>NC_134099.1:150312680-150657680 GCF_000715075.1 Nicotiana tabacum | reverse complement strand
TCTATCCCCCCCTCTTATGTGTGAGTAATTCTGAGTCATATTGGTATTCTATTATTGCCATTCATGACTTAGAATCAGGTTCTCTTGAACCTCTACTCAAGTCAGTTCCCCATTCCCTTTACCCCTTATGTGCTGAGCCTTAACTCATGTTTGGTGGTGTCCTGATCACCATCCAGACCCAAGTTTGACTTCTAAAGTCTACTCTTTATTTGCTTGGACCAAGGAGAGGGTCAGGGGTGTGCCAGTCTATACCCTTGGCTGGATATGACCACCCTCTTCTATGACTCCTTAATCCCTCTCTTACTTTGCACTCATTCTTAGCAATTAAGTTCTGCCCCCTCTTGCCAGCCATACTTTGGGACCCTTGAGTTCCCACTGAACTTGGATGCTTGAGGGCTGGCTCTTCCACACTGCACTATTCTTTTAATGGCATCCTGGGTGTAAGCAATGCCGAGAATCCTTGAGATTCCTTGGAACTCTGAAACACTTTGGATAAGAGAAGGCTTTGGAAATCTGGATTCGGAATTGGTTAATCACATATTATTAGACATTAAGATTGAATTAGGTTCCTCGGACGCAACTGTTGGTCTTTGATGTATTTTTATCTTTTCTTTTGGTCTGTAATAACTTGTACAAACTCGGGGAATCTAGTAAAAGGGTGTGGGAGGGATTTTACTTTCCTGCATCAAAGGGTAGAAACCATGCTTTAGGGTTTTAATTCTTTTTAATGTTTCTGATCCAATCCCATAGAAATCATGCCTATAGGAGACAATATTTAACTTTCTGCAATCTTGCATATAGATATCATGCCTATAGGAATGTGCATGTTCACGATATTAGGCAAATTTTTAGGGTTAATCAAATCAGCATCTATTTACAAGTTTGTTAACATGGTTTAAAACAAATGACTCGTAGAGATCATGTCTATAGGAAGTTTTTAAAATCAAACTTGCCTCACTCGTCTAAAAGCAGTAACGATTTCATTGACTAACGGACAAAAACCAGTGGTTCTCCGAACCATTGAGCCTCTTCTCAGATTAGTGCAACTCTTTCTAAAACCTAATCTTCTGGTAAACTTGCATGCTTTCTGAAACTTACTGCCTTTTCTGGTAGTTTGATGAACGATTTCCAACTGAGTTACATATCACTTTTCTGTATTTTATCATTTTTTAATAAGTTCTGCAGCTCAAACTCATTTTCTCCTTAAACAATCTGCCTCTTTTGAAACATGTTTAAAATTGCTCTTTCTCTACTAATCTACAATTCAATAGTCTGTCTTCTGGGAACTATTCTACGTCGTTTTGTTAAGTCTGCGGCTTGCCTTTTCTTCAAAACTTTTCTGTCTATTTTCAAAAGAATCAGTCATCCCACTAGTGTTAATTAAGTGCCTTAATCTCTGACAATTATATCCGAGTTGCCTAATGCAGACTTTCTGTCTAAATATATGTGTTGAACCAGTCCGCTCGCTGCTTAATTTTTAACTTAAGACCAAATCAGTGTATGCTAAGACATGCTAAACTAGGTGTTGTCTGATTTAAGGGGTTTATTTGAGCCTTGTTTGCTTGTTTACTCATCCCTTTATTTGATATTTGTTTTGAATGTCGAAACTAGAATTTTATCCTTTAAACTCCATAAAGGCCCCATCCCTTTCTTCCCTCTTAGGATTAGAAGTCCTAATACCCCGAGACTGATAGGTCGGGACGGGTATTAGCATGCAATAAGTAAACGAGACTAAACGCGCTTTAACACCTTAACGGGGTGGGAAGGGTAGAATATGGATATGATGACCGGTGCACTAATATCTCGTGTGAGAATGATTGCTGGGTATTGCACTGAAGTGATCCATATTATAGTTAAACCTAGGACCCTTTTCTTTGCTTTTCCTTCATTTAAATTAACGTTTTCCTCAAACTAAGCTTTCCTTTTTTTTTTCTTCAAAAAAAAAATCACTTGTGTCTTTCTTCTTTCAAAATTGTCAACTTGTTTATATTTCTTATGTGCAAACTTTGCTTGTCTACTCCTACTCTTCTTAAAGTCACAATTAAGCATGGTCGGAAACCACACTATTGGATCTTGAGGGGTGCCTAACACCTTCCCCTCGAGATAATCTCAAGCCCTTACCCGAACTCTGGTTTTCTTCCAAAAAATCTTCTTCTTTTCTCTAAAAGTGTCCTAATGCACTATAATCATTAGGTGGCAACTCTTCAAATTCCATAACCCGATTCCTCAAAAGGGAATAAGAGTTGTTTTGCCCATAATATCGTAAACCCGATTTCGCCTTCTTTTAGGAGGGAAAAAAGGGGCGTCGACAGCATGACGACTCTGCTGGGGAAACCTTTAAGGCTTTTACCATTACGTGTTTTTGTGACTTTATTGCTTCCTTAATTGCATTTACGTTCTGTCTTTAATTATTTCATCAAAATACTAACTTGGCTCTTCATGTTTTTCTTTCCTTTTAATTTCTTCTTTTACTGCCTTATTATTTCAATTCTGTTGTAATTACTGAGTATTTATTGTAATCTTTATCTTATGAACGTGAAAATACATGCAATTTATCTCATTGTTATAACTGCATTCCTCAACATCATATTCTACTCGTGCCAAAACAAATCCTATAGCAACGCTTATAATGAGTGGTTGCGCCCTTCCGATATTATAAACCCCCTAAATGTGGCAAAGGCATATTTGCGGTAAAACTAGTCTATCAACGGTGTAGTCGATGGTTCCGCGCCTTTCCCTCTTGAGTTTTCCACTCAAGGGAACCTTGTCTAGCACTTCAAAAAATAGAAACCTTACTCTGTTTAACTGTGCATGCATCATGGTCAAACCTAGCTGAGTCAGTTATGTTGTCCGCATAATGACTCATTAAGATAGCCTTATCCAAAGTCCATCGGGTTTCCCTGAAACCCAAACAGACACCTACATGTTCTGTGCATTTATTTGGAGAACTAAATGCTTTTTATGCTGATTATTGGTATTAAATAGTCGAGTCCGGTGGGGGTGAGGTCTTAACCCTTTTGTTTTGCAGAAAATGAATGATAAAGTTCCTGACTTCGGTATGGTAAACATGCCTTCACTCTTGCAGACTTGGTGGAGAAACCTCCCATCGAGCAACCAAATCAACGAGTGGAAGGAGAGAGTCACCAAGGCTAGTGAGAAGATAGAATACCTGGAGTAAAACTTGCTGGAATTGGAAGGGAAAGTGAGGAAAAGAGTCATCGACTGTCAAAATGTTGAGGAAGGCAAAAGAGAACGTCTGGCGATAGCATTTTTACTGGAAAATCTACGCGAGCTGGAGGACTTGATCAACGAGAACATTCAACCTGAAGAAGGTCCTTCTGGGGCCAAGTAGTTAGGAGTATTTCTTTTCGCTTTTAATGTAATAAGGCCAATAGCCATTAGTGACATTTTTACTTTCCGCTATTTTAGTGTTGTTTTGGGATTCGTCTTATTTTTATCAATAAAATGAGGCATTTAGCATTATAAGTTCTCCAAATTTAATTTGTCGCTAGGTCTACCTCGGGCACAACGAGGCACCCAAATTAGGAAGCGATTTATATTCCTGCACAATATGTTTAAATATCGCAATATTATTTCTCGGAATCCGCACTAACTTCTTACCTTTTGTTTTTCTTTTATTTTTTATTCCCCTCCCTAAAGGTTAGTTCGTGCATTCTGGCACCATCAACATACTCAACAAGATCCAAGGGTCCTCCACCTCCTTCTCCTCTGAGTCCTACTAGAAATAGGAACAAAGGCAAAATGGGAGATGCAAGCGCTAGAAAGGAACTTGAGGAAACTTCTCAGAATGCTGCAATCACCAAGGAGACTGCTGCTCATCTGGAGAAAACTTTGCTAAGATTCCAAGAGGAATTGGATCAAGTTAGAAACCTGGCAAGCCTGTCAATCACTCTTTCTGCTCCTGATGTTAACACCCAGAACCCTGCACCTCCACAAAACACCCCACAACCTCCGATGCAACCCACTCATAATACTCCACTGCTCATTCCTGAACCACAAAACACCACAAAAGACCATAACACTCCTATCTTTGTGGACACTATGCCGCACTACAGTCAGCCAATCACAAGTGCAGCCGAGTCAGATGACAAGAGTTCCCTCATTCAGAATTTGGTCGCCGAGATCAAGAAGTTGACTAGCCAGGTTCAAGGTTTCGAAGGTAACAAAGGTGTCGAAGGGTTGAATTACGAAGATCTCTGTGTTCAGCCAGATGTTAAGCTCTCTGAGGGGTACACACCCCCCAAGTTTGAGATGTTCGATGGTACAGGTGATCCCAGGGTCCACTTGAGAATGTATTGTGACAAGTTGGTAGGAGTCGGAAGGGACGAGAAAATCCGCATGGAGTTGTTCATGAGGAGTTTGAAGGGTGATGCTTTATCATACAAAGAAATGGACTAGTTGGGTGAACATGGCGTCTGACTTTATGGACCGGTTTAGGTTCAACACTGAGAACGCACCAGATGTGTTCTATATCCAGAATCTCAATAAGAAGCCCACAGAGACCTTTCGCGAATATGCTATTCGTTGAAGGTCAGAAGCTGCTAAGGTCAGACCGGCCTTGGAGGAAGAACAAATGAATAGGTTTTTTGTCCGTGCTCAGGATCCGCAATACTACGAGAGGCTGATGCTAATAGAGGGCCAAAAGTTCTCCGACATCATCAAGTTGGGAAAAAGGATTGAAGAAGGCATCAAAAATGGTATGGTCACTAACCTCGAGGCATTGCAAGCTACCAACAAGGCTTTACAGTCTGGTGGCTCGTCGAAGAAAAAGGATGTAAATTCCGTAATGGTTGCGCAAAGGAACAATTCCCCTATGAAGTACCAAACCTATCCCTCAGCTCCACTCACATATCAACCTACCCTAAACTACCAAGCACCATCACCCACTTACCAAATTCCACCACCTGCTTACCAATCACCTCCACCACCTACGTATCAACCCACTTCACCCAGATATTCTCAACCCGTTCCCGTATACCAAGCATACAACTCCCAACCTTCTCACTACCCATCACCTCCTACCCGCCAAAACTTTCCCCGACCTAGACTAAACTTCGACCGTAAACCTCCCAGACAATATACCGCCATAGCCGAGCCAATTGACCAATTATATGAAAAACTCAAAGCAGTCGGTTACGTTACCCCTATTCCAGCCATAACTCCAGAAAATCCTTCCCAATGGATCAGCCCAAACAAGACTTGTGCATACCATTCTAGGATGAAGGGCCATGCCATCGACGAGTGTCACTCGTTGAAAGACAAGATTCAGAACCTGATTGACAACAAGATCATTATAGCAAAGGAGCCCGCTCCTAATGTTCGCAACAACCCGCTGCCTGACCACAAGGGTGGAGGCATCCATATGATCGAGATTGAAGATGATTGGGACCCTAAGGGGTCAATCGATTTGATAATTGAAGGAGACGAACCTAAGAAGCCAGCAGTTACTCTCAATCCCATTGTTGCTCAGATTCAGCCCTCTAAGGGCGATATGGTAAATGTGTCTGTACCGCTCGAGTTTGAAGCACCTTCCGCAAAGGCGCCAAAACCGATTGAGATTGAGTTCAGAATTCCAAAGGCGCCTACACCTGTCGAAGTTACTATGTTACCTCACATGGTGCCTATTCCAGTCTCCATGACAGACGTGACCCTGTTCAAGACAAATGCTATACCTTGGGATTACACCGCTGAGGCTAGAAGGAAAGGAAAGACATATATCGGCGAAGAAATTGCCGCACAGGGCATGACTAGGACAGACAGGGTATACACCCCGGAGCACTTGGCTGTGTCCAGCAAGCAAGCCTCCGGGCGGGTTGTTGAAACCGGACCCGATGACCTTTGGAGGAAGGTACAGGCCAAAGAGTACTCAGTCGTCGAGCAACTGAACAAAACGCCAGCACAGATTTCTATTCTGGCTCTTCTGCAAAGCTCTGAGGCACATAAAAACGCCTTAATGAAAATACTGAGTGAAGCTTATGTTCCCAGCAACATAACAGGAGGCGAAATGGCAAACATGGTAGGGCAGGTACTGGAAAGCCACAAGATCACCTTCCACGAGGACGAATTACCACCAGAAGGGCTTGGTCACAACAAAGCATTGCACATCACTGCGCAATGCGAGGATCACTTTATCACCAGAATTTTAGTCAACGGGGGATCCAGCCTCAACATTTGTCCATTGATAACTCTCAGGACATTGGGTAAGGGATTGCACGAGGTCAAAGTCGGGGCTATCAGCGTCAAAGCTTTTGATGGATCTCAAAGGTCTACCATTGGAGAAATTAGCCTATGCCTACAGATGGGACCCACCTGGTTTGATGTCGAGTTCCAAGTCATTGACGTACCAGCATCCTACAATTTGTTGCTGGGACGACCCTGGATCCACGCCGCTGGGGCTGTAGCATCAACTTTGCATCAAGCTGTAAAATTTGAATGGAATCATCAGGAAGTAATCATTCATGGCGACGGTAGCAACCCTATATACAGTCGCCAAACCATTCCGATGATCGGAGGCAAAAGAAGGATAGGAGGAGAAACGTACCACCACATCGAGCGGGTCAATACCATAGACAAAGACAAGTGGTGGGATAACAAAATTGAGAGCATCCTGAATTGGAGCAGGTATGAACCCGGAAAAGGACTTGGCAAGAACCTGCAGGGTATCACCAAACCTATCAAGCTGAAGAAGCACGGTACCACTTTTGGCCTAGGGTATGAGTACACTTGGGAGGAGTTCAACCACTGGTCACCTCCATGGCGCGGACCATACTATCCACTGGAGCACCCTATACCTCAGTTGGAGCAGACCTTTCAACCAGCTGACATTATATATGGATCAGAGGAAGACGAGGCACTAGCAGCAATAAAGAACATGTTTCTGGAAGATGATATGGATTGTTGTGTTATCTTCCAGGAGGAAGGGGAGGAAGGCCCTTCCATTCAAGCCGTGAACCGAGGGGAATGCCTCACCAATTGGTCGGTCAGGACCACTAGTGCCCGGACATCTTCGGGGTAGCAAGGCTGAACGAGCATCATGCATCACATCTTTATTTTCTTAGTTTCTTTTCCTTTCTGCATTGTCTTTACTTTCCAAAAGAGCTCTGATGTCTCGAACGATTATGAATTTCAATCAAAGCATTTCAAATTCATCATATATTGCACTCTTATTACTTTTCTCTATCATTTACTTTATTTTACACAGCGTTACTATTACATATCTTGATGATGAACCGACGACTGTAACTTGCAACGAGGCAATGCAACAAACGGATATGGATTCAGAAGAATATGAGATACCAGAAGCGGTTGTCAGAGAGGTCGAGAACTTTGAGGAAAGACCCAAGTCTAACTTGGACGAAACCGAGATTGTTAATTTGGGAGACGCAGAGAATGTCAAGGAAACACGTATCGACGCAAATTTGTCGCCATCAGAAAAGAAAGAATACACAGAGTTCCTAAAAGAGTATGAGGATATCTTCGCCGGGTCATATGATGATATGACTGGTCTCAGCACATCCATTGTAGCTCACAAGTTGCCAACAGATCCTACATGTCCGCCGGCAAAGCAGAAGCTCAGGAAGTTCAAGCCAGACATGAGTTAGAAGATTAAAGAAGAGGTTACCAAACAAGTCAAAGCCAGGATTCTCAGAGTAGTAGAGTATCCAACATGGTTGGCCAACACCGTGCCAGTTCCAAAGAAAGATGGGAAAGTTAGAGTCTGTGTCGACTACCAGGATCTCAACCGGGCCAGTCCCAAGGACGACTTCCCTTTGCCAAATATACACATATTGATTGACAACTGTGCCAAACATGAGCTGCAGTTGTTTGTCGATTGTTTTGCTGGATACCATCAGAAATGGACGGAGAAGTCTGGCCAAAGCCGATCAACTCAGACGCAGTAAAGAGATACTACATATGATCGTATGATTTTCTTTATGATGTAATTTGAACTACGCCTGACCTGATTTCCGTTTAAGAGGGGATACGTAGGCAGCCCTATGGTTCAATCACATTTTAATAAAAATTCCATTTTCCCCGCTATTGGAACTGGGGCAGAATTTTGAGGAGGATCCTCAAAATTCCGAAGTCAGTTTGTCGGCTTTCGCATCAGCATCAACCCAGTAAACTGGGGCAGAATTTTGAGGAGGACCTCAAAATTCTGGAATCGATCCGTTTTCAGTTATTCAGCACAGCCATCAACATCAACCCAGTAAACTGGGGCAGAATTTTGAGGAGGACCCTCAAAATTTTGGAATCGATCCGCTTTCAGTTATTCAACACAACCGTCAGCAGCGCCAGCCTAGTGAACTGGGGCAAAATTTTGAGGAGGACCCTCAAAATTTCGGAGCAAGTAAGGTTGCCGTGTCTTGAACCCCGTTGCAGTTGTTGGTTCATCCAAAATAAAATCATTGTTTTTTCAAAATATATATACTTACATTACATTTACTGAATCATGCATAAATATCATTTGCATCACCTTCGTTTAGCAATGCTACCCCGATGATACGTAACGTCAGGAGCCAAGGGATACGAACTAACCTTCCCCCTCTACAGAACTTATGATTTTTCTTTGGATGCAGGAACTCAGATCGCAATGCAAAACGCATTCACTCTTCAAAGTCGAAACCCTCGAAACAATCACTCAACTCACAAAGGTCTACTATCTACACCCAACATTCCCCAGCAGTCATGATATCGCAACCGCCTATCAGCTAAGAAAATTACTACTATTTGCTCATTTACATTCCTGCACTGCATAAGACTACTCTCTGCCTTTCGAGGTTAAGCTCTACCTCCATATTGCATAAGGGTATCTATCTGCCTTCTGAGACTAAGCTCTGTCTCCATCCATATTGCATAAGGCTACTCTCTGCCTCCGAGGTTAAGCTCTACCTCCATATTGCATAAGGCTATCTATCTGCCTTTTGAGACTAAGATCTGTCTCCATCTATATTTTTGCATAAGGCTATTCTCTGCCTTTCGAGGATAAGCTCTACCTCCATATTGCATAAGGCTATCTATCTGCCTTTCGAGACTAAGCTCTGTCTCTATCTATATTTTGCATAAGGCTATTCTCTGCCTTTCGAGGTTAAGCTCTACCTCCATATTGCATAAGGCTATCTATCTGCCTTTCAAGACTAAGATCTGTCTCCATCCTGCATGGCTGAAATATCGCCACTTTATTTAAATTCTCGCTTCGGCTGAAATATCGCCACCTGCATTCAAATTCACGCCTTGGCTGAAAAATTGCCACTCTTTGCATTCATTCGGCTGAAAGATTGTCACCTTCTCATGGGCTAAAAATCGCCAACTTATTCAAAGGCGTCATAGTTCGGAGGCACCATCTGCATAGCCCGAGAACACCATTTCATGGCCTGCAAATCTTTATTTTATGCTCTTCATGGCCCAGGACATCATAGTCTGAGGACGTCATCCTAGCCGTCCAAAGACAACATTCATGGTCCAACGGGAATTTGCATCATGTTTAAATTACGCACAATATGTGCATCTGCTCATCTACAGGTACACCGGCTAGCGAACAGCCGTCTCAGCAGAAGCGATCCGCTCCGGTTCTCCGCAATCTATTCGACTCCAAACACCTTTTAAATCTGACCATCGCGTCCGTCTTTTCATATCTCCATCGACACATTCCGTCAATGGTTCCTGAACTACATGTGGCCTGATTCCTGTAAAACCAGGGATATGTAGGCAGCTCAGAAATCAAGGCGCGGTCAAAGTTCTTTTTCAATCACCGTTTCCGGTCAAAAGTGGCCATCTTGTCTTTCCCCGACAACTCTTTCATCCTCCTCGGGTAAAGAGGGGCAGCTGTTGATACCCAATTTTTCCCTATGTATTTTATACCCAAAATATTTTTAAAATAGCATATATGTGCATATATAAGCACACCCAAGAGTTTTGGTATTTTTTTTTTGGGATTTTTAAACCAATTTACTGCCTATTTTAATACCACAAAATCCAATAAGTATTCTCAAAATTATCATTTTTTGATGCATAACTTATTTCATTCTCATATTTACACCAAAATATAATTAAGGTGATTTTTGCATATTTTTACCAATTTATTTGGCATTTTAAAGCTAAATTGCATATAATTGCAATTATAGCCTATTTTGTAATTAATAGCATTTTATAACAATAAAATTTGCTACAATATTTTTAAACTAATATTTATATAATATTTGAATACCTAGTATTCTTAATTTGCTTTTAAAATCGTTATTACTATTTTTATAAAATAGAAAGGGGAAAAGTGGCTATTTAAAACCTAGCCCCAGTTGCATTTCAATTACAGCCCAAATTGCACCCAAATTCGACCCAATTTCAATTGAGACCCGACCCACACCCCATTTGGATACCCGGTCCAGCTTTGTTTTGATCTGAGCCGTTGATCAAACGAGATCAACGACCCAGATTAATTTGCCTAAAATAAATCAAACGACCCCCTTCCCTTTACCCTCATTTGCAAAAAGACCGGTCTCTCTCTAAAACTCTTCACCTCCCCCTTCTCTCTAGAACCTTCTGGTTCACCTTCTCCGATGGCTTTCATCGCCTCTCCGGCCAACTCCAGCCTCGCCTCTTTCGACCACCAGCCGCCGTGAAGCCTTATCTCACCGGTTCTCTTCATCTTTGGAACTCCAGGAGTCTTCATCATGCAAAATGGTCATTGAAGCCTCGCCTGGGTCCGTTTCCGGCCTTTCTTCGGTGGGTTTTTGTCCGATGATGCTTTAAATATTGTTGTTAGCAAGTTTCACGGCCAGGTTTCTCATCTCACTGATTTTATTGCAAACCCTAATTCTTTGCCTAAATCTCTTAATCTATGTCTTTTAAACGATTTTTTGTTTTATTTTGGTGTTCTACACTACTTGTCACTCGATATCTTCGATTAGCTCAAGTTTTAAAATGTTCTTGTTCCTCTTTTCAAAACTAGGGTTTCCGACCCCTTTTTAAATCACTATGCTTCTATTTCTTTTGGGTATTATGTGATTACTCCTATGTTATTTGGTTGAAACCTTTTGTTTCTGAGTTCCATGTCTTAGATCTTTTCTAGGGTTCCGACTTCCTACTGTTTTATGTGATTTCTTACCTAGGGTTCTTAATTCTGAGATTATTGTGTATAAATACGTTTGAATATTCCTCTTTACTGAATATGCTGTTAATTCCGAGCATCTCTTTGAATCCCTGATTTGCATGTGTTTCCCTTAAAAGTTCTTACACTAATTTTTCAAAATATTTCCTTACTTGTGAGTCGCTTTCTATATTTGATATTGATTCCCTCTAATTTTGGTCTTGTCTGTGATTCTTTGATTGATTTTTCAGAGTTAACTTATATTTTTGCCATATTTGTGCACTTTAACATATTTTTTAAGTATTCAGAATATATTTTCCTTGTTTTAAGCATCGTGTTCCTAGCCTTTATTGCGTACAACATACTTACTGCTCTTGTTATGGTATAATCAGTCATCTGACTGATTCTTTCCTTATCGGATAGTCTGTACTCCTATTCGAATCATGAGTCCCTGATTTATTTGAATCAGGACCTATGATTGATTCAATTTGGTACTGTTTCTATAATTATACCTTGTTCTCTACTATTTTCAAAAGCTATAAATACCCCTCCCCCATTCTCTTGGGAAGACATCAATCAACAGACACACAGACACCTCTGTCTTAAAAAAGTATACTACTTTCTCTACTACTGCTTTTCTCTACTACTGCTTTCTCTACTGAGCACCCTGCTCCTCTTCTCATTACTGCGAAAACATTCTTGAGTTCCTTTGAATCCTCAGTTGCTTGCTGAAGTTTCTGAGTTTGCTTCTGCTGACTCCCTGGCTGTTTACTTGCCATTGTTGTTCTGTTGTTCTGAAAATTGCGTCTGGTATGTCTTTCCTAATTAAATACTACCCTCCTGACTATGTGTTTACTCTTTCTATCCTGCTATGCATTCTTTCCAAGGTGTTTACTTTATGCTTCTTTCTTTATGTTACTGCACCTTCAGTCTATTATGCTCTCTTGTCTTTCCCTAATGGTTCTGTATATGCTTTTCTATGTAAGTCCCTTTCCCTCTAGCCCCCCTCTTATGTGTGAGTAATTCTGAGTCATATTGGTATTCTATTATTGCCATTCATGACTTAGAATCAGGTTCTCTTGAACCTCTACTCAAGTCAGTTCCCCATTCCCTTTACCCCTTATGTGCTGAGCCTTAACTTAGGTCTGGTGGTGTCCTAATCACCATCCAGAGCCAAGTTTGACTTCTAAAGTCTGCTCTCTCATTTGTTTGGCTAAACAGGTTGGTCAGGGGGTGTGCCAGCCAGCCTTATGGCTGGGTATGACCACCAATCTGTTATGACTTCCCCAACCCCTTTTCACACTTACACTCATTCTTAGCAATTAAGTTCTGCCCCCCTCTTGCAAGCCATACTTTGGGACCCTTGAGTTCCCCCTGAACTTGGATGCTTGAGGGCTGGCTCTTCCACACTGCACTATTCTTTTAATGGTATCCTGGGTGTAAGCAATGCCGAGAATCCTTGAGATTCCTTGGAACTCTGAAACACTTTGGATAAGAGAAGGCTTTGGAAATCTGGATTCGGAATTGGTTAATCACATATTATTAGACATTAAGATTGAATTAGGTTCCTCGGACGCAGCTGTTGGTCTTTGATGTATTTTTATCTTTTCTTTTGGTCTGTAATAACTTGTACAAACTCGGGGAATCTAGTAAAAGGGTGTGGGAGGGATTTTACTTTCCTGCATCAAAGGGTAGAAACCATGCTTTAGGGTTTTAATTCTTTTTAATGTTTCTGATCCAATCCCATAGAAATCATGCCTATAGGAGACAATATTTAACTTTCTGCAATCTTGCATATAGATATCATGCCTATAGGAATGTGCATGTTCACGATATTGGGCAAATTTTTAGGGTTAATCAAATCAGCATCTATTTACAAGTTTGTTAACATGGTTTTAAAACAAATGACTCGTATAGATCATGTCTATAGGAAGTTTTTTTTAAATCAAACTTGCCTCACTCGTCTAAAAGCAGTAACGATTTCATTGACTAACGGACAAAAACCAGTGGTTCTCCGAACCATTGAGCCTCTTCTCAGATTAGTGCAACTCTTTCTAAAACCTAATCTTCTGGTAAACTTGCATGCTTTCTGAAACTTACTGCCTTTTCTGGTAGTTTGATGAACGATTTCCAACTGAGTTACATATCACTTTTCTGTATTTTATCATTTTTTAATAAGTTCTGCAACTCAAACTCATTTTCTCCTTAAACAATCTGCCTCTTTTGAAACATGTTTAAAATTGCTCTTTCTCTACTAATCTGCAATTCAATGGTCTGTCTTCTGGGAACTATTCTACGTCGTTTTGTTAAGTCTGCGGCTTGCCTTTTCTTCAAAACTTTTCTGTCTATTTTCAAAAGAATCAGTCATCCCACTAGTGTTAATTAAGTGCCTTAATCTCTGACAATTATATCCGAGTTGCCTAATGCAGACTTTCTGTCTAAATATATGTGTTGAACCAGTCCGCTCGCTTGCTTAATTTTTAACTTAAGACCAAATCAGTGTATGCTAAGACATGCTAAACTAGGTGTTGTCTGATTTAAGGGGTTTATTTGAGCCTTGTTTGCTTGTTTACTCATCCCTTTATTTGATATTTGTTTTGAATGTCGAAACTAGAATTTTATCCTTTAAACTCCATAAAGGCCCCATCCCTTTCTTCCCTCTTAGGATTAGAAGTCCTAATACCCCGGGACTGATAGGTCGGGACGGGTATTAGCATGCAATAAGTAAACGAGACTAAACGCGCTTTAACACCTTAACGGGGTGGGAAGGGTAGAATATGTATATGATGACCGGTGCGCTAATATCTCGTGTGAGAATGATTGTTGGGTATTGCACCAAAGTGATCCATATTATAGTTAAACCTAGGACCCTTTTCTTTGCTTTTCCTTCATTTAAATTAACGTTTTCCTCAAACTAAGCTTTCCTTTTTTTTCTTCAAAAAAAAATCACTTGTGTCTTTCTTCTTTCAAAATTGTCAACTTGTTTATATTTCTTATGTGCAAACTTTGCTTGTCTACTCCTACTCTTCTTAAAGTCACAATTAAGCATGGCCGGGAACCACACTAGTGGATCTTGAGGGGTGTCTAACACCTCCCCCTCGAGATAATCTCAAGCCCTTACCCGAACTCTGGTTTTCTTCCAAAAAATCTTCTTCTTTTCTCTAAAAGTGTCCTAATGCACTATAATCATTAGGTGGCAACTCTTCAAATTCCATAACCCGATTCCTCAAAGGGAATAAGAGTTGTTTTGCCCATAATGTCGTTAACCCGATTTCACCTTGTTTTAGGAGGGAAAAAGGGGGCGTCGACACCTGGTGTATGTGACATCCTTAAGATGGAGAAGCTTAGAAGCACTTTGATAGGACATATCCAGATTTTGCTAGTGAACCAAGGAACATTCAGTTAGGTCTGTGTGCGGATGGCTTCACGCCTTTTTCTGTATCTGCGATACCGTATTCATGTTGGCCTGTCTTTCTTACACCTTATAATCTACCACCCGAGTTGTGCATGGCTAGTCCATATATATTCTTAAATTGTATTATCCCCGGTCCACGTAATCCGAAAAGTTTGATAGATGTATATTTGCAACCTTTGATTGATGAGCTGAAACAATTGTGGTACGATGTTGTTGAAACATATGACATATCAACCAAGAAGAATTTCAATTTGCGTGCTAATTTAATGTGGACAATTAACGATTTTCCTGCGTATGGAATGTTGTCTAGGTGGATGACTGCTAGGAAGCTAGCTTGTCCTTACTGCATGGAAAATAGTAAAGCGTTCACTTTGAAACATGGCCGAAAGCAATCATGGTTTGATTCTCATCGTCAATTCTTACTTCCTGATCATGAGTTTAGAAGGATGAAAAATGCATTAAAAAGGAATAAAATGTAATATGATTCTCCACCTCCAATACTTTCAGGTGAAGAAATTTGGGAGAGGGTCCAGAACTTCAGTAAAGTTACTGAAGCTCCACCTTATAGATTTTCCGAATACGATGTTACTCATAATTGGACGAAACAGAGTATATTTTGGGAGTTGCCTTATTGGAAGGATAATCTTCTCTATCACAACCTTGATGTCACGCATATTGAGAAGAATTATTTTGACAATTTGTTCAACATAGTCATGGATGTTAAAGGTAAGACAAAGGATAACCCGAAGGTTAGAATGGACTTACAAGAATATTGCAGACGACCTGAATTATACTTGCAGACAATAAACAATGGTAAGATATTCAAGCCCAAAGCAAGTTACACATTCACTTTGGAGGAAAGACGGCAAATTTGTGATTGAGTAACAAAATTGAAGATGCCTGAGGGTTATGCGTCAAATCTTGGGAAAAAAGTTGATAT
This sequence comes from Nicotiana tabacum, assembly GCF_000715075.1. NCBI lineage: Eukaryota > Viridiplantae > Streptophyta > Magnoliopsida > Solanales > Solanaceae > Nicotiana > Nicotiana tabacum. Next base: position 150,642,218 of record NC_134099.1, on the reverse strand, counting down.
GGAGGTAGGGAAGTTGAGCCATTTGAAAAGTCATGACTGTCATGTTTTCATAGAGACCTTAGTGCCTATTGCATTTTGTGGTTTGCTTGAAAGAATCTGGAACCCATCGCAGAGATTAGTTTGTTTTTCAAAGACTTGTGTTCTTCTACATTAAGGGAAGAAAACCTACTCCAGATGGATAATAACATTAGTGTAACTTCTAGTAAGATGCAAAATATATTTCCATGTGGGTTTTTTGATGTGATGGAACACCTTCCAATCCACCTTGTACACGAGGCACGACTTGGAGGGCCTGTTCAATGCAAATGGATGTATCCCTTTTAGAGGTAATATTATAAGTTTGATGTACTTTTCTGTTTTATTTGAATGTTCTTGGCTAACCTGAAATTATGTAGGACAATTGGCAAATGCAAATAATTTGTTAAGAAGAGGAATAGGATTGAATGATCTATATCCGAAGCTTATCTTGCAAAGGAAACTGCTCATTTTTGTTCTTATTATTTTGAGAGTAATGTGCCATGTGCTAGGAATAGGCCCAATAGGTACACGGTCGAATGTGTGAATGATCCATTATATCCGCCTATGTCCATATTCAATCAACCCAGCCGATGTTCTAAGGATGTTAGAAAAAGAAGTTTGAGTGATATGGAGTACAAGTCAGCTACACTTCATGTGTTGCTAAATTGTCCCGAAGTTGTACCATTTCTCAAGTAAGTATTGATTTAGTAGTTATCAAAATATAAAATTACTGTGATTACATCTCAATGCAACTACTAAAAATATTTGATGTGTCACAGTCACTTCGTGGATCAATTTGGCCATGATGCTGTATATACGACATTTGATACGTGGTTCAAACAATTTATAAGTTTATCCTTAAAATATTCTAACACTATGTAGGTAAGCATGTTTGGAAGTTATGCTAACTTATGGATTTTTTTAACAATGTATAGGTAAATGATCCAAATAATGGTGTAAATCAATTTTTGAAAGATATATCTTGGGGACCTGGGCTTGAGGTCACAACAATGTCTAAGTACGTTGTGAATGGTTATAAGTTTCACACAAAGGATTGCTCTAAAAATAAAAATAGCAACAACAGTGGGGTGTGGGTTCAAGGTGGTGATGGCAACCAAGTTGGGGATATTGATTATTTTGGTGTGCTCAAAGAAATAATAGAACTAGAATATACAGGTTGGCCATTTAAGAAATTGATACTCTTTGAAGCAAGTGGTTTGTACCAAATCCAACAAGAGGTACAAGAGTACACAATCAATACAACATAATTGAGGTTAATCATACGAGGGAGTAATGATCGCTATGATCCTTTCATAATTGCACATAATGTTAGGCAAGTGTATTATCGATTGGTGGGTTGTAATCAAAACTAAGCCTGTAGGTAGGGTGGAAGTCGAGAATGTGTTAGATGTTGCATATCAAAACGATATCTCCAGTGTTCACCAAATAGTGGACGAACTTTTAGAAAATGATTTGGAACATCCTGAACACATATTGGAAGAAGTTGATATAAATGAAGTAAGAATTATAGAAAACGAGGAAGAAGAATCAACTGATGAAGCTCAAACTAGTGAGGAAGAAGAATTCTCTGATGAGGAACAATACGTCGATGAGCTTTAAAAAGTTGGTTTCTTTAATAACTCTCGTTTATAGCTAGTTTCTTTATATGTTTCAATCTAAATATGTATTATATTATGCAGGTGACAGGTAAGGGTCGAGGTAACAATGACCCTACTGGTTCTCGGGGTCGAGAAAAGGCTAGGAAACCAAAGAGGAGGGTAGAAGATAATACTCAATCTTTTCCACCCTCTTCAGAGATGCCTATGCCTATGCCTATGTCTTTGCGCTGACATAGCATCATGAGCCCTACACCTTCGTGCAGACACCAGCTCTTTCGTCACAGGGCCATAAGACTATACGTCCGATATACAGTCCACCTGCCTTACGACCACGTGGATCGCATCCATCTGCATCGCATGGATCACATTGATCCATGTCACATCCACATGGATCACAGACATCAGTGTCACAACCACTCGGGTCACAGCAATCAGTATCACACCCACTTGCGGTCCATCCAACTATGTCGCAGTCACAGGGATCACAACCATCTTCATCAGGGACTCCACCTATTTTAGGCCATCGCCTGCGAGATACTAGCTCTGACACCCATACACCTTCCACACATGCCTTTGATATACATGCTTCGGACGGTGATGCTGATGATAACGAAGAGGTGCATTATGATCAATATGGCAGGATCATCACAGTCCCTGAGGGTGACGGGTAAGAGTTATTTGTTATTTTTACATTTATTATTTTGTACAATTTTTGCTAAGATATTAATGTGTTTTTTTTATTAAATTGCAGGTTCATCCGGAGTAATATTACTACGAGGATAATCACCAAAGCAACTAAAAAGCTTTATGATGGCCCTTATGCGACTTGGAGTGAATTTTCATTCTCGCTGAAGGAGCAAATTTTCAATCAATTTAAGGTATAAATGTTCTTTTAAGCAGTATAATTATTTATATTTATGATATTTTCATATAATATTTAACTTTTTAAATGCAGAGCAAATGTGTATGGGAACACCGCTATAGCGCAGAAGTGGCTGCAAATTTTCATCTCAAAGCTCGCAAGCAATTATCGCATACTTTCTCCAAAGCTAGAAAGTTGAACCAGAAGCCTGACTGGTTGCTTCAGAATTTATGGGAGGATTTACAAAGGCAATGCAATGGCTTACCGCAAAGTTCTTAGAGAAGAGCGAAAAGGAAAGAAAGCTCGCGCATCTGAGAAGGGAGGATCCTTGCACACTAGAGGTGCGATCAGCCTAGGGACAATAAAAACAAGAATGATACGTAATTGCTTAATTTATTTTAATTTTCAAAGTATATCTATTCTGTTTATTAACTAAAATTTATGAGTTTTCAGAAAAAGAAGTTGGGGCGTCTGATGAACCAAGATGAGCTATTCAAGGAGACTCATATTGTAAAGAAGAAGAAAGAGACGGATCAAGAAAAGTGGGTTAAGGGCCGAGCCTCGACTGTACATGTAAGTTTTCACTTTTCATTAAGTATTTTGATTTACTTTTATATAAATTTTGAAATACTAATTGAATGTAATTTTTCTTATAGGGTCGCTTCACAACTAAAGTGGAAGAATTCATACGTAGTCAACCACCTAATGAGTCGGGCGAGCCAATCCAACCTTTGGACGAGGATGCTGAAAAAATGTAGACGGAGGCTGCAGGCGGTCCAAAATAGGGGAAGGTATACGAGTTTCCTACTAAGAAATTCCATTGCTATAAGTGTGGAATTCAAGGAATAGGGACTTCCTCGCAAGCTGAGCAACTTGATGGGGAGATCCTCCCGCTATGTGGGAGACTGTGACAAAGCTCACATTCGAGCTAGAAGCAGCCAAGGAAAGAGAAAAGCTTAGAGATGCTCAGTACATTAGCATGCAAGCTCAGTTCCAGGGCATGCAAGAGCAGCTCAAATCTCTCCTAGCTTTTGGAGGTTTTCCGATTCCTCGGTCTCGTGAGTCATTGCCAGAGGCTCGGCTTCCTCATGCTCGTTCCTCCCGTCCTCCAAGTGCTCGTTCCTCTCGTCCTCCCCGTGATCGTTCTTCCCGTTCTCAACAAGTAGACCCTTCTAGATACCGTCTTGGTGATGAAAGATCATCAGACGGTGATGATAATGATGTACAAAACACTCCTTGACTTTTATACACTTTGAACTGGACAAATAGAATCGGTTTTCGAATGGGCTTGTAATAAGAGTTAAATTAGTTTGGTTAGCTTAATGTGTTAGTTCTATTGAACTTTATACTTTGTTGGTTTTATGTTGTTGTTAATGTTGTTGTTGTGTTGTTGTTGGTTTTGTTGTTGTTGTTGCTTGTAATAGGGATTTGGTATGCTGTCAGGTGGTGTAGCTGCCAAAACAGGCAGTTTCTGCCAAAATTATACCCAGAAAAGCGACCAACTTTGGTCGCTTGTTGGTCGCTTTTCTATTTGACCGAACCTTTGCTTCAGAGGTTTCCTACATATCCTGGGCTAAACAGGAATCAGGTCAATGTAGTTCGGGAAACTTTGGTAGCTGGGACTACCGTGTCACTGTAGTGCTTGCTGTTGTTGTGCGCTGTTGCCTGCCGCTGTAGGATGCTACCGCTCAACCGATCTCCTTGTTACATTGTTCTTGAAAGGAAAAACCATCCGTCTATGGGTGGAAACTAGTGGAAAAATGCAGTTCTGTGCCAAGTATAACAAATAACTCTCTCCAAAAGTTTCTAGTAAAACGGGGGTCTCGATCACTGATAATATGCCTTGGTCCCAATACTTTACCACGTTCTTAAAGAATAGCTTGGCGGTTTCCTTGGCAGTGCAACCTGGTGAGGTGAGCATGAAGGTGGCATGTTTGGAAAATCTATCCACGACCACCATAATAGTACCATAACCGTCCAACTTCTGTAGGTAAGTGATAAAGTCCATAGTCATGCCCTCCTGTGGACGCTCTGCAACTGGTAGTGGCTCCAAATATCCTTCGGGTCATTGTTTCTCAACCTTGTCCTATTGACAGACAAGAAAAGAGTGAACATAACACTCTATGTCATCTCGCATACGTGGCCAATAGTAGACTAACTCAACCAAGGCCCTAGTGCGACGTTGGCCTGGATGACCAACCCACATTGTGTCATGACTCTCCCTTATGATCCATCTTCTAATGTCTCCAAACTTGGGCATGTAGACCTGCCGAGATGTGGTAAGCAATAGAGTGTCTTCTACCCAAAAACGTCTTGTCTTGCCCTGATTAGCTAACTCGATAAGTTGTTTGGCTCCTAGATCATGCTGCATGCCTTCTTTTATAGCCTCACGAATGTCCCAACTTGCTGAATGGATGACAGCAAGCTCGGTTTTTTGGCTCAAGGCGTCGTCTACAATGTTAACTTTTCCCTGCTTGTACACTAGCACATAATCAAACTCGGCCAAGAAATCCTACTACCTAGCCTGTTTTAGTGTGAGCTTCTTCTGCGTCTAAAAATATCTAGTAGCCATATTGTCAGTCTTGACCACAAACCTCGAACCGAGCAAATAATGTCACCAAGTATGAAGGCAATGCACAATGACTGTCATTTCCTTCTCTTACACTGTGTAACGCTGCTCCGTCTCATTTAACTTACGACTCTCAAACATTATGGTATGCTTATCCTGTATCAGGACACCGCCAATGGCAAAAGTATGAGGCATTTGTGTGCACCTCAAATGTCTTGGAAAAGTCAGGTAACACCAAGACTGACTCATCTGTTATAGCTGCCTTAAAGCCTTCAAACGCATTTTGACAATGCTCAGAATAAACCCATGGCTTGTTCTTCTTTAGTAACTTAGTCAATGGTGTGACCTTTACTGAGTAGCCACTGATGAATCGACGATAGTAGTTAACAAGGCCAAGGAAGGATCTGTTACAACCCATATCCACATGTGTTAGTTCATGCCATATATTAGTTAACATAAATCCAAGAAGGAATTATCTTTGAGATGATAAGAAGTCAATCCTATTGGTCTTAAGTGATACAAGAGTGTATAAGGGTGATTAACCAGTATTAGAAGTTAAACGAATCAAGGATGTTGTAACTCGAATTTTCAGGTAATCTAGCGGTGCTTAATACACTCAAGAGGTCATTTATGAAGGTATTTTAATCATATAATATCCGTATCATAAGTCTTGAAGTCAAACGAGTTATGAAACAAAAGTCGACAAAAGTTGTCGCAACTTAGGTTCATAATTTTACTTAAACATTAGGTCAAATGTTTCTAATCTTTTCTCATAATTTACAAGGAATTACGAGGTTATCTACCAACCAAATTAAATATCTATGAGTCTAGTTTCCAACGCATTAAACCATTCATCGATACGATCTCGGAGTAGAGAGATATTCGCGTTTTTGCGAGACTGCGCCAAGCACCTCTCTATGGGGCCCACTAAGTCGGTTTAAGATATTTGGACCTATATAGGATGACTCCAACCCGTTTTAAGTCATTTCTTTTCACTATTTTCAGACCTTAGAACCCTAGGAACATCCTCTCAAGGTTCTCTCAAGATTCAAGACCCAAAAAAAGGGCAAACAACACAAATCAAGTGTCGGGAATTCCGTGGCGCTAGTAAGTCTCTTGTTCTTCTTGTTGTTGCTCATTTTTGTGTCGTTCCAGCTCGTGTGGGAGGTGGTTTTAAAGGGTTTATGTTCTGTAAATACTCCCTCATGTTCTTAATATCAATCCTAGGTGATTTCAGGCCTTCTAAAGTGATTCTAGTGCCGAAAAACTCTAATTGATCGCTAGTTTCGCTTTGTTGTTGTTGTGATAGCATTGGAGGGATATTTCATGGAAATTTAAGGTCAAATTGGAGTTGTTCTTTCTGTATAAAGGTAAGGAACCTCTTACTCTATATGTATTTAATATTATCCAAGTTGCGGCTAAGCCATTGAAGCTAGAACTTGTGAGATATATATCGAAAGGCTTGGTAGTAATGTTATTGTTTTGTGGACTGTTTTGCGTTGTTGTTGGGCTGCGTATTTTACTACTATCTTGTGGAGTTTTGGAGGAGGAAGGGTGTGGAGAAACACCATATATATGTAGGTTTATGGGCTGATAGTTATTCGTAACATTTCCAGGTTGTTTGACACGACTACGGTGGTCGTCGTATGTATGGAGTGATTAGGCTATGTGTGGAATATTTTGGGAGGCTCAATATGTTTATTATTGATGTTGTTTGGGCTGTTTGGTGACTGTTTTGAATGGTGTGAGGTCATATATATAGGGGAGGTGTTGTCCGTTTCATCGTAAAATAGGTTGTGGTCGATACATAATAGTTATGACGCTTAAATGATAACGATAAAATCGTTTCTCTTATTGTAGACTAAGGAGTTTTGACAATTGCATAGCTTGAGATTGGGGTAGTATATACAAGGTATGTGAGGCTATCTCTTTCCTTCTTTTGCACGACTCCGATTGTACATAATGTAATGAACGAGCTTCCAAGATACTCTACTCTTAGAAGCTAGCAGTACTTACATTGTTTTCCCTCTTATGGAACGATTGATGTTAATGTTGCTTCTCTTATTCTTATGTTATCAATGTTGTTGGTACTTCCTAATTCTTATAAGGTTCATAGTGAAGAGTTAGTCCTAATAACGTGTACAGAGGATACCGACCTTACATCACTCCGAAAGGTTTAGAATGTGATTCCATGAGTCGAGCATGCATTATATATATGTATCTATTTTACTCTACCGAGCCACGCTATAGTTGGCCGGGTACGACACCTATTGCGCAACCACTAATCAGTTGGGTTTTACCGAGCTCTACGTGGCCGGGTACGATTCTACCGAGCCTATTATGGCCGGGTACGATATGATGATAATGATGCCCACAGAGGTGAATGCTTTAAAGGTTTATGTATTTATACATATGTATCATGCATTTCATGTAAGTAGCCCTCAGAGGTACTAAGATGTTACAGGTTGTATATTCTCTATCCTTGCTTACATTACTGATCGTATTTATGGTTCCTTGCCTTACATACTCAGTACTTTATTCGTACTGACGTCCTTTTATTTGTGGACGCTGCATGTCGTGCTGCAGGTCCTGATAGACAGGCAGGTGCAGCTCCCCACCACAGTAGACTGTCTAGTTCAGCGGTGATTGGCGAGATCCCTTCTCCGGACTTGCCTTGGTCTTGGTATGCAATTTTTGTTATAGACATTATGGGTATGTCGGGGCCATATTCCGGCTATGTTGCAACACTTATGTTCTTTTAGAGGCTCATAGACAGGTGTCGGCTCATGTATAGTTTGGTATGCCTTGTCGGCTAGTTTTTGTTGTATAGTCTTTCATAGTAGCGTGGTAGCTCATACCTTATACGTAGTTTCTTGATTGTCTGGTCATCCCCTGCTATGTATGTTCATGCCGTCATATTTTATTGCTGGTTGTCCATGATCTAGGTATACCATTTATATTGATCTCGTCAGCCTTAAAAGATAATAATGAAGGTTAGATGAAATGTACGTTGGTGCTCGGCAAGTGTGGTCGGGTGCTAGTCATGGCCCTTCAGTTTGGGTCATGACAAACTTGGTATCAGAGCCAGTCTGTCCTAGGGGTTGTCTATGAGCCGTGTCTAGTAGAGTCTTGATTATGGATGTGTAGCGCGCCACATTTATAATCAGGAGGCTACATGACATCTAGGGTTGTTACCTTCTTCCTGAATCTAGATCGTGCGTAGAGTTGAGTCGTAAGTGTTCGTCTCTAATATTCACCTTGTTTTTTCAGTGATGTCTTCGACTAGGAAGCAAACGATTAGTAGACGGCTTGATACAGCAGCGGGAGAGGGTACCAGTCAGGTGCCCCAAGTCAGAGCAGGACAAAGTGAGGCTCAAAGTGAGAGGCCCTCTCATACCTCATCTACTCCATCTCCTCCAGAGGATATTAGAAGGCACCCAGCGCCTCCAGTTCCTCCGTCTGGCACTCCAGACCAGGATATGCGGAGTGCTTTGCAGTTATTGACTAGCTTGGTAGCTGCTCAGGCTCAGAGGCAGAATACAGGTGCTACTGAGAAACCAGTTAGTACAAGAGTTCGTGATTTTATTAATTTAGACCCTCCAGTGTTTACCGGATCAGACCCCAAGGAGGACCCACAGGCTTTTATTGACCAGGTTCATCGTACACTTCGGGTTATGCATATTAGTGATACAGAGGCAGTAGAGTTGGCTTCTTATCGGCTACGGGATTTAGCGATTCTCTGGTATGATAGTTGGGAGAGATCCAGGGGTCCGAACCCTCCTCCAGCTGTGTGGAAGGAATTTTCTGAGGCCTTTCTTCGTCACTACTTGCCAGTTGAGATACGACGAGCTAGAGCTGATAAGTTCTTGAACCTTAGACAAGGTAATATGAGTGTGCGAGAGTACAGTATGCAGTATTGATTCTTTGGCAAGGTATGCTCCCCATATGGTGGCCGAGATGAGTGATAGGGTGCATATATTCGTGAATGGGTTGGGACCACATCTGATAAATGAGTGTACGACAGCCTCCTTGGTGGAGGGCATGGATATTTCCCGTATTCAAGCTTATGCCCAGACCCTAGAGGATCGTAAGCGCCAGCAGAGGGCAGTTAGGGAGCAGGATAGGGGCCAGCATAAGAGGGCGAGATTTGCAGGGTATTCTGATGACTTCAGAGGCCGCATCAGGCCACAGTTTTCGAGGAGTTCGGCGCCACCTGTAGCTAGTGCTCCTCCACAGTTTCAGAGGCCTCGATATGATCGATCCTATTCTGGTCCAGGTCAGAGTTCGCGGGCATCTAGCTCGCAACATCACAGAGATACTAGTCAGATGAGACCCCCAACACCACATTGTGATCAGTGCGGCAAGGCCCACTTTGGACTGTGTCGTCGAGGTTCTGATGCATGCTATTCGTGCGGGCAGCCTGGCCATATGATGTGGGATTGTCCTAATAGAGGAGGTGATGGTATGGCTCAGCCGACTGGATCTGTGTCTGGTTCTTCCTCATCAGTTCGACCTCCAGCACGGGGTTTTCAGCAGTCGACAGGTCGTGGTAGGGGTAGAGGTGCAGTGCCGAGTTCGAGTGGTGCTCAAAATCGAACCTATGCTCTAGTAGGTCGACAGGATCTCGAGTCGTCTCCAGATGTTGTTACAGGTATTATATCTGTGTTTTCTTATGATGTATATGCGCTGATTGATCCGGGATCTACATTATCATATGTTACACCCTTTGTGGCTAATAAGTTTGGCATTGAACCTGAATTGATAAGTAAACCCCTTGCGGTATCTACTCCGATAGGAGATTCTGTGATTGCTAGAAGGGTATATAGAGGTTGCACTGTGATGATTTGTAGTCGTCAAACCTCGGCAAATTTATTTGAGTTAGAAATGGTTGATTTTGATGTGATAATGGGAATGGACTGGTTGGCCTCATGCTATGAAAATGTTGACTATCGTACGAAGATGGTTAGGTTCCAATTTCCGGGTGAACCCGTCATTGAATGGAAAGGGAACATTGCTACACCGAAAGGTAGGTTTATTTCCTATCTTAAGGCAAGGAAAATGATCTCAAAAGGTTACATTTATCATCTCGTTCGCGTTAGGGATGCGGAGGCGAAACCGCCTACTTTACAATCAATCCCTGTGGTCAACGAATTCCTAGATGTTTTCCCAGATGAACTCCCAGGCCTTTCTCCTGAAAGGGAGATTGAGTTTAGCATTGATGTGTTGCCTGACACTCAACCGATCTCTATTCCTCCATACAGAATGGCCCTGGCAGAGTTGCGAGAGTTGAAGGTGCAGTTGAAGGACTTGCTGGATAAGGGCTTTATTAGGCCTAGCACTTCACCTTGGGGTGCACCAGTCCTATTCGTGCGGAAGAAAGACGGGTCGTTACGGATGTGTATCAACTATCGACAGTTAAATAAGTCTACTATAAAGAACAAGTATCCACTTCCAAGAATTGATGACCTGTTTGACCAACTCCAGGGTGCCAAGTATTTCTCTAAGATTGATTTACGTTCAGGGTATCATCAGGTGAGGGTTAGGGAGAAGGATATTCCAAAGACGGCCTTCCGGACAAGATATGGGCACTTTGAGTTCTTGGTGATGTCGTTCGGGCTAACAAATGCCCCAGCAGCTTTTATGGATCTCATGAATACTATATTCAGGCCCTATCTTGATGTGTTCGTGATTGTATTCATTGATGACATTCTAGTGTATTCTTGTTCGGAGGCGGAACATGCGGGCCACTTGCGGATAGTATTACAGACGCTTCAGGATCGTAAGTTATATGCTAAGCTCTCCAAATGTGAATTCTGGCTGAACTCAGTAGCATTCCTTGGCCATGTGATATCTGATGAGGGTATTAGTGTCGACACTCAGAAGATCGATGCAGTAAAGAATTGGCCGAGACCTACAACACCATCAGAAGTCCGCAGCTTCCTAGGACTAGCAGGATATTATAGGCGGTTTGTAGAAGGATTTTCCTCTATATCATCACCATTTACTAAGTTAACACAAAAAGCTACCAAATTCCAGTGGTCTGACACTTGTGAACGTAGTTTTCAGGAGTTAAAGAATCGATTGACATCTGCACCAGTGCTCACTCTTCCTGAAGGAACAGAAGGTTATGTGGTATATTGTGATGCCTCAAGTATAGGTTTGGGGTACGTATTGATGCAGCGTGGGAATGTGATTGCTTATGCATCAAGACAATTGAAGAAGCATGAAAAGAATTATCCAACCCATGATTTGGAATTGGCTGCAGTAATATATGCTTTGAAGATATGGCGGCACTACTTATACGGCGTCCATGTTGACATCTACACAGATCACAAGAGTTTACAATACATCTTCAAGCAGAAAGAGTTGAATTTGAGGCAGCGTAGGTGGCTTGAATTATTGAAAGACTACGACGTCGAGATATTGTATCATCCCGGTAAAGCCAATGTTGTGGCAGATGCTCTCAGCCGTAAATCAATGGGAAACTTAGTACATATTGAGTCAGGTAGATGGGGGTTGATTAAAGAGCTTCATCAGCTAGCCAATATGAGAATTAGATTGTTAGACTCTGATGATGGAGGTGTTACTGTACAGAATACATCAGAATCATCTTTGGTAGCCGAGGTAAAAGCACGACAATATGAAGATCCTATCTTAGTACGATTAAGAGAAAGCATTCAACAGTGTAAAAGTATGGCTTTTGGGATCGGAAAAGATGGGGCACTGAGATACCAGAGCCGATTGTGTGTGCCTAATGTGGCAGGGTTGCGAGAGAAGATTATGAATGAGATACATCAATCCCGATATTCCATCCATCCCGGCTCGACAAAGATGTATCATGATGTCAAGGAGCAGTATTGGTGGGATAATATGAAGAAGTCTATTGCAGAATTTGTATCCCAGTGTCCCAATTATCAACAAGTAAAGATAGAACATCAGAAACCCGGTGGATTGCTTCAAAATATAGAGATTCCGACCTGGAAGTGGGAGGTGATTAATATGGACTTCATTATTGGATTACCTCGCTCTTAATCATAAGTTTGACTCCATCTGGGTGATAATTGATCGACTTACAAAATGTACCCATTTTCTGCCAGTGAAGACAACTTACACGGCTGAAGATTATGCAAAGTTGTATATCAAAGAGATTGTTAGGCTTCATGGTGTGCCCATATCTATTATATCAGACGGAGGAGCTCAATTTACGGCTAACTTTTGGAGGTCTTTCTAGAAGGGTTTAGGCACACAGGTAAATCTCAGCATTGCATTTCATCCGCAGACTGACGGACAGGCTGAACGTACCATTCAGACACTGGAAGATATGCTACGAGCATGTGTTCTAGATTTTAAGGGGAATTGGGATGATCATCTTCCACTCATAGAATTCGCCTATAACAATAGCTACCATTCCAGTATTAAAATGGCCCCATACGAGGCACTATACGGGAGGAGATGTAGATCACCAGTTGGATGGTTCGAAGTCGGTGAAACAGAATTATATGGGCCAGATTTGATTCACCAAGCTATTGAGAAGGTGAAAGTGATACAGGAGCGATTGAGGATGGCACAAAGCAGGCAAAAATCTTATTCTGATGTCCGACGTCGTGATCTAGAGTTTGAGGTTGGTGATTAGGTTTTCCTGAGGATCTCACCAATGAAGGGTATTATGCGTTTTGGGAAGAAAGGTAAGCTAAGTCCAAGGTATATCGGGCCGTATAAAATTCTTCGACGGATTGGACAGGTTGCTTATGAGTTAGAATTGCCATCCGAATTGGAATTTTGTCCACCCGATATTCCATGTATCTATGTTGAGAAAATGTATTGGAGACCCTTCTCGAGTCGTCCCTATAAAAGATGTACAAGTTACAGAGGACCTATCATATGAAGAAGTGCCAGTGGCGATATTAGATCGGCAAGTCCGCAAGCTGAGAACAAAAGATGTAGCTTCCGTCAAAGTATTGTGGAGGAATAAAAATATGGAAGAAATGACATGGGAAGCAGAAGAGGAGATGAAGTCTAAATACCCTTACTTATTCCAGAATAAAGATAACAAGGATGCTGGTGGAAGACAGAATACATTGGAAGGTGAAACGGCTCTATGAGGTAAGCAATAATTTGAGAATACTCCTCCTTAATACCTTAATACAAAATGGTGATATGTAGATAATGTAAATACGCATAATGCTTTGTGTAGCCTTGTGAAGCCATATGTTGGGATTAATTACTTGCAAGTTTTGCTAGTGACCATTTTATAGGGGAAAATTGATCGGAAATTTCCATTGGAATCCACAATGATTTAAACTCCCCATAAACCCTTACATTCGAGGACGAATGTTCCTAAGGGGGGGAGGGTGTTACAACCCATATCCACATGTGTTAGTTCATGCCATATATTAGTTAACATAAATCCAAGAAGGAATTATCTTTGAGATGATAAGAAGTCAATCCTATTGGTCTTAAGTGATACAAGAGTGTATAAGGGTGATTAACCAGTATTAGAAGTTAAACGAATCAAGGATGTTGTAACTCGAATTTTCAGGTAATCTAGCGGTGCTTAATACACTCAAGAGGTCATTTATGAAGTTATTTTAATCATATAATATCCGTATCATAAGTCTTGAAGTCAAACGAGTTATGAAACAAAAGTCGACAAAAGTTGTCGCAACTTAGGTTCATAATTATACTTAAACATTAGGTCAAATGTTTCTAATCTTTTCTCATAATTTACAAGGAATTACGGGGTTATCTACCAACCAAATTAAATATCTATGAGTCTAGTTTCCAACGCATTAAACCATTCATCGATACGATCTCGGAGTAGAGAGATATTCGCGTTTTCGCGAGACTGCGCCAAGCACCTCTCTATGGGGCCCACTAAGTCGGTTTAAGATATTTGGACCTATATAGGATGACTCCAACCCGTTTTAAGTCATTTCTTTTCACTATTTTCAGACCTTAGAACCCTAGGAACATCCTCTCAAGGTTCTCTCAAGATTCAAGACCCAAAAAGAGGCAAACAACACAAATCAAGTGTCGGGAATTCCGTGGCGCTAGTAAGTCTCTTGTTCTTCTTGTTGTTGCTCATTTTTGTGTCGTTCCAGCTCGTGTGGGAGGTGGTTTTAAAGGGTTTATGTTCTGTAAATACTCCCTCATGTTCTTAATATCAATCCTAGGTGATTTCAGGCCTTCTAAAGTGATTCTAGTGCCGAAAAACTCTAATTGATCGCTAGTTTCGCTTTGTTGTTGTTGTGGCAGCATTGGAGGGATATTTCATGGAAATTTAAGGTCAAATTGGAGTTGTTCTTTCTGTATAAAGTTAAGGAACCTCTTACTCTATATGTATTTAAGATTATCCAAGTTGCGGCTAAGCCATTGAAGCTAGAACTTGTGAGATATATATCGAAAGGCTTGGTAGTAATGTTATTGTTTTGTGGACTGTTTTGCGTTGTTGTTGGGCTGCGTATTTTACTACTATATTGTGGAGTTTTGGAGGAGGAAGGGTGTGGAGAAACACCATATATATGTAGGTTTATGGGCTGATAGTTATTCGTAACATTTCCAGGTTGTTTGACACGACTACGGTGGTCGTCGTATGTATGGAGTGATTAGGCTATGTGTGGACTATTTTGGGAGGCTCAATATGTTTATTATTGATGTTGTTTGGGCTGTTTGGTGACTGTTTTGAATGGTGTGAGGTCATATATATAGGGGAGGTGCTGTCCGTTTCATCGTAAAATAGGTTGTGGTCGATACATAATAGTTATGACGCTTAAATGATAACGATAGTATCGTTTCTCTTATTGTAGACTAAGGAGTTTTAACAATTGCATAGCTTGAGATTGGGGCAGTATATACAAGGTATGTGAGGCTATCCCTTTCCTTCTTTTGCACGACTCTGATTGTACATAATGTAATGAACGAGCTTCCAAGATACTCTACTCTTAGAAGCTAGCAGTACTTACATTGTTTTCCCTCTTATGGAACGATTGATGTTAATGTTGCTTCTCTTATTCTTATGTTATCAATGTTGTTGGTACTTCCTAATTCTTATAAGGTTCATAGTGAAGAGTTAGTCCTAATAACGTTTACAGAGGATACCGACCTTACGTCACTCTGAAAGGTTTAGAATGTGATTCCATGAGTCGAGCATGCATTATATATATGTATCTATTTTACTATACCGAGCCACGCTATAGTTGGCCGGGTATGGCACCTATTGTGCAACCACTGATCAGTTGGGTTTTACCGAGCTCCACGTGGCCGGGTACGATTCTACCGAGCCTATTATGGCCGGGTACGATATGATGATAATGATGCCCACAGAGGCGAATGCTTTAAAGGTTTATGTATTTATACATATGTATCATGCATTTCATATAAGTAGCCCTCAGAGGTACTAAGATGTTACAGGTTGTATATTCTCTATCCTTGCTTACATTACTGATCGTATTTATGGTTCCTTGCCTTACATACTCAGTACTTTATTCGTACTGATGTCCTTTTATTTGTGGACACTGCATGTCGTGTTGCAGGTCCTGATAGACAGGCAGGTGCAGCTCCCCCACCACAGTAGACTGTCCAGTTCAGCGGTGATTGGCGAGATCCCTTCTCCGGACTTGCCTTGGTCTTGGTATGCAATTTTTGTTATAGACATTATGGGTATGTCGGGGCCATGTTCTGGCTATGTTGCAACACGTATGTTCTTTTAGAGGCTCATAGACAGGTGTCGGCTCATGTATAGTTTGGTATGCCTTGTCGGCTAGTTTTTGTTGTATAGTCTTTCATAGTAGCGTGGTAGCTCATACCTTATACGTAGTTTCTTGATTGTCTGGTCATCCCCTGCTATGTATGTTCATGCCGTCATATTTTATTGCTGGTTGTCCATGATCTAGGTATACCATTTATATTGATCTTGTCAGCCTTAAAAGATAATAATGAAGGTTAGATGAAATGTACGTTGGTGCTCGGCAAGTGTGGTCGGGTGCTAGTCATGGCCCTTCAGTTTGGGTCGTGACAGGATCTCAACTCAGTTACCTTTATAGGTACCTTCCATTCTTGGATAGCACGTACCTTAGCCTCGTCCATGCATAGCTCGCCATTGCTAATGACATAGCCTAAGAAGTTTACCTTTGATTATGCAAACTTACATTTCTCGCTCTTGATGTATAGCTCGCTCTCCTGTGAGACTTGGAAAACCTTCCTTAAGTGCTCTATGTGCTGCTCCAAGGTGTTGCTAAAGATGACTACGTTATCTAGGTAGACTACCATGAACCGATCAAGGTGGGGATGGAAAATCTTGTTCATAAGGGTCCAAAATGTGGCTGGTGCATTGATTAAGCCGAAGGGCATCACCAATCACTCAAAGGCTCCATATCTCATCACACATGATGTCTTCGGATCATCCTTTTCTGAAGTACGAACCTAGTAGTAGCCCTTGCGAAGATCCACCTTAGTAAAGTACTTGGCTTGCCCAAGTCTATCGAACAAGTTAGCAATGAGCGGGATCGGTTACTTATTCTTCAATGTGACCTTATTAAGTGCTCAATAGTTTATGCATAAGCGCAACGATCCATCCTTCTTCTTCTGGAACAATACTGGTATGCCGAAATGTGCCTTTGATGGGCGAATGTAACCAGCATCTAGTATCTCTTTCAATTGTTTCTTGAGCTCCTCTAGCTTGGGCAGTGCCATATGATATGGGCAAATACGGGTGACTTAGCCCCTAGCTCCAACTCAATCTTGTGATCCACCTCTCGCCTAGGCAGAAAGTGCTTAGGCAACTCCTCGGGCATGACATCTTTGTTTTCCTCAAGTAACTTCTCTATGCAAGGTGGTAGTGTCTCTTGAAAACCCTTTTCTTCTTCCAGACTTGCAACGGTTGCCACAAACGTCAGCTCCCCCTTCTTAATCCCCTTGACAACCTGCATAGCTTAAAGTTGTACTTGCCTCTGTCCATATGGCATAGTCACTGTAGGTACCATGCAAGATCCTTCTCGCTCCATAACCAAGAGACATTGGAGGTAGGGGTCAATCAAAGTATGATAATGTCTAACGAACTCTTTCCCTAGTATGATGTCAAAGATATCCATAGCGGTTACGGTAAAGTTTGTCATAGCTTTCCAAGTTCCCAATTTGACACCAACTCCAGTAGCTACCCCACGAGCATTTTGTACCTCAGCATTCACAATCTTGACGTAAGAAATTATGAGGTCCTCCAGTATCCACCATTGCACGAGCAGGCTTGTTGTTGATGGTGAGATCCACGTACTGGTTGTCGTTCTTGGTAGGTTGGATATCTTGCTTCGTGATAGAACCACATTATCCAATCATACCCAACTATGTGGTTCCTGAACTCTCTCCTTGCAGTTATTCCTTCCGTTCACGGACCATGGCGTTGAGGCTCTTTAGGCTGGGACAGTTCCTGAAGCCGTGCAGCCCTCTGCATATGTAACATCCCTTCTTCTCGGCCAGCGCCTTCTTCTCGGTGTAGCTCTGAAGTCCACTCGACTTTTTAGAATCTTGAGTCTTGGAATATTGTTCTTGTATTTCCTTGCCTTTGCCACGATCTCCCCCACCTTTGACATTGTTAACCTTTGACTCATTGCCTTTGCCTTTGTCATGCTTGTCATGCTTGAAATCCATCAATGATTCGGCCTCCACTATGGCTTTGTCTATATCTACGACTTGTCGATGTTGTAACTCCTGCTTAGCCCAATTTTGCAACCCGTACATGAAGTGGAACAACAAGTCATCATTGGTCAGATTGGGGATTTTGAAGCATAAGGATAGAGAACTCCTTGACATATTCACATATGCTCCCTGTTTGTTTCAACTCCCTAAGCTTGCACCTTGCCTTGTATAAGACATTAGTTAGAAAGAATGATCACTTGAACTCAGCTTTGAACTGATCCCACATGCTAATAGTACATAGACCTTTATCCACATCAGCCATCTTCCTTCTCCACCATAGCATGACGGTCTCTGAGAGGTACAACACGACAGTGTTGATTTTGGCCTCATTGTCCCTCACTTTGCCATGCTAGAAGTAGTTCTCCAAGTGCCAAAGGAAGTTTTCCACTTCATGTGCATCACAAACACCTTTGAACACCGAGGGTTTGGGAGCCTCGATCTTGGTCTCCCTCATCACCACAACATTAATGGCTGCCTCGATCACACCAACATCGACATGCTCCTCGAGTGACTCTATCTCTGCCTTCATAGCATTGATAGTACTCAAAGCCTCCATGAGTCTGCACTCCAAGGCAATGATGGTTTGCCTTAGTTCCATATTGGTTTGTGTACGTCCCTCCAGGTCATTTCGGATACTCTCAATCTCTTCAAGAGTGTGTCCCTCAAGAATGCTAAGGGTGGCTTCCATCTTCCCCAAGCGTTGGCCAAAGACCTCCATGACGTCCATCCTTGTGTTCATCTTCATCACCCACTCTGTACCGAGCAAGACGTACTCGGGCAGGACCTTTACTTCATCCTCGCTCACCTCAGTGGAAGATGGTTCTTGGGTTGTAAGCCCTTCATTTAACAGAACCTCGGGTGGTATATCCTGGCTCTTGTTGGTGGCATTCCTCTCTTTTAGAAGTTTTTCTTCGTTAAGGAAATGAAACAATTTGTGAATTAGCTGCAATATTGCGACAACAAGTATTTAAAGACTAAAATGCTCATAAATTAATACATAATATTTGGGCATTATTATTGTTGCATGATAAACCTTTATTATCATTTAGAGTATAAATAATCTCCACAGTATAAATAACTAGTATGTGCGTCAAACCATTCCTAATAATTTCATAAAATAAATCAATTCTCTATTACTTTCAGGGGTGAATCATTTGTAATAAATTCTAGTAAATAATAATAGGGTTTTATTTCATATACCGATAGTGTCGCGCCCCTTTTTCTCGCGAAAACAAATTTTGACATGTGACAACTCTTTTAAAAGTGGGTATTAAAAGAGAAGAGTCGCCACCTAATAATTTTTAAGGTTCGTTAGGGCACCTATTATGCAAATAACTCTGTTTGACTAGTTGATGTCACCAAAGATCGGGTAAGGGCTCAAATTACCTCAAAGAGAAGGTGTTAGGCACTCTTCGAGGTCCACAACTGTGGGTCCCGACTGAACATAACACTATATGGGATATGTCATTAGGCTAAATAATCATATAACAAAGAAATATAAAAGTCGAAGAGTTTTATTATAACATACGAGAATTGGTACAAATCTTAATGACTACAATGATATAACTCCATTGGTCTATGTTAAACGACTAAGCGTAGATAACAAGTACATAAAGGAAGGGGAGAGGGGATCCTAAGTTTTTTAGCCTAAAGAATCACCCCGTGTAATATAAATAATACTTCGTAACTCCTTTAAGGGCTCATATTATTCAGCGGGCACAAATTATCATCTCCTGCTACCTAATTACTATGTTAAAGTTGTTTACTTAAAGGCACTCTAATTCAATTCTAAATCGTACCTTATGCATGCACTACCCGTCCCATGCCTATGGTCCAGGAGGCTTTCGACCTCTATTTGGGTGGTTCTAGACTTACTTAGGCTGCTCAAAATGATAAAACTAGGCGACATTCAAAACAAATAAGACTTCACGTAAAGACAGTTAAAGGCCCAAGTTAGCCTCCACGCATAAACAACGAATGCACGCAAGCAGTTTAGGAAATAGACAGGGTTTAGACGTATTAGAGTCATTAAATCCTATAGGCATGATTTCTATATGATTCTAATATTGACAGGTAACGCTGCATTGACTATGCTAATGTACGGGTAGATTAGATCATTATGAGTTCTATAGACATGGTCTCTAAGCGATTCTGATTTCCAGTATTATATATACAAGTAGCGTTCAGGCAAATTGCAAATCCTATAGGCATGATTTCTAAACGATTCTGGATTCTAATAGTATATGGGCAGTGCAACAATTTATGGATTAACGCATAGGCAAATTGACTATTGCAAATCCTATAGGCATAATATCTAATCATTTGGGTAAAAAGTTAATGAAAACAATCGTAGTTCTAAGTTATTGATGCCGGTTTGACAGTGTGATAGAAAAATAAAGAGGGATAGTTGGTTGGAATATTAGACCATATAGCCATGGTATCTAAATAAACAGCACACTAAAAGTAATTAAAGCGATTGATAGAATGATTATTTGAAATCCTATAGGCATGTCATCTAGGTGAGTAAAATATTACAGTGTCCTAAGATATATTATCTAAGGACACACAATAGTGGAAACACGCAAATAAAATACTGAAAAAGGCAAGTTCATTGAGTTAACAGAACAAACACACACATGATAATTTCCAGCAATCCAGACATTAACCAAAAGGAGTCAGAAAGAATATTTCCAAGTGAGCCTTATTCGAAGTTGTTATTGTCATAGGGATATGAAATTCCACATGAAGGTGACCACAAGCAGCATGGCAACACTAATAGCATGGCTTATTATAAACCTCAGCAATGTCATTATTCATGAGATCATGCAACACTTAAAAGGGAATGAGACAAGCAATCATAGCCGTTTGCACCCAATTGCCTAGACAGTAGGGAGAACTAACATAGCAATTCACCCTAGCATTCATCCTAAACCAAACATGCAACAGAACTTGAATGGAAACATGCTTTAGCCAATCGATACAACCTCAGAGATCTATCAAGAAGAACTTCACAAATTCTAGAATACAAACATAGAAATGTAGGATATAATAGAGAACACACAATAGTCTAAAACAAACTAAGAATGCTGGAATCCATTCCAATAATGAAAACATCTCACATGTGCTGAAACCTACTGAATTCAACTAACAAAGAACATGGAATTTTAGGGATTATAAAACAATATCAAGGCAGTACAATGTTAGGGATCCATAAATAACAAAAAAATTGAATCATGCTTACAGAATTCAAACAACATTAACACATAGAACACATATGTCATAAATAAACAGAAGGAAAATAGTTAACCTTGCAAGAGTTAAGGACACTAACCAGTAGCAAAATTAAACAAGAAAAAGAATAGGGAGTTTAGAATACTGGTAACAAGAACCCCAGATCCCCGATGCTTCAGAGTTCACAAGAGCCTCGAAAAGGGCTCCGAGCAGTGCTTGCACCGGAGGAGGTCGTTTTAACAATATTATGGTATTGGCTTTCAGCCGGCCAAAGATCCAAATGTCTCTGAAGAAGTGAACGAGTAAGGGAAAAGTATAGTGAGTGCAATAGCAGTAAAAAATTAGGTCCTTTAAGGGGAGATTGGGGAAGGGTTTATATAGTGACAAATTAGGATGAATAAATATGGAAAATATTCAAATAAACGTAAATAAGGAAGGAAAAGATCACATACAAATCAGTAATAGAACCAGTATACGAAAAATCGGAATCCAAACCCTAGTTGGAGTCGGATTTTGGTCAAGTTTAATCAGACCCTAAACAGTATGTGTAAGTCATGCTAACTACTTGCTTTTCTCTGCTTAAAGGAGGTCTATTTGAGCCTTTTCATTTGTTTATATGCTTCCCCATACTTGCCATATATGTTTTTGTTTGTCGCCTTAGTATTTTTACCTTTTGAAACCACAAGTAAGCCCAATATCCCTCCCCTTTAGGATTAGTAGTCCCAAATACCTCTGGGTCTGATAGGATTGGGGCGGGTAATAGCATGCAATAAGTAAACGAGACCATTCCGCGCTTTAATACCTCAACGGGGTGGGAAAGGGTAGATATGGATATGATGACCATGCAATAACATCTCGTATAGCCCCTCATTGAGCAGTGATTACTGTATGTTGTGTGGGGTGATCCATATTATTTACAAACCTAGGACCCATTTTCCTTTATTTATTTGTTTCGTTGTTTATTCTCAAATTTCAAACTATTTTCTTTAAAAAAAAATCAACTTTTCTTTTAGTTCTTTTAACTTTTCCTATTTTGTAACCACTACGTGAAAATCCCCTCTTGTTTGAAGTTCTTATTTTCCTACTTGTTATTTGTACCTAAAGTCACAACAATGGTTTGGCCAGGAACTACACTAGTGGATCTTGAGGGGTACCTAATACCTTCCCCTTGGGATAATTTCAAGCCCTTACCCAATCTCTAGTTGTTCAAATCAAACCTTTCTTAGTGTCCTAATGCACTTAAATCATTAGGTGGCGACTCTTCAATTCAAACCCAATTCCCGAAAGGGAACAGGTTGTCCTCCCAAATATCATAAACCCGATTTCGCGAGAAAAAGGGGGCGCGACAGCATGGCGACTCTGCTGGGGATATCTTTTAGGCTTTTACCATTTCAGGCTATTATTGTGACTTTATGCTTTTCTATATGTCTTTATTTGCTTAATGCCTTTAAGTATTTAATTCCCTCTCCTATTACAAAACTGACTTGTCTTTTGTTTCTTTCCTTTATTTCTTTTACTGCTTTCTTTATTACTACTTTAAGTTATGAAGAATTGCTGTAATTACTTCATAACGTGAAAATATGTGACAAATTATTTTAATTATTACATAAGCATATTTTCAACATCATATTCCACTCGTGCCAAACAAATACCATAGCAACGCTTATAATGAGTGGTTGCGCTCTTCCAATATTATCACCCTTTAAATCCGGCAAAGGCATATTTGCAGTAAAACCAGTCGATCAACGGTGTAGTCGATGGTTCCGTGCCTTTCCCTCTTGAGTTGTCCGCTCAAGGGTACCAGTCTAAAAACCCCATAGAAACCTTACTCTGTTTGATTGTGCATGCATCATGGTCAAACCTAGCTGAGTCAGTTATGTGGTCCGCATAATGACTCTTTAAGATAGCCTTGTCCAAAGTCCACTGGGTTTTTCCAAAACCCAAACGGACACTACCACATTTTGTGCATTTATTTGGAGAACTAAATATTTTTATGCCAATTATTGATATTTAATAGTCGTGTCTGGTGGGGGTAGGGTCTTAACCCTTTTGTTTTGCAGAAAATAAAGAATGAGGTCCCCAACTTTGGTATGGTTAGCATACCCTCACTCTTGCTAGACTGGTGGAGGAGTCTTCCATCAAATGACCAAATCAATGAGTGGAAAGAAAGGGCCGCCAAAGCTAGCAAAATGTTGGAATATCTGGAATACAGTCTGCTGGAATTGGAAGGAAAAGCGAGGAAAAGAGTCACTGACTGCCAGAACACTGAGGGAAACAAAGGAGAACAACTGGCAAAGGCATGTTTACTGGTGAACCTATGCGAACTGGAGGATCTGATCAACGAGAGCTTTCAACCTGAGGAAGATCCTTCTGGGACCAAGTAGATAGGAGTTCATCTTTTTCACTTTATAAATGTAATAAGGCCAATGACCATTAGTAACTTTTATTTCTTGCTTATTTAGTATTGATTTGGGATTCGTCCGTTTTTATCGATAAAATGAGGCATTTAGCATTCTAAGTTCTCCAAATCAACTTGTCGCTAGGCCTACCTCGGTCACAAAGAGGTCCCCAAATTAGGACATGATTTATATTCTTGCACTATATGTTTAAATATCGCAACATCTTTTCCTTATAATCCTCACTAACTTGTTACTTTTTGTTTTATTTTTCATTTTTATTCCCCTCCCAAAGGTTAGTTCGTGCATTCTGGCATCGTCATCATATTCCACAAGATCAAAGGGCCCTCCACCCACTCTTCCTCCTAGTCCTATCAGAAGCAGGAACAAAGGAAAGATGGTAGATCTGAACAACACCAGAAAGGAAAACCCAACTGAATGGGTAGAGGTCACTTGATCAGGTTCAGAATCTGGAAAACTTGTCATTTTCCCTCACCACTCCATATATCAATTTTCCAAACGCTCAAAACCCCACGCCTCCACAAAACATCCCAAAACCACATAACCACCCCGCTCCTCATCACCACTGCAATATTTGCCACACATCCAACAATACTCCACTGCTCATCCCTGAACCTTTGAATTCCACAAATGACCATTTCCATGCCCACCATAACACCCCCATCTATGTGGAGACCATGCCACACTCCACCTAACCCATCTCAAGCACACCCGAGTCTGATGATAAATAATCACTCCTCAGGAACCTGGCTGCGGAACTCAAGTAATTGACTAGTCGAATTCAGGGTGTTGAAGGAAGTATGGGGATTGAAGGGTTGAACTATGAAGATCTTTGCATACAACCGGATGTCGAACTGCCTGAGGAGTACAAACCTTTTAAGTTCGAGATGTTTGATGGTACAGGGGATCCGAGAGTCCACTTGAGAACATACTGCGACAAGCTGGTCAGAGTAGGGAAGGACGAAAGAATTCGCATGAAGCTTTTCATGAGGAGTCTGAGAGGAGATGCTCTGTCTTGGTACATTAGCCAAGACCCGAAGAAATTATCGAACTGGGTGAGTATGACATCTGACTTTATGGACAGGTTTAAGTTCAACACAGAAAATGCGCCAGATGTGTTCTACATCCAAAATTTAAAGAAGATGCCCACGAAAACATTCCGCGAGTATGCTACTCGTTGGAGATCAGAAACCGCTAAGGTCAGACCGGCTTTAGAAGAAGAACAAATGAACAAGTTTTCGTTCGGGCTCAAGACCCACAGTACTATGAAAGGATGATGTTGATTGATAGCTAAAAAATTTCCGACATCATCAAGCTAGGGGAAAGGATCGAGGAAGGCATCAAAAGTGGTATGGTTACAAACTTTGAAGCTTTGTAAGCTACCAATAAGGCTTTGCAGTATGGTAGTACGTCCAAGAAAATGGACTTAGTTGCTGTAATAGTTGCACAAAGAGCCAAATCCCCTATCAAATACCAAGCCTATCCGATACCTCTACTCACATATCAGCCTACCCCGAATTACCAAGCACCCTCACCCTCTTACCAAACTCCACCACCTACTTACCAATCACCCCTACCTCCTACATATCAACCTACTTCACCCAGATATTACCAACCCGCACATGTATACCAAACTTACAATGCTCAACCATCCTATTATCAATCACCTCCCACATGTCAAAACTTTCCTAGACCTCGACCAAATTTCGACCGCAGACCCCCCAAACAGTATACCGCAATTGCTAAGCCAATTGACCAGCTATACGAAAGGCTCAAAGTTGCTAGTTATGTCACCCCTATCCCTGCTATAACCCCTGAAAACCCTTCTCAATGGGTTAATCCAAAAAAATCATTTGCACACCATTCTGGCATGAAAGGGCATACCATTGATGAATGCCACTCTCTGAAAGACAAGATCTAGATTTTAATTGATAAAAAGATCATTGTGGCAATGGAGCCTACTCCGAATGTCCGCAACAACCCTCTGCCAGACCATAAGGGTGGAGGCGTTCACATAACTGAAATAGAGGATGATTGGGATCCCAAAGGATCGATCAGCTTAATCATAGAAGGTGACGAACCAAAAAAGCCAATAGTCACCCTTAATCCGATTATAGTCCAGACTCAGCCTTCTAGGGATGCCGAGGTAAACATGTCTGTACCACTTGAGTTTGAAGCACCACCCCCTGCAAAGATGCCAACACCAATTGAGGTCGAGTTTGGGTCTCCAGCAAACGCACCTGCACCGTTTGAAGTTGCGGTTTTACCCTCCAAAATACATGCTCCGTTCGGAGTAAAGGTGGCCATTCCAATAGCAATGTCGGTTGTAACATCATTCCATACAAATGCCATACCTTGGGATTACATAGCCGAGGTGAGAAGGAAAGGGAAAGCCAAGTTCGGGGAAATAATTGCGGCACAGGGTATGACAAGAACCGGCAGGGTTTATACTCCGGAGCATTTAGCTGAGTCGAGTAAGCAGGCCTCTGGTTGCCCGACCATCACTGAAACCGGGCCCGATAATCTCTGGAGAAAGATACAAGCCAAGGAATACTCAGTCATTTATCAGCTGAACAAAACACCTACACAAATTTCTATCCTAGCTTTGCTGCAATGTTCCGATGCACATATGAATGCCTTGTTGAAGGTGCTGAGTGAGGCATATGTACCAAGCAACATCACCGGAGGAGAAATGGAAAACATGGTAGGGCAGGTATTGGAAATTCACAAGATCACTTTTCATGAAGATGAGCTACTACCAGAAGGGGTGAGTCACAACAAAGCGTTGCACATCACCGTGCAATGCGAAGATTATTTTATCACTAGGATCCTGATTGATGGAGGGTCCAACCTCAATATTTATCCATTGGTAACACTCAGAACATTGGGAAAGGGGCTGCATGAGATCAAGTATGGGGCCATCAACATCAAAGCTTTCGGTGGTTCCCAAAAGTCCACTATTGGGGAAATTAGTTTCTGCTTACAAATGGGGCCTACTTGGTTCGATGTCGATTTCCAAGTAATAGATGTGACAACATCTTACAATTTGCTGTTGGGATGGCCGTGGATTCATGCCGCTGGGGATGTAGCATCAACACTACATCAGGTAGTGACGTTTGAGTGGAATCACCAAGAGGTGATCATTCACGGCGACGGTAGCAATCCCATATACAGTCACCAAACCATCCCAGGGATCGGAGGAAGAAGAAAGATAGGCGGGGAAACCTATCACCACATCGAGTGAATCAACGCTGTTGACAAAGACAAATGGTGGGACAACAAAATTGAAAACATATTGAACTGGAGCGGATATGAACCTGGCAAGGGACTTGGCAAGAACCTCTAAGGAATCGCCAAGCCTATCAAACTGAAGAAACATGACACCACTTTCGGTCTAGGATACGAGTATACTTGAGAGGAATTCAACAACTGGTCGCTACCATGGCTCGGTCCATACTACCCGCTGGAGCAGCCAATACCACATTTGGAGAAGACTTTCCAGCCAGCCGATGTTATCTATGGGTCAGAAGAAGAGGAAGCACTAGCAGCAGTGAGGATTTTGTTCCTAGAAGATGATGACATGGATTGTTGTGTCATCTTCGAGGAGGAGGGGAGGAAGACCCTTCCATACAGGCCGTAAGCCGAGGAGCATGCCTCAATAATTGGACCATCAGAACTACCAGAACCACCAGAGCCTGGAAAGCCTCGGGGTAGCAAGGCTGAACAAAGCATCATACACTATCTTTTATTTTTACTAGTTGATTTTCCTTTCACATTTTGAATTTTCGCAATAAGGTCTTCCAATGTTCAAAATAGTTATGAAATTTATCAAAGCATTTCGGTTTCCTTACAAATCTTACTCTTATTATTTTCTCTCATTATTTTATACAACATTACTATTATCTATCTTGATGAACCAATGGCTGTGACATGCAACGAGACAACGCAACAAACGAACATAGAAACACGAATGTCAAAGAAGTCGAGAACTTTGAGAATAGGCTGAAGTCCAACCTGGACGAGACTGAGATTGTTAACCTGGGAGATGCAGAAAATGTCAAAGAAACACGAATCAACGTTCACTTATCACCGTCAGAAAAGGAAGAGTACATAGAATTTCTTAGAGAATATGAGGACATATTCGCCCGGTCATATGATGACATGACTAGTCTGAGCACATCTATTGTGGCTCATAAACTGCCAACTGATCCGACATGTCCACCGGTAAAGCAAAAGCTCAGAAAGTTCAAGCCTGATATGAGTGTGAAGATCAAAGAAGAAGTCACTAAGCAGGTTAAAGCTAAGGTTCTCAGGGTAGTAGAATATCTGACATGGTTAGCCAATATTGTGCCGGTGCCGAAGAAGGATGGGAAGGTCAGAGTTTGTGTCGACTACCGGGATCTCAATCGGGCCAGTCCAAAGGACGACTTCCCCTTGCCGAACATACACATCCTGATCGACAATTGCGCCAAGCATGAGTTGCAATCATTTGTAGATTGTTTCGCTGGATATCATCAAATTAGGATGGACGAAGAAGATGCTGAGAAAATGGCTTTCATTACATCGTGGGGGATGTACTGCTACAAGATGATGCCATTCGGGTTAAAGAATGCAGGAGCCACCTACATGAGGGCTATGACTACTATTTTCCATGATATGATACACAAGGAGATTGAGGTGTATGTAGATGATGTCATCATAAAGTCCAAGAAAGCCACTGATCACATGGAAGATTTGAGGAAGTTCTTCAACAGACTGAGAAGGTACAACCTGAAACTGAATCCCGCGAAATGTGCATTTGGGGTTCCTACCGGAAAACTACTTGGGTTCATTGTGAGTCGCCAAGGGATAGAACTGGATCCATCAAAGGTCAAATCTATTCAATAACTACCACCGTCAAAGAACAAGAAGGACGTAATGAGCTTCTTGGGGAGACTCAACTACATCAGCCAGTTCATAGCACAATCTACTGTCATCTGTGAGCCAATCTTTAAGATGTTGAAAAAGGACGCCGCTACAAAATGGACTGATGATTGCCAAAAGGCCTTCGATAGAATCAAGAAGTACCTGTCAACACCACCAGTTTTGGTCCTGCCCGAGCCGGGTAAACCTCTATTACTCTTCCTCGCAATATTGGATGGAGCGTTCAGTTGCGTTTTGGGTCAGCATGATGAAACAGGGAGGAAGGAGTAGGCCATCTATTACCTCGGTAAGAAGTTCACCCCGTACGAGGCTCGGTATTCTCTGTTAGAGCGCACCTGTTGTGCTTTGACTTGGGTAGCTCAGAAGTTGAGGCAATACTTTTGTGCCTATACTATATATCTCATATCAAGGATGGATCCCTTGAAGTACATCTTTTAGAAGCCCATGCCCACTGGCAAGCTGGCCAAGTGGCAAATTCACTGTTCTGTTGAGTGAATTTGACATTGTCTACGTGACACAGAAAGCAATCAAAGGACATGCACTAGCAGATCACCTTGCTGAAAATCCCGTGGACGGAGAATACGAACCCCTGAAAACATATTTTCCTGATGAAGAGGTATCATTCATAGGAGAAGATATTGCAGAATCCTATGACTGTTGAAGAATATTTTTCGATGGAGCAGCAAATATCAAAGGAGTTGGCATAGGAGAGGTTTTCCCGCATCAAGATGAAGCCAAAAGGAAATTCTCTCCCAACTGGCAGGGTTCGTACATAGTTCACCGGGTTCTAATAGGAGGAGCCCTCATACTTGCAGAAATGGACGAGGAAGTTTGGCCAAAGCCGATCAATTCAGACGCAGTCAAGCGATACTATGTGTAACCTTTATGCTTTCTTTTATGATGTAATTTGAACTACGCCTGACCTAATTCCCGTTTAAGAGGGGATACGTAGGCAGACCTATGGGTTCGGTCACAATTCAATAAAATTTTCATTTTACCCGCTATTGGAAACTGGGGCAGAATTTTGAGGAGGACCCTCAAAATTCCGAAGTCGATTCTAGCCATTTATCATTAAAAGCCGTCAGAAGCAGCAACCCAGTAAACTAAGGCAGAATTTTGAGAAGGACCCTCAAAATTCCGGAGCAAGAGAAGTTGCAATGTCTTGAACCACGTCGCAGTTGTCGGTTCATCTAAAGAAAACTATTCTTAATTATGTACTTATGTTATGCTTTTACTAAATCATGCATGTTTATTACTAAAATTGCCTTGTTTAGCAACGCTACCCAAGTGATATATACAGTATTGTCGGATCAAAACCGAGCAGGTCAAGCAAAGCTAGCGGGGATACGAACTAACTTTTCCCCCTTTACAAACTCTCGATTTTTTATTTGGATGTAGGCACTTGAGTTGCAAAATCATCAAATATACTATACGCTCACTCACAAAGTTCAGGAATACAAGTCTCCGAACCGTTGCACTTGCTCGCAACTGCTATCCGCACACAACAGTGTCCCCAGCAGGAACAATATCCCCAGCAATCACGATACTGCAATCCGCTATCAGCTAAGAAAACTCTATTGCCATTTGCCATTTTTACTTCCTGCATAAGGCTACCATTCTGCCTTTCGAGGTTAAGCTCTACCTCCACCCGCATTTCCTGCATTGCATAAGGCTACCATTCTGCCTTCCGAGGTTAAGCTCTATCTCCATCTGCATTTCCTGCATTGCATAAGGCTACCATTCTGCCTTCCGAGGTTAAGCTCTACCTCCATCTGCATTTCCTGCATTGCATAAGGCTACCTTTCTGCCTTCCGAGACTAAGCATTTTCTCCATCCTGCATTTCTCTGCATTGCATAAGGCTACCATTCTGCCTTCCAAGACTAAGCTCTGCCTCCACATGCATTCTCTGCATTACATAAGGCTACCATTCTACCTTCCGAGACTAAGCTCTGTCTCCATCTAAATTCTCTGCATTGCATAAGGCTACCATTCTTCCTTCCGAGACTAAGCTCTGTCTCCATCTGCATTCCCTGCATTGCATAAGGCTACCATTCTACCTTCCGAAGTTAAGCTCTACCTCCATCTGCATGGCTGAAAGATCGCCACTTTATTTACATTCTGCATGGCTGAAATATCGCCACTTCATTTACATCTTGCATCAGCTGAAAGATTGACACTTCATTTACATCTTGCATCGGCTGAAAGATCGCCACCTTTTGCATCTCATGGGCTGAAAGATCGCCAATCTATCCAAAGGCGTCGTTGTTTGGAGGCACCATCTTCATAGACCGAGAACGCCATGCCATGATGACCCCTTTTATCTTTTGCATATCATTATTCAAAGGCATCATAGTTCGGAGGCATCATTCTCATAGCCCGAGAGCATCATTTCCTGGCCTGTGAATCCTTTATATACGTTTCATGGCCTAGGACGTCATGGTCTAAGGACATCATCCTCATCGTCCGATGACAACTCTCATGTCCAACGGGAATTTGCATCATGTTTAATTTTTACGCACAATATATGTTTGTATCGATTACTGAAAGGTACCCCAGCGAGCAACAAACATCTCAGCAGGAGCGATCCCGCTCCAGTTCCCGCAGCCCTTGCAAGTTTCAAGCCATTCACCCCAACCTGAATATTACATCCGTTCTTGAAAGTCTCCATCGGCCTACTCCGTCATCGGGTCCTGAACTACATATGGCCTGATTCCTATAAAACCAGGAATATGTAGGCAGCTCAAAAACCAGAGTACGGCCTGAGTCTCCTCAAACCCTTTCGTTCGGTCAAAATTGGCCATCGTTTCTTTACCCGAAAACTCTTTTATCCTTCTCGGATAAAGAGGGGCAGTTGTTGATACCTAATTTTTCCCTGTATTTTTTTTAATGCAAAATGCCTTTCAAATAACATGCATATGCATATATAAGTATACCATTTTTTTAAAAGATTTTTAAATCAATTTACTGCACTATTTTATCAAGAAATCAATAATTATCCCCAAAATTATCATTTTGGTAATTCATTTATTGGACTCTCATATTTATACTACAATATAGCTAGTATTATTTTTGGACATTTTTACAAATTTATTTAGTATTTTTAAAGCCAAATTGCGTATAATTGCTATATTAGCCTATTTTAAGATTTAATTACGTTTATAATTACAAAATTGAGTCCAGTATTTTTAATTTAATATTTATATATTATTAATTAATTTAGTACATTTAATTTGTTTCCACAAATCATTTTACTATTTTTTATAAAATAAATAAGGGAAAAGTGGCTATTTAAATACTAGCCCTACTTATTTCAATTTTAGCCTAACTTCTACCCCAATTAAACCCAATTGAACGCCAGCCCAATTCCTAAAATTACCTGCCCCTAACCCAATTAAATCCAACCCGCCCGACTCCCCGTTTAATCCAGGTCGTTGATCAAAATGAACAACGGCCACATTCTCTCCTTTCCTTTTTTAATTCACCAACCCCACTAACCCTAAGTCATTTTCACCTACCCGCTACCTCTGAAACCCTCCACTCTCTCAAACTCTCTCGAGTCTTCTTAGAACCCTAGCCGCCTCTTACCGCTTCCACCTTAAAAGCCACCGGAATCCATGGCTTCCAGGGCTATGAGAGTCTTATACCTACCTCCTGTTGCTCTTACACACCTGATCTCTAAAGATTTAAGGCCTTACCTTGAAGGTTTGTACCCATACCTCTGTCGATTCGAGGTTCCACTGCCATCTCCGGCCTTGCTCCGGCGTACCATAGTTGTTTGAGCCTGATCCTGACCTCTCTGACATAGATCGGTGACTTTTCAAAGCCTTTCTCATTTCTAGGGTTCTTCTGAAACCCTAACCCTTCGAGGTTTTTCCGATTTCCTTAGATCTGTTCCAGATCCATGCTTTCCTTATGGTCTTAAATGTTTTCCTGACTTTTCTTTCAAAAAACTACTTTCAAAATCTTTCTTTTCCGATCTAGGGTTTTCTGAAAGTATTTAAGTGTTTTCTAACTTTCTTTTTCCTTTTATGTGTATTTTCTTCTACTGGGTTCTTGTATTTTCTTCAACCATGTTCTTACGTGCTTCTTCTGCTGTATTTTCCTATACTATGTTCTCGTATGCTTTTCTACTGTATGCTTTCTCTATTGTGTTCTGATATGTTTCTCCTACTATATTTTCTTACTAAGTTCTTAAGTTTCCTTATTAAGTTCCTTTTACTGAGCTCTATTTAAAGTTTCTTCTAAAATTTCTTATCATGTTTCTTCTACTGTTCTTATCAGTCTTCTCTATTATGTTTCGTATTAGCTTCTTCTACTCTATTTTCTTTGAATTCTGCTACTATGTTCTGCATGTTACTTGCTATCAATGTTTTCTCATGAGTTTCTGTTGCTGAAGGAAACATGCAAGAGGTTTCATAGAGCTGAAACCTCTGAGCCTGTTTTGATTACTTGCCTTCTCATCTCTGTACTTGATTCAAGGTGGAAACCCTAGAATTCGGGGGTTATGCCAAGTTTGATTATGTGATTTAATTGAACTAGGGTTTTTATTTTAGAACCCCTAACTCTTTCAGACCAACTTCGAGTCTCTGAACCGAGTTTGGACATCCGTGTTTGCATATGATTCTGACTTTTGGCTAAACTCTTCTAAAACTTTTCCTTCAATGGATTTTTCTATTGATTTTTTGCAATGGCACAACATTTTCTTTCAACTCAACGTGTTTGTGTGCTCTATGTGATGAATCTTCCTCTAAAAAGGCTTTCAACTCGTGATTGATTCAAATTCCTTCTAAATAGGTCTGATTGATTCCCTTTCCATTGTTTGCTGGTTTCCCTTAAGTTAAAAAACCTTTCCCATCTTTTTGACTCAGTTCATTCATACTAGATCCTTGACCTTTGATTTACTGGTTGTTAATTGATTTTCTTGCCTTGTTTGTGCAACCGCGTATTTCAAAAATTCTATCCTTAAATAACCTTTATGTATTTACCCTTAATTGCATGTTGTGCACAAAGTGCTTATTCATTTTTCTTTCCTTATATTGTTTTTACCCATTTGAATCTGAATCCCTTAATTAAGGGAACTCTTGTGTAATTGATTGACAATCAGTTCCTTGATTATTTTCTTACCTTATTTCTTCATGTTTTTCACACTATATAAGGCACGACCCTTTTTCATAAAGAGGACAACAGAATCCTTCTGAACTCATACTCTCTCACAATAACTTTCTCTTCTTGTCTGCATTGTGGCCTGTTTACAAGACCTACTATTTTTCTTTGTTTGTTTCCTTTGAAATTGGTATGTCCTGATTTAAGCTTCAACACTCTTGATACCCAATTTTTTTCTAGGTAATTTTATACCCAAAATGCTTCCAAAATAGCATATACGTGCATATGTAAGCACACCCAACAGTTTTGGTATTTTTAATGATTTTTAAACCTACCTACTGCCTATTTTTACACCACAAAAATGCAATAATTATTTCCAAAATTATCATTTTGGTGAATAACTCATTTCATTCTCACGTTTACGCCAAAATATAATTAAGGCAATTTTTGCATATTTTACAAATTTATTTGGCATTTTTAAATCTAAATTGTATGTAATTGCAATTATAGCCTATTTTATGATTTACAACATTTTATAATTATAAAATTACTTCCAGCATTTTTAATTTAATATTTGTATATTATTTATTAATTTAGTACCTTCAATTGGTTTCAGAAAAAACCTTTTACTATTTTTTATAAAATAAAATGGGAAAAATGGCTATTTAAAATTTAGCCCCAATTACATTTCAATTACAGCCCAATTCAACCCAATCCCAACCCCCAAATCAATTTCAACCCAATTACCTGATCCAATTGCCCAAATCCGCCCAGATCATTTTTTATCAACAACCCAGATCTCTTCTTTCCCTTTTAATTCCAAACAACCCCAAAACCCTACCACATTCTTTCATAAGCGCTGCCTCTAACTCCTCTCTTCTCTCAAACGCTCTCGAGCTCTCTCGAAACCCTAATCGCTCTCTGCCACCTCCAACCCTAAATCCACCGGAATCCATGTTGTTCTGACCATGGACGACCTATACTCACCCCCTACTACTCTCACGTGCTTGATACCTGAAGTTTTAAGGCCAGACTTCAAGGGTCTTTGCCTAGACCTTCATTGATTCGAGATTTTCAGCCATCTCCGGCCTTGCTCCGGCATGTCTTAGCCTCCTGAGCCTGATTCCGACCTTATCGACTCCAGATCTGATCTTGTTTCTTCCGAGCCTTTCTCATTTCTAGGGTTCTCAGAAACCCTAGCCTATTCGAGGTTCTTTTTTGTTTATTTGTTTAGATCTGTGCTTGATCTGTTCCATATTTGATGTTTTATGTATTTTCCCCAAATTTCCTTTTTCAAATCTTTTGATTTCAAACTAGGGTTTCAGAGTCTGTTTGTAATGTTTTGTTTGATTCATCTGCTTATCATCTCTAAGTTCGATTGGTGTTGAAAACCTAATTTTTGGAGATTTGTTTGAGTTTCTGAGTCTATCTGTTTGATCTACTTTGTTTACACCAGATTAGTATTGAAAACCCTAATTTTTTGGGGTTTTATTTGAGATTCTGAGACTGTTTATTTGTTTCATTTGCTTATCGCCTCTAAACTCTACTGATTTCGAAAACCTAGTTCTTTGGGGTCTGTTTGAGTTCTTGAGTTTGTTTGTGCAACTCGCCTGTTTGAAATCGCTCCGTCTGATTCCTTTACTTCATCATCTCGTTTTCTTTATGTGATTCCTTTGTTCTGAGTTCTTGCTATTTGTCAAACTCGACTATGTTTTCAGAAAGGTTTTCACATGACTTTTGCATGCTTCTGATCTTTTCTCTATTACTAAGCTAATGAAATTTGACCTACGTGACTATCACGCTATTACTGTATGCTGTTTCTTCTTGCCATAGCTTGGCCTCACATGTCTATTACTTGTGCACTTCATTTATACACTGAGTCTCTTCTGTGATTGATTTTCAAACTCGTGATTGATTTTCAAAACTTTTCCTTATGAAATTCTGATTTTTTACTCGCCCGTTAAGGGTTAATATATTCTCTCTCTTTGTTTGGCCTTACCAGATCCTTTCCAAAAATAAGTACATTCCTGTATTTAGACTTAATCCCTTACTATATGGTTTTACTGCTCCTTTTATGGTAACAATCATTCTGCTTACAAATTGATCTTCTTTCCTTATATTAATCATGTTAGTGTCCGTTTGAGCAGTAATCCCTTGATTAAAGGGGAATACCTGTGTTAATTGATTCTGACTGTGTTTATTTCCATGTTTGTGTTGAAACCTTATTTGTTACCTTATTCTCTACTCGTTTTCAAAACTATAAATACCTGTACCTCTTCTCTTTCAAAAAAAAAACAAGTTCGAACACACAACATAAGTCACCATTTCTTCTCTCAAATACACTTAGGTTTTCTAAAAAAGCATTCGAGTTTTCTCTGAACTCATAAGCTCTCTTCCCTGATTGTGTTTTGGCTGCAAGTATCCTGCTTTTCTTTGTGCTTACTTTTCTGCAACTGGTATGTCTCTTCTTGTTTAAATTCTGCCCTCTCTCTTATGTGTTTATGCTTTAGTCTTTTCTTTATTTATTTTACTGCTTTCTGGAAGCTTGTTATTCCTGCTCCTATATGAATCCCCATCCCTGAACCCTTTGTCTGCTGAGTTATGGTTCAGAAAACATGACAACCCTTGACATTGTTGTTCATGTATATGGACTGGACTCCCTGAGTCCTAAACTCTTCCAATTCCCATTCCTTTTCCCCCTTATATGTATTCTGAGCTTGAGACCTTGGTCTGGCAGTGTCCTAATCACTGCCCAGACCATAGTCTGACCTTCAACAGGTCTGTGCTCTTATTTGTTGGCTGAACAGGCTTGGTTAGGGGTGTGCCAGCCTACCTCGTGGCTAGGCATAACCACCAGCCTGCCATGGTATTCCCCAACCCCCTCTCTTGCACTTACACTCATTCTTGGAACCTAAGTTTTGCTTTGGGATCCATGATCTCCCTCTGAACTTGGACACCTGAAGGCTGGCTCTTCCACACTGCACTGTAACTCTTTCTAATTAACATCTTGGGTGTAAGCACTGCCTGGAGTTCCTGAAACGCCTTGGATCTCTGAAACATCCTAGATAAGAGAAGGCTTTGGAAATCTGGATCTCGGAAGTGGTTCAATCTTATATTGTTAGATACTAAGTCTTAATTAGGCTGCTCGGATGTAGCTGTAATTTCTGATGTATTTTTAATTTCTGTCTTATTTTTTACTGGTCTGTAATAATTTGTATAAACTCATGGGATTTTAGTGAAAAGGAGAGGGGGTTACTTTTCATGCACAAAAGGGTAGAAATCATGTCTATACGTTTAATTTCTACACTACGCAATTTCATACGTAGAGACCATGCATATAGGATTTAACTTCTAAACTTTCTGCAACTATGCATATAGATACCGTGCTCATAGGGGTTTACATTTCTGCACATAATGATACCATTAGGCAAACTGTAGGCTTAATTATAAAGTTGCATATAGATACCATGTTTGTAAGACTCCCATTAAAAAGTGTTAAAATCAGTTAACGTATAGAAATCATGCCTATAGGAACTTCGAGTCGGAACTGTCTCATTTGTTCAAAACAACACCCATCGTTTAAATTAATATATACTTTGGTAAAACTGGCAGTCTTCTGTGATTTTCTTAACCTCGTAAGTTCACAAATATTTTCTAAACCAAACTGGCATTTTCTGAAACTCACTTTTTTCTGATAAGGTTCGTGAAACTCTTTTTTTTTCAACTAGTCTGCATGTCTTCTAAAGCTCCTTTCTTTTCTTTTAAATCTTTTTCAAAACAGTACATTCTTTTTCTAAAACTCGTTTCACTCTGATAAAAAACTGGTAACTCTTCATAACCAGTTCGCTTTTCGAAATCGTTAGTTCTATCCAACACATAGCTGAAAGTAGACTAGTCCTTAAGAACTGCATTCGAGCGAGCCTAATGCGGACTTCCTGTCTAAAAGTATGCGTTGAACCTATTCGCTTATCGCTTTAATTTTTAAAGACCAAACCAGTACATGCAAGACATGCTAAACTCTATGGCTTGTCTCACTTAAGGAGGTTTACTTGAGCCAGCCTTGCTTATCTGCTTCCCCTTTTACTTGCATTATGTGTTTTGATTGACGCCTAGTGTTTTGTCCTTTGAAAGCCCTCAAAAGGCCCCAAATCCCTTTCCCTTTAGGATTAGTAGTCCTAAATACCTCCGGGACTGATAGGATTGGGACGAGTACTAGCATGCAATAAGTAACGAAACTTTCCGTGCTTTAATACCTTAATAGGGTGGGATGGGTAGAATATGGATATGATGACCGGTGCATTAATATCACGTGCGACCCCTCTTCTGAGGAGTGATTACTGGATATTGCATTGATGTGATCCATATTATTTGTAAACCTAGGACCCCTCTCCCCTTTACTTGTTATTTTTTAAGTTTTCTTTTAAATTAATTTTCCAAACTCTTTACTCCTTCAACTCTTAAACTTGTTTGCAAAACTATGTGAAAAATCCTTTTCTTTCCTACTTGTCTGCTTAAAGTCACAATTGTAGCATGGCCGGGAACCACACCAGTGGATCTTGAGGGGTGCCTAACACCTTCCACTCGAGATAATTTCTAGCCCTTACCCAACCTCTGGTTTTTCCAACTCAAACCGTTCTTAAAGTGTCCTAATGCACTATAATCATTAGGTGGCAACTATTCAAAATTCCAAAACCCAATTCTCGAAAGGGAATAGAGTTGTCCTCCCAATGTGGTATACCCGATTTCGACTCTTAGAAAAAGGGGCCGTCGACAGCATGGCGACTCTGCTGGGGACTCTTTAGGCTTTTACCATTGCATGTTGCTTGTGAGTTTACTATCTCATTAATTGCTTTATTTACTGTCTTTTATTCTTTCACTACGAAACTGACTTGGCTCTTCATGTCTTTTCTTTCCTCTAACTACTTTCCTTTACTGCTTTATTTCAATGCTGTTGTAATTACTGCAATTATTGTAATCATTTATCTTATGAACGTGGAAATACATGTCAATTTGTTTCATTCTTGTAAATTGCATATTCAACATCATATTCCACTCGTGCCAAACAAATACCATAGCAACGCTTATAATGAGTGGTTGCGCTCTTCCAATATTATCACCCTTTAAATTTGGCAAAGGTGTATTTGCGGTAAAACCATTCGATCAGCGGTGCAGTCGATGGTTCCGTGCCTTTCCCCCTTGAGTTGTCCGCTCAAGGGTACCGGTCTAATACCCCAACAGGAACCTTACTCTGTTTAATTGTGCATGCATCATGGTCAAACCTAGCCGAGTCAGTTATGTTGTCCGCATAATGACTCATTAAGATAACCTTGTCCAAAGTCCATCGGGTTTCTCTGAAACCCAAACGGACACCTACATGTTCTGTGCATTTATTTGGAGAACTAAATGCTTGTTATGTTGATTATTGGTATTAAATAGTCGAGTCCGGTGGGGGTGAGGTCTTAACCCTTTTGTTTTGCAGAAAATGAATGACAAAGTTCCTGACTTTGGTATGGTAAACATACCTTCACTCTTGCAGACTTGGTGGAGAAACCTCCCATCGAGCAACCAAATCAACGAATGGAAAGAGAGAGTCACCAAGGCTAGTGAGAAGCTAGAATACCTGGAGTATAGCTTGCTGGAATTGGAAGGGAAAGTGAGGAAAAGAGTCATCGACTGTCAAAATGCTGAGGAAGGCAAAGGAGAACGTTTGGCGATAGCATTTTTACTGGAAAATCTGCGCGAGCTGGAGGACTTGATCAACGAGAACATTCAACCTGAGGAAGGTCCTTCTGGGACCAAGTAGTTAAGAGTCTTTCATTTTGCTTTAATGATGTAATAAGGCCAATGACCACTAGTGACATTTTACTTTCGGTTATTTAGTGTAGTTTTGGATTCGTCTTATTTTTATCAATAAAATGAGGCATTTAGCATTATAAGTTCTCCAAATTAATTTTTCGCTAGGCCTACCTCGGGCACAACGAGGCACCCAAATTAGGATGCAATTTATATTCTTGCACAATGTGTTTAAATACTGCAACAGTTTTCCTCATAATTCGCGCTAACTTGTTACCTTTTTTGTTTTTCTTTTATTTTTATTCCCCTCCCCAAAGGTTAGTTCGTGCATTCTGGCACCATCATCATACAATACGAGATCCAAGGGCCCTCCACCTCCTCCTCCTTCGAGTCCTATCCGGAACAAGAACAAAAGTAGAATGGAAGATTTAAGCGCCAGAATTGAAAGAATTGAGATTCCTCAGGGTACCCCGATCTCTAAGGAAACTGCTGCCCAACTTGAGCAGAAATTATTGAAGTTTCGAGAAGAACTGGAACAAGTTCAGAACTTGGCAAATTTATCATTCTCCCTTACCACTCCTGATGTCAACTTTCCAAATGCTCAAAATCCCGCACCTCCACAGAACACCCTACAACCACATATGCAACTCACTCATGCTCAACACTGCAACACATGCCACACTCCAAACAACACTCCACTACTCATTCCTGAACTACTAAACACCACAAATGACTACCAACACAACACTCCCATCTATGTAGATATTGTACCTCACTACACTTAACCAATCTCAAGTGCACTTGAGTCTGATGACAAGGACTCTCTTATCAGAAACTTGGTAGAAGAACTCAAGAAGTTGACCAACCGAGCCCAGGGCCCGGAAAGCTTCAGGGTAGCAAGGCTAAACAAAAGCACCATGCATCACAATTTTACTTTTTATTAGCTGATTTTATTTCTGCATTGTCTTTAATTTTGAAAAGAGCTCTGATATTCAAAACAATTATTAATTCAATCGAAGCATTTCAGTTTATTATATATCTCGCTCTTATTATTTTTTCTATCATTCACTTTATTTTACACAGCATTACTATTACTCGCCTTGACGATGAACTAACGATTGTGACTTGCAACGAGACAACGCAACAAATAGATATAGATTCAGAAAAGGATGATATACCAGAAGAGGTCGTCAGAGAGATTGAGAATCTTGAGAATAGACCTAAGTCTAACTTTGACGAAACTGAGGTCGTTAATCCGGGAGATACAGAGAATGTCAAAGAAACGCGCATCAGTGTTCACCTGTCACCATCAAAAAAGAAAGAGTACACGGAATTCCTAAAGGAGTATGAAGACATATTCACCTGGTCGTATGATGATATGACTGGTCTCAGTACATCCATTGTAGCTCACAAACTGCCAACAGATCCAACATGTCCGCCGGTAAAGCAGAAGCTCAGGAAATTCAAACCCGACATGAGTTTGAAAATCAAAGAAGAGGTTACCAAGCAAGTCAAAGCCAAGGTTCTCAGGGTAGTAAAGTATCCGACATAGTTAGCCAACATCGTGCCAGTGCCAAAAAAGGATGGGAAAGTTAGAGTTTGTGTTGACTATCGGGATCTTAACCGAGCCAATCCTAAAGATGACTTCCCCTTGCCGAACATACACATTCTAATTGACAACTGCGCTAAACATGAGTTACAGTCTTTCATTTATTGTTTTGCTGGGCATCATCAGATATGGATGGATGAGGAAGATGCAGAGAAATCGGCTCTCATCACGCCATGGGGAATGTACTATTACAAAATGATGCCATTCAGTTTGAAGAATGCTGGTGCCACCTACATGAGAGCCATGACTACCATATTTCATGACATGATACACAAGGAGATCGATGTATATATGGATGGCATCATCATCAAATCCAAGAAAGCTAGGGATCACATGGAAGACCTAAGAAAGTTCTTCAACAGACTGAGGAGGTACAATCTGAAACTGAATCCCGCCAAATGTGCATTCGGGGTTCCTGCTGGTAAATTAGTGGGTTTCATCGTGAGTCGTCGAGGAATAGAATTAGCCTAATGTTATAACCCATAAAGTCCTAATTGATCGTAGACTTGGCTAGCTTTTTAGTAGAGATGTACATTACGGGCAAGCTTATGGTAC
The DNA here is from genome assembly GCF_000715075.1 of Nicotiana tabacum. Taxonomy (NCBI): domain Eukaryota; kingdom Viridiplantae; phylum Streptophyta; class Magnoliopsida; order Solanales; family Solanaceae; genus Nicotiana; species Nicotiana tabacum. The sequence continues at coordinate 150,600,828 of NC_134099.1, read as the reverse complement.
GACCAGGGGATGCACATGAATTCTTTGTGAGAGTGAGCGATTTTTGTTCAATTGTGTGATGTCCTTAATTTATGTGCAAAGTCATATTTGAATGTGTAGACTATTTCTATATCCACTCTCTTTTTTGTAGTAAGGGCACATGATCTTATAACGGATTGGTAATGTTGTGAACTTCTCTTGTTGGGTGAGTGCGCGAGTTGATGGTTCTTAGTGGTAACGAGTTGGCTATTGAGGTAGGGTGGTTGTGGATAGGTTGAACTAAATTGTGTATACTTAGGCATGTTTAAAATGGGAAGAATGTAAATTTCGTATGTTCATTCTTGATTGCTAATATCGACCATAGTCAAAAGGTAAAGTATATGGTTGAAAATGAATTATTCCTCCCTAGTTGAGATGTATGTTTTGGGATGTAATTTATAGTTCTATTGCCCGAGAACGAGCAAGAGTCTAAGTGTGAGATGTTGATATTTGGCTTAAGGATGTATATTTATATGCATATTGCCTTGAATTTTACTCGTATTTCATAGTTTTGGATGTGTAATTTAATAATTTTTGCTAATTTACGATATTTTTATGTGTAAGAATCATCCGGAGGCAATGCGGGACAAAGGTGCGAGATTTGAAGCAAAAAGGGATGAAATGAAAAAAAGGCCAGAGAGTAGCGCCCAAGCTAGCGTGAGGCACTATCTGTGGCACAAAAATAAGATTTTAAAATTTTCCAGCACCAAGGCTAGCACCCCACGTTACCCTGGGCGCGCTGATGATGAGAATTTTTCCTACCTCAACCGGGACAAGATTATTTTGACCCAAGATACTCCCAACTCGTATAAAAGCAAGCCTAAATATATTTTTGGGGGAAGACGCCATTTTGAGATAAAAATACACACAAAAAAAAACTCGGGAGCAAGGATTCTAAGTTTTTCTTCATCTTTCTTAGTATTTTCAACTATTCAACAATTGTGAAAATTATTTTGATTTTATCATGAGTGGCTAATACCTATAAGTTTCGGGGTTATGATTTTTCCATGAATATTGTTGTTTGACGTTGACTTAACCTTGATTATAATTTGCCAATATATGATTGTCTCTTCAATTCTTTGATTAATTGCTTAATTGTCTGGACAACAGTTAGGTTCTATTTACTATCTATACTATGCATGAGAAAGCTATGTCTAGATTAGAGAAGAATTAAAGAGGGCATGATCTTAACTCTGAGTGGGGGCGGATTTATGGTTAGGATAGGAATATACGTAGTTACTATGCTCAATTGAATATCATAATCTAAATGCATTCTTAATAGATTGATTCCATAGGAATATATGCGTTAATCTATTTTGAATATGCAAGTAATAATTCGGGAGAATACTACGAGAGCAATTATTCGATTAATTAGCAACCATAAGTGAATTGTATGAATAGGAGAGTTAATTAGAATGCAATAGGATTATCGAATCGATTACAACCCTGGAATATTCATCTCTACTGAAGACACAATAATTATTTTCTACTTGATTAATTAGTTATTTGTTACATCCATTGCTTAATGTAATCACATTTTTAAACTCTGATTGACTCGAGTGAATAACAATCTTGGTGAAATTAGTGGGTAATTAATACAAATTTATGTGGGTTCGACACTCGACTTATCATTTTATTAGTTTTACGACCATGTATAGATACACGTGCGTTTGGGAGCAACACTATATAAGGGCATTCTTTTCTTATAAAAACGTATACGTTACATGCCCTTGTAACTAAAATTATGAACGTGAAGCAGATAATAGGAAACGTATACGTTACCTTCTGAGAGTTAGACAAATTGCTAGAAGCAGATGATGAATTTTTGGAATGAGAAGGGTTATTGAAATTGTTCCATTTACGTTTTTGCAGTATTTAAGTGTCTAGGATCATTTTGTCCTTTTCTGTATTATTTAGTTTCTGTTATAAAATAACGATTGTAAAGTAAATAAATTAAAGACAAGTATAGAGAGAAACTGATATATTATTCAACTTTCAAACTCATGTACATAATGAACTGAAATCACCTCTATTTATAGAAGAAATGAAGTTGCTGTGTAAGCTGCTATGTAAGCTGCTACTGCAAGCTGCTGTGTAAGCTGCTTATAATCTTCTTCCGAGGGTAATGTTTATCCATAACGGAGTACCGAAAGGATAAGCTCATTGTACCAGGTATGGATAATCTTCTACCGAGGGTAATATTTATCCATAACGCAGTACCGAAAGGATAAGCTTACTATACTAGGTAAGGATAATCTCCTACCGGTAGTAATATTTATCTACAACGGAGTACTGAAAGGATAAGCTTATTGTACTAGGTATGGATAATCTTTCACTGGGGGTAATATTTATCCATAACGGAGTATCGAAAGGATATGCTTCTTCAGGAGGCTTATTTTCAATAGAGTACTAAATAGATAAACATATTTACGGTGGAGTCCCATATGGATAAGCTTCTTCAGGATGCTTATTTACAACGGAGTACCAAATAAATATCCATAATATAATATATTTATAACACTCCCCCTTGGATGTTTTAAATATAATGTGCCTCATTAAAACCTTACTAGGAAAATTCTCATGGGAAAAAAAGTTCTACTGAAGGACAAAGAGTACATATTTTTAGTAATACGCATTGCTAGGTGCCTCATTAAAAACCTTATAAGGAAAATCCTGTGGGAAAAAAACTTTAGTAAGGAAAAACGAGTACATCACGTATTTTACTCCCCCTAATGAAAACTTTGTTTCAAATATTTGAGTCTTCGCATTCCAATCTTGTATATCATCTTCTCAAAAGTTGAAGTTGGCAAAGATTTAGTGAATAAATCTGCTAGATTATCACTTGAACAGATTTGTTGCACATCAATGTCACCATTTTTCTGAAGATCATGTGTGTAGAATAATTTTTGGTGAAATGTGTTTCATTCTATCTCCTTTTATAAATCCTCCCTTCAATTGGGCTATGCATGCAACATTGTCTTCGTATAAAATTATGGGTTTTTTCTCACATTTCAAACCACATATTTCTCGAATAAAATGAATTATTGATCTCAACCATACACATTCCCTACTTGCTTCATGAATAGCTATTATCTCGGCATGATTTGAAGAAGTAGCAACAATAGATTGCTTTGTGGATCGCCATGATATGACAGTACCTCCATATGTAAACATGTACCCGGTTTGAGATCGAGCTTTATGGGGATCAGATAAATAACCTGCATCTGCATAGCCAACAAGATCTGCACTATCTTTGTTAGCATAAAACAAACCTATATCAAGAGTTCCCTTTAAATATCGCAATATATGCTTAATCCCGTTCCAGTGTCTCCGTGTAGGAGAAGAACTATATCTTGTTAGTAAATTAACAGAAAATGCTATGTCAGGCCTTGTAGCATTAGCAAGATACATTAGTGCACCAATTGCACTTAGATAAGGTACTTCAGGACTAAGGAGTTCCTCATCCCCTTCTGGAGGTCAGAACAAATCCTTATTCACTTTAAGTGATCGAACAACCATTGGTGTACTCAATGAGTACGCTTTGTTCATGTAAAAGCGTTTTAAGACCATTTCTGTATAGGCAGATTGATGGATAAAGATCTCGTCTGCTAAATGTTCAATTTGCAAACCAAGACAAAGTTTTGTCTTTCCTAGATCTTTCATCGCAAATTCATTTTTAAGATATTCAATTGCCTTTTGGAGCTCTTATAGAGTTCCAACAAGATGTATGTCATCAACATAAATTGCAATTATACAAATTCTGATGCCATTTTCTTTATACAAATACATGGACAAATAACATCATTTATGTAACCTTCTTTCAGCAAATGTTCACTAAGGCGATTATACCACATGCGCCCAGATTGCTTTAAACCGTACAAAGATCTTTGTAATCTGATTGAATACATTTCCTGAGATTTTGAATTTGTTTCAGGCATTTTCATATAAATTTCATTATTAAGTGAACCGTATAGATAAGCTATAACTATATCAATTAGATATATTTCAAGCTTTTCATGTAGTGCTAAATTGATGAGATATCGAAATGTTATGGCATCCATAACAGGTGAATATGGTTCATCAAAATCGACTCCAGGTCATTGTGAGAATCCTTGTGCAACAAGGCGAGCTTTCTATCTTTCAACTTCATTTTTATCATTCCTTTTTCTCACAAAAACCCATTTATGACCAACTGGCTTTATACCAGTAAGTGTTTGGACTACTGGTCCAAAGACCTCTCTTTTAGCAAGTGACTTCAATTCCGATCGAATTGCCTCTTGCCATTTTGGCCGATCAGATATTTGTCGACATTCTTCGACAGATCGGGATTCAAGATCCTCACTATCTTCCATAATATTTAGTACAACATTATATGCAAAAATATTATCCACCACTATTTCAGATCGATTTAAATTAATCCCATCACCAGTAGAACTTATTAAAAGTTCCTCACTCACTTGAGTCTCGGGTTCATTGATTTCTTCAGGAATCTCAGAACTAATCAGATCTTTGGTCTCTTCAGGAGATCCCTTCATAGTATCGTTTTGATCATTTGCCGATTTTCTTTTTCTAGGATTTCGATCCTTAGAACCAAAAGGCCTACCACGCTTCAGGCGTGCTTTGGATTCACTAGCTCTCATGCTAATAGATGGTCCGGGTGGGACATCAATTCGGATATGCACATTCTCTGCAGGGATATGTAACTTAGTTATCCTTTTCAAATCAGTAAATGCGTCTGGTATTTGATTTGCTATATTCTGTAAATGGATGATCTTCTGGACCTCCTGATTATATATAGGGGTACGTGGATCAAAATGAGATAATGATGAAGATTTTCACACAATTTCTCTTTTAATTTCCTTTTTCTCTCCCCCTAATTGCGGGAAATTTATTGCATCAAATCGACAATCTGCAAATTGAGCAGTAAATAAATATCCTGTCAATGGTTCAAGATAGCGAATAATAGAGGGTGATTCAAACCCAATATATATTCATATCCTTCTCTATGGTCCCATCTTACTGTCACGACCCAAACCGAAGGGCCGCGACGGGCAGCCGGTGCCTTACTCAACCGAGTACCAACGTAACATATCTTTCTTATCATGTTATCATGAGTAAATGAGCTAGAAAACTCGTCCTGAGATAACAAGAATAAAACATAAGGGAATAGTCAACATATGAAGACCCAACATGATATACAAACTAATATATGTGACATACGGGCCTATAAGGCCGACATGACCATTAGTAAACTCGAAACATAGGCCGACAAGGCCATACAATTATCCATACACCTGACATATGTCTACAAGCCTCTAAGAGTACATAAAATCATAAAGGTCGGGACAGGGCCCCGCCATATCAATCAATACATATCCAAAGCATACTGACCAAATAGGCAACTCCGGAGCAAGTGGAGTGCACCAACACCTTCGCTGAGCTGATAGCCTACTAGGAGGACTGTCAACCTATCAATTGGGACCTGCGTGCATGAAATGCAGCGTCCTCAGGCAAAAGGGACGTCAGTACGAATAAAGTACCGAGTATGTTAGGCAGGAAAGCATAAACAAGAACAGTAATGTAAAGAGAGAGATAAAGGAGATACAACCTGTAACATCAGAGTGCCTCTGGGGGTTACTGATATGAAATGCATAATACATATATATACATAAACTTTTTAAAACATTCGCCTCTGTGGGCATCATCATCATATCGTACCCGGCCTCAAAGAGGACTCGGTAAAAGCGTACCCGACCATCATAAGGTTCGGTAGAATCGTACCCGGCCACGTGGAGCTCGGTAAACCCAACTGATCAGTGGTTGCACAATAGGTGCCGTACCCGGCCGACTATAGCGCGGCTCGGTAGAGTAAAATAGATACTATATATAATGCATGCTAGACTCATGGAATCATCTTCTAAACCTTTTGGAGTGACTTAAAAACATTATGGACATCCCTACCATCAATATGAACCTTAGTAGGATTTAAGGATCATACACACTTGTTTAGAATAATTTTATAAGGAAAGATCAACATGGACAACCTTAGTTGCTAGGAGTAGAGTCATTATGAAATAGCGTATCATTTATGTTCATTTCATTTTAGACCATGCCAAAAGAAAGAAGAAAGTGCCTTAACATACCTTAAACCCGTTGAGTCCTTAATCCCTTCCAAGCAACTCTTCAAACAAGTCAACTCAATCTATCATAGTATAAGGAGATTCAAAATCAGTGCTGAGCAAAGGCTAAGTCTATAACTTAAGCTAGTAGCTCGTTTACGTAAATTTGGGCAGCATCTCCATTGTAACAAGGGCCTCCTCCAATACCATATACCAACAACAATGACCAGAGCAATACATCAATACATAATTATCAATATCAAGACACCATATAACCACAACAAGTCACAACTACATTACGACGAGCGGCAAACTCCGATTGGAATCCGTATACCCCTTATCAATCCTTATAGATTTCTTACTTCAACATAAAAGTATCATTAACTTGATAATGAAGTCATTAATCAATGATTCCAGCCTTATACCATATATTTATAACAACGAAAATAATCCACAACTTCAATTATCTCCAACTAGCAACTTTATTCACTAGTTCAGGTCTAGCCCATCCATTTAACTTAATCAATATCAAGATAACCTTAGGCACAAGCAAGAACACAATATACATACCTCCTACAGTAACTTCAAGTCAAAATCCAAGTTATATTCATTTTACAACAACCCTTAATAGCAATACAACACCATAGAAGTGACTTAAGCTAGTCCAAGTATTATCTTATAGTTTATCATCCTAACAACTTAACCAACATACAAGCAAGCTTAAGCACAATTAGTAGGTTGTTATACTCACCTTAGACAGCAGCAACAACTTGGAATTTCATCCAAATACAGCCCACAACAATCCTCAATGACAACACAACCTCAAAGAGGTGTTGTTCTTCACTAGAACTAAGTTTTGATGTTGAAATATGGTGTAATCACTTTGGAATCACTTCAAACCCTTGTGATATATGTTTAGGAGGGTTAGGAGAAGTTTGGAGACGAACTTTAGTTGAAAAATGAGCAAAAATAGGCGTCCAAATCGTTTATAAATTGAAGTAGGTCAACCACCGCCTAAGTGGGTCCCATTGGGAGCTGCTTGCGCGGTCTCGCGAAAATGTGAATATCTCTCTACTCCGATGCCGTATTGACAAACGGTTTAATGTGTTAGAAACTAGACTCATAGACCTTCATGTTGGTAGGTAGAACACCCCATTATTCCAAGTATATTTAGAGAAATTCTCAGATACATTTGACCTAAATTTCAGCAAATTTATGAATGTAACTTGTGATGACCTTTGCCAACTCTTGTTCCACAACTTGCTTGCCTTCAAAATGTAGAAAATGAATATCATACAACTAAAATAACTCATAGAATAACCTCCTTATCATGTTAATAACCCTAGTCTCACCCCAAAGTACATGTTATAACATTCGAAACTTGTCAACTTTCGACGAAACTTATTTTCTTCAATTGGTTTAGCTTCTAAGATTTCCAACCCTCTTGGTAATCGTTATTCATGATCTTAAATATTTGTAACCTCCAAGGTAACATTATTAACTTACTTTATTTGCTTCCAAATAGAATCTCATTTCTGAGCTTACATCAATGACTTACGATGTACTCTCACGTATGAAAACTTGGGGTGTAACATCATTCCCCCTTTGGAACATTCGTCCTCGAATGTTGACTGATGCACTTATCAATTTCATAAACTATGGCTCTTACGAATACTTTAATGTTCATCTTGCCATCTAAGCAACAGTTTTGTGAATAAATCCAAACGCTTGGGCATTCCCCCCTTTTAGGCCTCTTTGTCACGCCATGACATGTGGTCGGAATTTTTCCAACATCGTAACATTTGCTACCTTATATCATGCAGTATGTACGACTGTGTCCTTATATGAGTGCCTAGCGACTCGTCTTCCCTTTTTCCTCCATCTTTTAGCCAATCTATAAGCCTCACCGTATGAACATATACAGAATTATGAAAAGCTGTCCCTCTAGAAATCTATAGGTGTATTGATGTCTTTCGCTTGGTACTTTATCGAACTTAAGACTATTGCTATCTCTTGTTTCATAGCCTTGCATATCTATCCTTATGGATTTACTACATCTAGGCAGGTTATACTATACCATAAAACTTACTTCGTTTTATAATTACCGAGGCTTGCTACCCAACTCCAGGTTACTCTCTCGCTGCTTATCCTATATGTATAAATCTAAGTCCTTTAGTGCTTCCTCATTTTTATTCATCTTAAGAATAACAAACAAATCTCATCTCATACTTTGGAACTTGTACCCATCTATTGTTTATTCACCTTAATGTTGATCTATAATCTATTACTGATAACTTGCAACCTCTTACGTAATACACTGTCACTAGGGCTCACATCTTATTGGGGAACATCTGAAGTGATTTTCCTTATCCACCTAGGGATAATACTATACTTCAATAACCATATTTCATTGCATCCCAACGCGATTCATCTTATGGGGGTATTCTAATCCCGTGCAATTAATGAAATCCCTTTCTCGTTAAATCATTACTCAATCAAAGGCCTAAGAATCATCCTCTTATCTATCACAATTACACCCTTATTCTACCGCCAGGGCAACATTCCATCTCTTCTAAATGCACCTAGTCTTAGACTCCTCTGGGTTCATTCAGGCTGTATAGAGTTTTTTATTCATATGGAAATCATCAGCTCCCTTGTTTTGATGGGTTTAATCCCGAGGACATACATATTCTCGTCACCTTCTCACTAATCTTTTCATATCCTTACTCCTATCTACCTAAAACCTTGTTGCTCTACAATACTTTACCTTAGGACCTACACCAATCTATTTATACTACTCCCAACCTTCCTTTAACTTGATAGCACCATAAATTTCCTTTTGTGCCTTCTCAGTTGTCTTTAAATGTAAGCAATTACTTTTGATGGTGCTTGTATAATGTTCTGGATTCGCAACATATCTGCAGGAACTGAATAAATGCAACATCATCCCTTTCTCCTTTTTACCACATTCTTCCTTTACCATTCCATAGTTAACTGAACCGCTTAACTCCGACTTAATACCATATCACACCATATTCCCCCCTTCAGGGGAGTACTAAGATTTAGTACTACGACGATCTACCTATACTTGTTTTACCTTTTCATATTCGGCGTCTTTTCACATTATCAATGAACCTTAATCACCTTATGGTAACCTTCTGTACCAGGGATAACTAAATTTCTTACGCACGAAGGTGACACCTACGGTAACTGGCACATTTAGTCCCTTAAGATTAACTCTGCTCAGAGTGCTTGCTTTAGGTAAGCGACTTCCTAAATAACCTTTAAAGGTTATTCGTCTGTTGTCTATTCTATTATTGTTTGGAGCACGATCTTTGAAATTCTCACGATGTCGACCATTATCAAATCCTCCGGTCCCTAATTCATGTTCGGTTTTATCTTGTTCACCAGCCCATACTGATTTTTATTACTCTGGGGTCTAACCTTTCCTCCTGGTAATCACGTTGAAGTCACCAACTCATTTCTCGAAATAAAAATATGATTTTATGGCTTATACTCTTTTATTGCCTTAAGGCTTGTCACCTCTTGTATTTTCCTTCACTTTGACTATAGACTCTGTCATCGTGTCATATTTTGATTTACTGTTATCACCCCTATATCACATCTTACTCATGATGCTTCATTTATTTTCTTCTTATTCTCCGGATAATATTCTTTTTGTCTATCACTTTATTCTGAAAACTTCAACAAAAAGTTCTTTCCCTATAAGCTCCCCTAGCTTCATCTCATTAGAATGCCTAACATTCTTTTTTTTACTCGGGGCTAGAGTCATACTAAGGTAAATATTTGTCCCTTCTAGGATCCCACTGCCTATATTCTGAAATTTTTGAATATTCCAGTATTCGTATCTGATTGTACTACTCTAGAGTTCACCATCTGGGTGTCTTAGAAGGATATCTTTTACCACATTTGTACCATCTTTCGGAAACATTGGTTAATGATAACAACCTATCCACAATTTTTGGGTTACTCTAACTCCAACTGGATCCTGATATCCCATCTTTCTCTTAAATAATATTTGTTAGCTCCCATAGAACATAACTGAGATGGGTGTGGCCAATTGTACTCACCTCTGTCATTGGTGAAGGTACCAAAATGCTTATATTTCTCTGCCTGATTTGAAAATATTGATAATCTTCATTATCTGGGTGCCTTGTACCCCTCTTCACCTTACTTCTTTTACTTGTTGAAACTTGTATCTAGCTTCTGAATCCCTCATAGATTTTCACCATATTCGTGAATAGATATCCTTGCCTTAAGGCTCCTTATTAAGAAGCATACACATCTTAGTACACACACGATCTGTTAAAGACCTCATATTTACTCATCATAAGTATGATGTGAAATCGAGTTCCACTGACTCAACTCTTTCACATCCACATGTAATCTCTTACCAACTATCTTTGTGGAAGTAGGTATCGTTGTATTATGACTAAAGTCGAATTTAGGAGTTTGAATTCTTACAACTGAGCTCTACTGCACGATCTAGAGTAAGAAGAAAGAGTGACAGACCTAAATGCCATGTAGCCTCCTGCTTATAAGTGTGGTGCACAACACACCCATAAACAAGACTCTACTAGACACATCTTGTAGACTCCCTAGGACAGAACTGCTCTGATACCACTTCTGTCACGATCCAAACCGAAGGGCCGCGACGGGAACCCGGTGCCTTACTCAACCGAGTACCAACGTAACATATCTTTCTTATCATGTTATCATGAGTAAATGAGCTAGAAAACTCGTCCTGAGATAACAAGAATAAAACATAAGGGAATAGTCAACATATGAAGACCCAACATGATATACAAACTAATATATGTGACATACGGGCCTATAAGGCCGACATGACCATTAGTAAACTCGAAACATAGGCCGACAAGGCCATACAATTATCCATACACCTGACATATGTCTACAAGCCTCTAAGAGTACATAAAATCATAAAGGTCGGGACAGGGCCCCGCCATATCAATCAATACATATCCAAAGCATACTGACCAAATAGGCAACTCCGGAGCAAGTGGAGTGCACCAACACCTTCGCTGAGCTGATAGCCTACTAGGAGGACTGTCAACCTATCAATCGGGACCTGCGGGCATGAAATGCAGCGTCCCCAGGCAAAAGGGACGTCAGTACGAATAAAGTACCGAGTATGTTAGGCAGGAAAGCATAAACAAGAACAGTAATGTAAAGAGAGAGATAGAGGAGATACAACCTGTAACATCAGAGTGCCTCTGGGGGTTACTGATATGAAATGCATAATACATATATATACATAAACTTTTTAAAACATTCGCCTCTGTGGGCATCATCATCATATCGTACCCGGCCTCAAAGAGGACTCGGTAAAAGCGTACCCGACCATCATAAGGTTCGGTAGAATCGTACCCGGCCACGTGGAGCTCGGTAAACCCAACTGATCAGTGGTTGCACAATTGGTGCCGTACCCGGCCGACTATAGCGCGGTTCGGTAGAGTAAAATAGATACTATATATAATGCATGATAGACTCATGGAATCATCTTCTAAACCTTTTGGAGTGACTTAAGAACATTATGGACATCCCTACCATCAATATGAACCTTAGTAGGATATAAGGATCATACACACTTGTTTAGAATAATTTTATAAGGAAAGAACAACATGGACAACCTTAGTTGCTAGGAGTAGAGTCATTATGAAATAGCGTATCATTTATGTTCATTTCATTTTAGACCATGCCAAAAGAAAGAAGAAAGTGCCTTAACATACCTTAAACCCATTGAGTCCTTAATCCCTTCCAAGCAACTCTTCAAACAAGTCAACTCAATCTATCATAGTATAAGGAGATTCAAAATCAGTGCTGAGCAAAGGCTGTCTATAACTTAAGCTAGTAGCTCGTTTACGTAAATTTGGGCAGCATCTCCATTGTAACAAGGGCCTCCTCCAATACCATATACCAACAACAATGACCAGAGCAATACATCAATACATAATTATCAATATCAAGACACCAAATAACCACAACAAGTCACAACTACATTACGACGAGCGGCAAACTCCGATTGGAATCCGTATACCCCTTATCAATCCTTATAGACTTCTTACTTCAACATAAAAGTATCATTAACTTGATAATGAAGTCATTAATCAATGATTCCAGCCTTATACCATATATTTATAACAACGAAAATAATCCACAACTTCAACTATCTCCAACTAGCAACTTTATTCACTAGTTCAGGTCTAGCCCATCCATTTAACTTAATCAATATCAAGATAACCTTAGGCACAAGAAAGAACACAATATACATACCTCCTACAGTAACTTCAAGTCAAAATCCAAGTTATATTCATTTTACAACAACCCTTAATAGCAATACAACACCATAGAAGTGACTTAAGCTAGTCCAAGTATTATCTTATAGTTTATCATCCTAACAACTTAACCAACATACAAGCAAGCTTAAGCAAAATTAGTAGGTTGTTATACTCACCTTAGACAGCAGCAACAACTTGTAATTTCATCCAAATACAGCCCACAACAATCCTCAATGACAACACAACCTCAAAGAGGTGTTGTTCTTCACTAGAACTAAGTTTTGATGTTGAAATATGGTGTAATCACTTTGGAATCACTTCAAACCCTTGTGATATATGTTTAGGAGGGTTAGGAGAAGTTTGGAGACGAACTTTAGTTGAAAAATGAGCAAAAATAGGCGTCCAAATCGTTTATAAATTGAAGTAGGTCAACCACCGCCTAAGTGGGTCCCATTGGGAGCTGCTTGCGCGGTCTCGCGAAAATGTGAATATCTCTCTACTCCGATGCCGTATTGACAAACGGTTTAATGCGTTAGAAACTAGACTCATAGACCTTCAAGTTGGTAGGTAGAACACCCCATTATTCCAAGTATATTTAGAGAAATTCTCAGATACATTTGACCTAAATTTCAGCAAATTTATGAATGTAACTTGTGATGACCTTTGCCAACTCTTGTTCCACAACTTGCTTGCCTTCAAAATGTAGAAAATGAATATCATACAACTAAAATAACTCATAGAATAACCTCCTTATCATGTTAATAACCCTAGTCTCACCCCAAAGTACATGTTATAACATTCGAAACTTGTCAACTTTCGACGAAACTTATTTTCTTCAATTGGTTTAGCTTCTAAGATTTCCAACCCTCTTGGTAATCGTTATTCATGATCTTAAATATTTGTAACCTCCAAGGTAACATTATTAACTTACTTTATTTTCTTCCAAATAGAATCTCATTTCTGAGCTTACATCAATGACTTACGATGTACTCTCACGTATGAAAACTTGGGGTGTAACATCATTCCCCCTTTGGAACATTCGTCCTCGAATGTTGACTGATGCACTTATCAATTTCATAAACTATGGCTCTTACGAATACTTTAATGTTCATCTTGCCATCTAAGCAACAATTTTGTGAATAAATCCAAACGCTTGGGCATTACCCCCTTTTAGGCCTCTTTGTCACGCCATGACATGTGGTCGGAATTTTTCCAACATCGTAACATTTGCTACCTTATATCATGCAGTATGTACGACTCTGTCCTTATATGAGTGCCTAGCGACTCGTCTTCCCTTTTTTCTCCATCTTTTAGCCAATCTATAAGCCTCACCGTATGAACATATACAGAATTATGAAAAGTTGTCCCTCTAGAAATCTATAGGTGTATTGATGTCTTTCGCTTGGTACTTTATCGAACTTAAGACTATTGCTATCTCTTGTTTCATAGCCTTGCATATCTATCCTTATGGATTTACTACATCTAGGCAGGTTATACTATACCATAAAACTTACTTCGTTTTATAATTACCGAGGCTTGCTACCCAACTCCAGGTTACTCTCTCGCTGCTTATCCTATATGTATAAATCTAAGTCCTTTAGTGCTTCCTCATTTTTATTCATCTTAAGAATAACAAACAAATCTCATCTCATACTTTGGAACTTGTACCCATCTATTGTTTATTCACCTTAATGTTGATCTATAATCTATTACTGATAACTTGCAACCTCTTACGTAATACACTGTCACTAGGGCTCACATCTTATTGGGGAACATCTGAAGTGATTTTCCTTATCCACCTAGGGATAATACTATACTTCAATAACCATATTTCATTGCATCCCAACGCGATTCATCTTATGGGGGTATTCTAATCCCGTGCAATTAATGAAATCCCTTTCTCGTTAAATCATTACTCAATCAAAGGCCTAAGAATCATCCTCTTATCTATCACAATTACACCCTTATTCTACCGCCAGGGCAACATTCCATCTCTTCTAAATGCACCTAGTTTTAGACTCCTCTGGGTTCATTCAGGCTGTATAGAGTTTTTTATTCATATGGAAATCATCAGCTCCCTTGTTTTGATGGGTTTAATCCCGAGGACATACATATTCTCGTCACCTTCTCACTCATCTTTTCATATCCTTACTCCTATCTACCTAAAACCTTGTTGCTCTACAATACTTTACCTTAGGACCTACACCGATCTATTTATACTACTCCCAACCTTCCTTTAACTTGATAGCACCATAAATTTCCTTTTGTGCCTTCTCAGTTGTCCTTAAATGTAAGCAATTACTTTTGATGGTCGTTCTATCACTTGTTGCATGAATACTTGGCTTGTCCTTTTTGCCCACGAATACTATAATTTTGTGTACCTTATATGATCTCAAACATCACCTTTGATAGCTTCTTTTTTTACCATTCCATAGTTAACTGAACCGCTTAACTCCGACTTAATACCATATCATACCATATTCCCCCTTCAGGGGAGTACTAAGATTTAGTACTACGACGATCTACCTATACTTGTTTTACCTTTTCATATTCGGCGTCTTTTCACATTATCAATGAACCTTAATCACCTTATGGTAACCTTCTGTACCAGGGATAACTAAATTTCTTACGCACGAAGGTGACACCTACGGTAACTGGCACATTTAGTCCCTTAAGATTAACTCTGCTCAGAGTGCTTGCTTTAGGTAAGCGACTTCCTAAATAACCTTTAAAGGTTATTCGTCTGTTGTCTATTCTATTATTGTTTGGAGCACGATCTTTGAAATTCTCACGATGTCGACCATTATCAAATCCTCCGGTCCCTAATTCATGTTCGGTTTTATCTTGTTCACCAGCCCATACTGATTTTTATTACTCTGGGGTCTAACCTTTCCTCCTGGTAATCACGTTGAAGTCACCAACTCATTTCTTGAAATAAAAATATGATTTTATGGGTTATACTCTTTTATTGCCTTAAGGCTTGTCACCTCTTGTATTTTCCTTCACTTTGACTATAGACTCTGTCATCGTGTCATAGTTTGATTTACTGTTATCACCCCTATATCACATCTTACTCATGATGCTTCATTTATTTTCTTCTTATTCTCCGGATAATATTCTTTTTGTCTATCACTTTATTCTGAAAACTTCAACAAAAAGTTCTTTCCCTATAAGCTCCCCTAGTTTCATCTCATTAGAATGCCTAACATTCTTTTTTTACTCGGGGCTAGAGTCATACTAAGGTAAATATTTGTCCCTTCTAGGATCCCACTGCCTATATTCTGAAATTTTTGAATATTCCAGTATTCGTATCTGATTGTACTACTCTAGAGTTCACCATCTGGGTGTCTTAGAAGGATATCTTTTACCACATTTGTACCATCTTTCGGAAACATTGGTTAATGATAACAACCTATCCACAATTTTTGGGTTACTCTAACTCCAACTGGATCCTGATATCCCATCTTTCTCTTAAATAATATTTGTTAGCTCCCATAGAACATAACTGAGATGGGTGTGGCCAATTGTACTCACCTCTGTCATTGGTGAAGGTACCAAAATGCTTATATTTCTCTGCCTGATTTGAAAATATTGATAATCTTCATTATCTGGGTGCCTTGTACCCTCTTCACCTTACTTCTTTTACTTGTTGAAACTTGTATCTAGCTTCTGAATCCCTCATAGATTTTCACCATATTCGTGAATAGATATCCTTGCCTTAAGGCTCCTTATTAAGAAGCATACACATCTTAGTACACACACGATCTGTTAAAGACCTCATATTTACTCATCATAAGTATGATGTGAAATCGAGTTCCACTGACTCAACTCTTTCACATCCACATGTAATCTCTTACCAACTATCTTTGTGGAAGTAGGTATCGTTGTATTATGACTAAAGTCGAATTTAGGAGTTTGAATTCTTACAACTGAGCTCTACTGCACGATCTAGAGTAAGAAGAAAGAGTGACAGACCTAAATGCCATGTAGCCTCCTGCTTATAAGTGTGGTGCACAACACACCCATAAACAAGACTCTACTAGACACATCTTGTAGACTCCCTAGGACAGAACTGCTCTGATACCACTTCTGTCACGATCCAAACCGAAGGGCCGCGACGGGAACCCGGTGCCTTACTCAACCGAGTACCAACGTAACATATCTTTCTTATCATGTTATCATGAGTAAATGAGCTAGAAAACTCGTCCTGAGATAACAAGAATAAAACATAAGGGAATAGTCAACATATGAAGACCCAACATGATATACAAACTAATATATGTGACATACGGGCCTATAAGGCCGACATGACCATTAGTAAACTCGAAACATAGGCCGACAAGGCCATACAATTATCCATACACCTGACATATGTCTACAAGCCTCTAAGAGTACATAAAATCATAAAGGTCGGGACAGGGCCCCACCATATCAATCAATACATATCCAAAGCATACTGACCAAATAGGCAACTCCGGAGCAAGTGGAGTGCACCAACACCTTCGCTGAGTTGATAGCCTACTAAGAGGACTGTCAACCTATCAATCGGGACCTGCGGGCATGAAATGCAGCGTCCCCAGGCAAAAGGGACGTCAGTATGAATAAAGTACCGAGTATGTTAGGCAGGAAAGCATAAACAAGAACAGTAATGTAAAGAGAGAGATAGAGGAGATACAACCTGTAACATCAGAGTGCCTCTGGGGGTTACTGATATGAAATGCATAATACATATATATACATAAACTTTTTAAAACATTCGCCTCTGTGGGCATCATCATCATATCGTACCCGGCCTCAAAGAGGACTCGGTAAAAGCGTACCCGACCATCATAAGGTTCGGTAGAATCGTACCCGGCCACGTGGAGCTCGGTAAACCCAACTGATCAGTGGTTGCACAATAGGTGCCGTACCCGGCCGACTATAGCGCGGCTCGGTAGAGTAAAATAGATACTATATATAATGCATGCTAGACTCATGGAATCATCTTCTAAACCTTTTGGAGTGACTTAAGAACATTATGGACATCCCTACCATCAATATGAACCTTAGTAGGATTTAAGGATCATACACACTTGTTTAGAATAATTTTATAAGGAAAGAACAACATGGACAACCTTAGTTGCTAGTAGTATAGTCATTATGAAATAGCGTATCATTTATGTTCATTTCATTTTAGACCATGCCAAAAGAAAGAAGAAAGTGCCTTAACATACCTTAAACCCGTTGAGTCCTTAATCCCTTCCAAACAACTCTTCAAACAAGTCAACTCAATCTATCATAGTATAAGGAGATTCAAAATCAGTGCTGAGCAAAGGCTAAGTCTATAACTTAAGCTAGTAGCTCGTTTACGTAAATTTGGGCAGCATCTCCATTGTAACAAGGGCCTCCTCCAATACCATATACCAACAACAATGACCAGAGCAATACATCAATACATAATTATCAATATCAAGACACCATATAACCACAACAAGTCACAACTACATTACGACGAGCGGCAAACTCCGATTGGAATCCGTATACCCCTTATCAATCCTTATAGACTTCTTACTTCAACATAAAAGTATCATTAACTTTATAATGAAGTCATTAATCAATGATTCCAGCCTTATACCATATATTTATAACAACGAAAATAATCCACAACTTCAACTATCTCCAACTAGCAACTTTATTCACTAGTTCAGGTCTAGCCCATCCATTTAACTTAATCAATATCAAGATAACCTTAGGCACAAGCAAGAACACAATATACATACCTCCTACAGTAACTTCAAGTCAAAATCCAAGTTATATTCATTTTACAACAACCCTTAATAGCAATACAACACCATAGAAGTGACTTAAGCTAGTCCAAGTATTATCTTATAGTTTATCATCCTAACAACTTAACCAACATACAAGAAAGCTTAAGCACAATTAGTAGGTTGTTATACTCACCTTAGACAGCAGCAACAACTTGGAATTTCATCCAAATACAGCCCACAACAATCCTCAATGACAACACAACCTCAAAGAGGTGTTGTTCTTCACTAGAACTAAGTTTTGATGTTGAAATATGGTGTAATCACTTTGGAATCAATTCAAACGACAAATGAGCAAAAATAGGCATCCAAATCGTTTATAAATTGAAGTAGGTCAACCACCGCCTAAGTGGGTCCCATTGGGAGCTGCTTGCGCGGTCTCGCGAAAATGTGAATATCTCTCTACTACGATGTCGTATTGACAAACGGTTTAATGCGTTAGAAACTAGACTCATAGGCCTTCAAGTTGGTAGGTAGAACACCCCATTATTCCAAGTATATTTAGAGAAATTCTCAGATACATTTGACCTAAATTTCAGCAAATTTTATGAATGTAACTTGTGATGACCTTTGCCAACTCTTGTTCCACAACTTGCTTGCCTTCAAAATGTAGAAAATGAATATCATACGACTAAAATAACTCATAGAATAACCTCCTTATCATGTTAATAACCCTAGTCTCACCCCAAAGTACATGTTATAACATTCGAAACTTGTCAACTTTCGACGAAACTTATTTTCTTCAATTGGTTTAGCTTCTAAGATTTCCAACCCTCTTGGTAATCGTTATTCATGATCTTAAATATTTGTAACCTCCAAGGTAACATTATTAATTTACTTTATTTTCTTCCAAATAGAATCTCATTTCCGAGCTTGCATCAATGACTTACGATGTACTCTCACGTATGAAAACTTGGGGTGTAACACTTACTCCGCTGTGGTGGTGCTACTGGCACATATACAACACATCCAAAAATTCGTAGATGACAACATTTGGTTCATGACCAAAAACTAATTGTGACGGAGAATATTTATTGTAATGTGTCGGTCTGAGATAAATAAGTGATGTTGCATGCAAGATAGCATGTCCCCAAATAATAGTGGGCAATTCTATTTTCATAAGTAGTGGTCTTGCTATCAATTGCAAGCGTTTAATAAATGACTCTGCAAGACCATTTTGAGTATGAACATAAGCTACAGGATGTTCAACTTTTATCCCAACTGATAGACAATAATCATCAAAAGCTTGAGATGAGAATTCTCCAGCATTATCAAGGCGAATAGCCTTTATAGGATAATCTAGAAATTTTACCCTTAATCAAATTATTTGGGCTAATAGCTTTGCAAACGCCAAGTTGCGAGATGATAGTAGGTACACATGAGACCATCTTGAAGATGCATCTATTAGGACCATGAAATATCTAAATAACTCACTTGGTGGGTGAATAGGTCCACATATATCTCCATGTATACGCTATAAAAAAGTAGGGAATTCAATGTCAACCTTCATTGGTGATGGTCTAGTGATCATTTTGCCTTGATAACAAGCATCACAAGAAAATTCGTCATTTGTAAGAATCTTCAGGTTCTTTAAAAGATACCCACTTGAATTTTCAGTAATTCATCTAATCATTATTGATCCAAGATGGCCCAAATGGCCATGCCAAAGCACAAAAGTATTTGAATCCGTAAACTTCTGGTTTACGATAGAGTGTGCTTCAATTGTACTAATTTTTAAATAGTATAAGCCAGAAGATAAAGCCGGTAACTTTTCTATAATGCATTTCTGGCCATAAATATTCTTTATAATACAAAGATATTCCACGTTCATTTCATCTATTTGTCTCAACATAATACCTATTTCGGCGGATATCTATAAAACTCAACAAATTTCTTCGGACTTGGAGGAGAACAATGCATTGTCTATAATAAGTTTTGTTCCCTTAGATAGAAATATAATGGCTCTTTCGTAGCCTTCAATCAAACTTATATTACCAGAAATTGTTGAAACATTTGCTTTTTCCTAATACAAATAAGAAAAGTATTTCTGATCCTTGAATATGACATGAGTTGTTCCACTATCAATAACACAAATATCTTCATGATTTGTCTTTGATCCAAACATAATTTGAGGATTATCCATATTCTTCAAAATGACATAAAGAAAATATATTATAGTAAACATCATTTATCAAAACATAACTTTTATTTATGTACAACAATTACATAACCATACTATCTATTACAAACAACAAAAATTAAAAGATTTACATTTCTACAGATTCACCACCGATTGCATGACTTGTTTCTCCTTCTGGGAGTGCAAAGTAATCAGCTACATCCAAGTGCATGAAGTCTAAATTATCTTCAAAAATAAAATTTGCTTCAACATTTTTCTTTGTCTTCTTCAGGGAGGCTTGATAAACCAGGTGCTTTGGCGTACGGCAGGTACGTGATCAATGCCTTTATCCTCCACATCTATAGCATGCATTTTCTGCATTTGGTGCTTGCACCGCTTCATGCTTTTGTTCCCTTTTTTCCATTGCTGGTGGCGAGGAAAGTTTTTTGGTGCATTATTATTACCATGATTAGAGTTTCTTCCGCGACCACGACCATGACCACGACTGGGGTCACGACCACTTCCACGTCTAGCTTGGTGGAAGTTCGTCCCATTCACTTCAGGGAATGGACAAGAACCAGTAGGTCGGTTTTCATGATTTTTCATTAATAGCCCATTATGTTGCTCGGCTATAAGAAGATGTGAGATAAGTTCAGAATACTTTTTAAATCCCATCTCTCGATATTGCTGCTGTAGGAGCATATTCGAGGCGTGAAAAGTGGTGAAAGTTTTCTCCAACATATCATGATCAGTAATATTATCACCACATAATTTCAATTGAGAAATAATTCTAAATATAGCAAAATTATACTCACTTATAGATTTAAAATCTTGTAGCCTTAGATGAGTCCAATCATAACGTGCATGTGGAAGAACGACCATCTTCAAGTGGTCATATCTATCTCTCAAATTATTCCACAGTATTACTGGATCTTTAATAGTGAGATATTCCATTTTCAGGCCCTCATCAAGATGATGGCGTAGGAATATCATTGTTTTGGCATGGTCTTGGTTTGATGCCTGATTTTTATCCTTGATGGTGTCTGCAGACCCATTGCATCAAGATGAATTTCAACATCAAGCACCCAAGACATGTAGTTTTTGCACGATATATCCAGGGCTACAAATTCAAGTTTAGAAAGATTTGACATTATTTAGAAAAAGAAAGTTCGTACCTCTGATACTTTCAAAGTATTTGCTCGATATGGCAGAGTCTCGTGCTGATAACGTGTTATAAAATAACGATTATAAAGTAAATAAACTGAAGACAAGTATAGAGAGAAACGAATATATTATTCAACATTCAAACTCATGTACATAATGAGCTGAAATCTCCTCTATTTGTAGAAGAAAGGAAGCTGTTGTGTAAGCTGCTACTGCAAGCTGCTACTGTACCAGATATAGATAATCTTCTACCGATGGTAATTTATCCATAACGGAGTACCGAAAGGATAAGCTCATTGTACCAGGAATGAATAATCATCTATTGAGGGTAATATTTATCCATAACGGAGTACCGAAAGGATAAGTTTACTGTACTAGGTATGGATAATCCTCTACCGGTAGTAATGTTTATCTACAATGGAGTACTGAAAGGATAAGTTTATTGTACTAGGTATGGATAATTTTCCACTGGGGGTAATTTTTATCCATAACGGAGTATCGAAAGAATATGCTTCTTCAGGAGACTTATTTCCAATAGAGTATTAAATAGATAAACATGTTTACGGCGGAGTCCCGTATGAATAAGCTTCTTTACAACGGAGTACCAAATAAACATCCATAATATAATATATTTATATCATATATTTTTGCCGTTTTGCGTTTCCAAAATCATGTTCGTAATATGGGTCCGTAACCATTTAATTAGTAACATCAAATCTGAAATTCTCATTTAGCACCTATGTAAGTCGCCTTTATATATTGTTTTGTAAGATCATGGAGTTTTACTAATGATATTAGTGTGCTTTATGTTTATCTTTATTTATATGTTTTATTCCTATCTTATGATATTTTGAAGAGCCCACTTTACAGTAAAGTAGAATTTACAAATGGGATAGTTTGCTATTTTTGTGTCCTAACATTACGTACTCTATGCGAACTCTTTCCTTTCAACAAATTAAGCTTAGCATGTGACTCAGATCGAACCGACTAAATGTATATTTGATTTTCTTTTTTAAGTCTAACCTTAGCCTGGCTTGGGCTAACTATCGCACTTCAGGTTACTTTGAAACTTACTTGGATACACCGTTTACCCATAAAATGCTACAGTTAAATTTATATTTATTTTATAGACAAATAAATTGATTTGATCCCAAGAAGATAAATAAATTAAATAAAAATATAAGACTTAGCGTCGAAATCGAGCTAAGATAACAAATAGCTTGATTTCAGGAGCAAAGCTTCCGAAGGTAATAATAGCAATATTAATAAGCAAGAAGTAAAAATGTTATTGAGTTTTTGAATAGTATATAGCATAAGTTTATCAGAAAATTCGTCTTTACAATGATATAGAGCTTAGTATTTATAGTTGCACCTAGGGAACAAGGTTCTATGATCAAGCCCATCTTAAATGACAATTATAAGGGCCATTAAAGAATATGTAACGTCAAGCTATGAATGTCATATTCTCTATAATGGACTGTGTATTTATCAATGCAGAATATTCTTCATTGAATGCTATCGAGTGGTAGGCATTCATTTGTCTTCATGAGCAACATTCCCTTTGGGGGCTTCCTGATGCCAACCGAGACTGCTGCCCCCGATCTTGATTCCCACCCGGCCTTGATTCTCGCCTGTCTCGCTTTTCATCTGTCTCTGATTCCACGTGGTGCTCTATTATGCAAGTATTTAATATGAACATATATTACCCCATACATAGACAATAGAATTAATCACATCGCGAGTTCTACAAAATTTAATACTTTGACGTTGGGCCATATATATATATATACAGTGTGCATGGAAATAATAATGATAAAATATATATATATATATATATATATATATATATATATATATATATATATATATATATATATAAAGTTGGGACAATAGAAGATGAGTTGGCACCTTTCTTTGGCCAAGGATTATATTTATCCTTTTTCTCCTTTTTTTTGCCTTTTTCCTCATATATTCTTTTTTATGTGCTAATTTAAAAAAACCAAAAGTCACGTCTTATAAATACTCTTTTATTTCCTCTTCTTTTGTTCTTTCATGAGTTACGTCTTTTCCATTGAAAAATAGTAACGTCTTTTCCTCTTCTTTCCACCTATTTAACTTGTATGGAATGAGAGAGTAAAGCAACGCCAACTCTCTACCACTATGTTACTGCAGAAGGCAGTAATATGAAAGAGAGGTTTTGTGCTTTTTCTATTTTTTCTTATGGTAAGTTTCTTGACTGCACGGTGAGATTAAAAAAAATTGTAAAGCAGAATCACGTTTTTTAGGTGGTAATTCTAGCGAATTTTGGAACTATGTTTTGGCGACAAAAAATTTTGCATTTACATAACACTCTTATGTTGAGTTTAGGTTGTTTATTTTCTTTTTGCAGTTAATAAAAAAATTGCAGCGAGTACAACATATTGTCATTTTTCATCTATGATAATTGTTTGTTTGGTTGCAGATGTATAATATGCAGAATTTGCAAAGCAGGATCGCGTTTATTTTTGATAGTTATAGCGAATCTGGAACTATATTGTTGGCAACAATAAATTACACTTACATAACATTCTTATGTTGAGTTTAGGTTGCTTACTTTCTCTAGCAGTTAATGGAAAAATTGCAATGAGTATAGAAGAATGCTATTTTTCATCTATGCTTTTGTTTTGTACCAGATGTATAGTATGCGAAATTGGCTAGAAAAAGTTCTTTATCCTTCTTACACTCTAATGCTGAACTAGCAAATAAAAAATTTGCTTGCATAGGTAAACTTCAATTTTATAGCTCTAACTTCTCTTGGTTATACCATAAGTTTTACTAATATCTAATTTATTTTTTGTTACTTTTTTTAGTATCAATTTTGCCCCTTCCAGATACAAGATGTATATCCTCCAATAACAACATTTAAATTGTTTTAAATTTTGTTCCAAAGATCAAGAGGAGGTGATTTTCCTTGTGATTTGTTGGCTAATCAGAAAGTTCTTATCATTGTATAAATTTATGAAAAAATTTCTTTTTCCTCATTTTTCCTATTTATCTACTTTGGAAAAAAAAAATCAATTGTCATGTCTTTTAATCTTTTAATTAGCCTCTCTTTCCTCTTCCAAGAGTCATGCCTTTAATCTCCATCGTAGGTTGTTTACTTTTTCAAAATGGTTGTGGCTTTAGTCACTTTAAGAGTAGGATAATTCTTACACTCTGCCTATTTTTCTTTTTGTTGTTGTTAATCAGAAGGTAATTTTCATTCATTATTACGTTGTGCTTATTACCTTTTTGTGATTTTTTTAAAAAAAAAAATTGTTTCCATGTGTTGATATTAAAGATGTTCATTGGAAAAGACTAATAATTTTTGACAGGCTTTAAAATTATTGTTTTGGTCATTACTGAGAGTATGACGATTTTATAGTGTGGGTTTGTATTTTCCTTTTGTTTTGTTAATTGACAGGTAATTTTGATTATTTTTCTTAAATTTATTTATTTTGTGCTTTTATGTTGTTATTCTTTTCAATTTTGATTTTCTTTGTTTTTTTTTTGTCAACTAGATGCTCTCAGAGGTGGACTCGAGGTTAGCAAATACTATGTGTTGTGTTCTTTTTTTCAATTTTTCTCCATATTTCTTTTTTCCTTTTTAGCAAGTCTAATAGTCTGTTTGGCCAAGCTTTTAAAATTAGTTTGAGAAATGCTTTTTTTTCAAAAATATATTTTTTGTAAGAAATAGTTTGTGCTTGGCTAATTATTTTTAAAAATACTTCTGATCAGTAATTAGTGTTTGAACAAGTTTTTAAAAAGTGATTCTAAGAGTATTTTTCTTTAAAGTGCTTTCCAGAAAAGTACTTTTGAAGAGAAACTATTTTTTTCTAGCTTCCCTAAAATTGCTTATGCATCTACACAAAAGATTTTTTTTTTATTCTAAAAACTTGGCCAAACAATTCAACTTTGAAAAAAAAAATCGTTTATGCTTATTAACAAGTTAATTCTACTTTTTGTGTATCTATACTGTAAAATTCCATTTCCTTGGTGGAAAAAAATATTTTAAACTAAATGCAGGGATTAATGTTTATACCTTTATTTTAATAATTTACGACAATCTTCTATTTTTTATTTTTCTTCAGTTAAATATATGATTTTTGTATATATATATATATATATTTGCCAGGTGATATATCATATTCCGTAAGAATCCAATTTATCTTTTTCCTCTTTTTGTTTTTTGGCTTTTCCTTTTTATTTTTTGCCATGTATCATATTTTGAAATGTCAGTATCTGTTGCACCTCTTCGGAAGCATTATGACCTTTCAAGTCCATAACCTCCTATTTTGTTTGTTCTTTCTTTATTTCTGTATGTTTTTGCATGTTTATATGTTTTAACAGAAAGAAGATGAGGTATACAAAAAATCAGACTATTCAGTTATCATCACATCAAGTAAGATTCGAGACTCTTAAGTCTTAAGGTCTAGGGATTTTTCATAAAAGTATGTTCCTTTTAATAATATCACAATTAAATGTTGTACTAAGTGTGTCTTTTCATGTACTTATCTCTTGAACAGAAGTTCTGTTACAGAACGAATGTTGATTTAAGGGCTATGACTTTCAATTTTCACTGGTTAATACCGTCCCAATATTTTTAACCTCTTTTTTATATAATCTTTTCGTTCTAGCTAATACTTTGTTATTGTGAGGATGCTGTACTTCTTCCTCTTTCTGCCCATGGACACATATAGTCCTACTTTTCTTTCTTTTTTCTATTGAGGCGATAAAGAAATGTCGTCAAATATTTTCTATGTCCTTGCATGTGCTGAATATCATACTTGCTATCACTAAATATATGATAATTTTTGAAGCTACGTTTCGCCTTTGATGGAAATGTTGAAATTGCAAGAAGCGAACATTTTGGAAAATTTTCAGAGAATTGGAAGAAAAAAATTGAAAGAGGTACGTAGGCATGAAGATGAAAATTAAAGTTTCTAATTTGGGAGTAACCGTAAGAGGGAGAGAGTAAAGGAGGTGAAAGAATAGCTGAAGTAACAGTAGGAGAGAGGGACAAGAAGAGGAAAAAACAAAAGGAATACGTAGGAGACAGCGGTAGTAATGGATTATCCGCAATGGAAGGTTATTTAGATTTTAAAGGATGAAAAATTGAGAGAGGGATCAAGGGAAAAAAAGAAAGAAAAAAGAAATTAAATAAAGAAACATGTGAAAAGAAAACGAATACATACAACAAATATATTATTTTAGGGGGCAGAACAGTTTTGTTTTCTTTGTTTTAGTTTCTTTAATTTTTATTATCTCATGCTTTTTATAATTTTTATAGAAGAAATTTTAGGAACATTAAATTCTATGCTATTTAATAAAAGAATGAAATAAAATACTTCTACTTAATATATACTCAAGCTCAAGTATGAAAATTATGTATCAAAACCACATACATATATTATATAAAAAATAAAGATCTTTTTATATTTTTATGATTTTTAGATAAAATATAATAATGAAAGGTCCACTATTTATAGGCTCTAATTCTAATAATATTTGTTTACAATTGCGACTTCATCAATATTTAGAATTAATATTTTTATGTATATACGTGAATTTTTTTCTCATTTTTTTTGGCAAAATTCATATAAAAAAGTTTCTAAATTGACTAATGTAGATATTCCCTAGTTGATATGTATTTCAGTATCTACTCATTTAACTCAAAACTCACGGCATCTAAATTTTGAATCTGACACGGTCTGCAAACACACTTAGCAATGTGGTACCATTTCAACCACCGCACTTATGTTATTCATATATTCTTTATTGCAGAGGGAAAAAGTAATACTCAATACATTCATTTTGTTCAGAACATCAGGTGGTAGGTCAAACATTCTGACACGGTGTAATTCTTCAATAAAAGATTAGGAAACGAGCAAGCAGATATACAAATTGATGATCACAACCATTTGTACATAAATTACAACAGTTTGTTCTAAAATTCCAACATTGTTTTGTTTGATTGAATTTCATTTCAACATCATTTACTTGTGGATTTGCGAATAAGAGTCACCTTCTTCTCGAGTACGTGCACAACGATAGACTCCACATCTGCAAGTTTCAATTGAAACTGTATTGGATCAAATTGGGACTACAACTAACAAATAAAAGAGGTAAGTGCACATATAGTCATTCTTAGGGATGCTATTATCCCTATTTAAAGATTAATTAATACTTATTTTGTCTTAAAATTTTAAACTAAAAATCTTAACTTCAGCATAATTTATGATATTTTTGTCCGAAAAAATTGAACTAAAAAACTGAAATTCAAGACGCACTGATTAATTCATAAATAGCATCCCTTTAAAGTGGCTACCTGGTGTCATTTCACGGTTTCTTTTTTTGGGCTGAGTTTAGATTTCAATCTCAGCCCAATATAAAATAGTATACACACAACTTACCTTCAATATTTGAAATTACAGTAGAAACTCTGTTTTGGCAGTTGGCACATCTTAAATCTGCTTCTAATACCACCTCCTTGACCTGCTTTTCCGTCACCAAATTAACCAAATAACTCAAAACTCTCTTTAATATACTACTTCTATGAATTTTAGGTTAAATGAGTTAAGTGCAAGCTCAACTAACATGATATAGAAATAAGTCTAATGAGTTTCATAAGACCACAAACATATTAACCAAGGAAAAGGCAGAAAAAACAAGATTAGCAGATATATAATCCATATAATTAGGATCATAAATCCATATAATTAGGATCTCATTAGTTGTACAAGAAGATGCATACAAGTAGAGATGGAGCTAGGATTTAAAGTTCGTGGGTTCTGAACTTGATGCCGAACCCATAATGTATCTTAGTTACTAGGTTCATAATTATATATTAATACAAATTTAATAGCTTTTCTAATGCAAATATAGGATCGATGCAAAAGCTACTGAGTTCTGTCGAACCCATAAATAATACCCTATCTCCACCCCTGCATACAGGATTATACGGCAATGGATGGAATTACTCCATACTTGTGATGGGAGATAGCAGATAGTTGCCGAATTTTTTAAAATGTGCAAACTGACTTGGATACTACCATACCAAAGAAAAAAAAGACAGTGCAGGCAGAGAGAGCAGATCTATAGGAGACTTACCAAAGGATATGCCAAACATTTGGTAGAAGTAGAAGTTTCAAGAAATGTCAATCTTTTAGCCTTTTGGAGTTTGAGCTTAGTAAGCTCCTTCTTAGCCCAAGAAACCAGAGCCATATATTGGTTGCTGATAAATCAATCTTCAGATGAAAATAGCAAATGGCAAAGGCAAAGTGTAAAAGGATATTGAGATAATAATAAGAACAATATTTTTAATAGAAACTAGAATGTATTGTTGATGGGGAAACTCCATCTTTAGGAGCTATACCTAAGTTTTTAGGCACAAAAAGAGTGATGGGCATAGTACATACAAACCACATGTTAAAGAGGCCAAGGGCCATTAAATCTTGACAAAGATGCTTTCCCTCGAGATGGAGTCCCACATCTTAAATTTTCCCTTTGCTTTTTAGGTTCCGACATTCATAATTGTTCTTTGTCAATATAATTATACAGATATTAAAACACTAAAATTAGAAAGCGTGGCGGCTTTAGTTTATTAATGAGGGTGTAACACAAGTATGATTTGGTAGATCAACCAACTTTGTCATGCTGCTAAGAGATGCTAGCTAGTGTAATTTATGCATCCTTTTAGCGTGGGGCTTGATTATCATTAATAAAAAAATATTTATACAATCAAGTCAGCGGTAGAGTAATTACAAGTAAATTTTTATTATAACTTAATACAAAAATAGCTAACCTTCTATCATAATTAAACGAAAAAAGAACAGTCTGGTGCACAAAGCATATTGCATGGTTGGAGATAGGCTGCACCCTAAAAGGACGTGATGTAAATAGCCTACCCTAATGCAAGTAATATCAGTGATTGATTCTGTGGCTCCAACTCGTAACTTATAGGTCACAGTTGGCCCTAATTGCTAGGTGAGGGTTCGAACCCTCACCATCCACTTTTTTCATTCGGTGTTAAAGAAGCCTGTCTTTATCATATTACTCTTCCTTGATAAAGAATTGTTCTTTATCGTCTGTGTCGGTAAAGTGTGAAGAACGAAACTAATGTGGACTAGTGGAGTATTTCCGACACTAGTTAGGAATTAAATTGTTCATAAGCTTTCTAGTCTACCACTTATTAGGGTTGCTCTTCTTCACCATTTAGTATACATAATATTCCAGTAGTTTAATTTTGACAGTTAACAATTAAGGATAAGAATAAACATTTGTATGAGAGCTACATATCTTATATTTATTAATTCGTTATAAACATTTTAAGTACCAGGTAAGCAAGTGGAAGAGAAAAGTGAGGTGAAAGGGATAGAAGGTATAAGAAGACAAGGGGAGGATCGACAAAGGTGCAAAATTTGAAGCCCCTGAGATTTGAACTATTACCGAACTTACAATTCATTAAGTTACTAAATTCATAATTAAATATTTATAAGTATTTAATAAATTTCTTAATATATATAAATATACAAGATAAAATCGATTCACATTAAATACTCAAATGACAAAATAACACGTGGAATCGGGGGCAAACGAAAGACGAAGCGAGTGGAAACCAAGATCGAGGACAACAGTTTCGGTTGGCATCGGATGGACCCTGAAGGAAACATTATTAACGAGAAGAAATAAATATTTGCTACCAAATGACATTCATGGAGAAATAAAAACGCATTAGAGTTTTGGCATTTATGACCTGTCGTTACACATTCATCAATGACCGCCATTATTATCATTTAAGAGGGGCTTGATCCTAGGACCTTATTCCGTAGGTAAAGCTATATATAGTGACTTCAACCACCATTGTAGCACAAGAAAATTCTGACAAACTTATGCTACACATTATTCTAAGTTAAATTATACTTTATTTTCTGTCTAACGTTACACTTGTTGCTGCCTTCGGAAACCTTGCTCCCGGAACCAAGCCGTCTATTATTTTATCATGATTTCAAAGCTAAGTCTTGCATTTTATTCAATTTATTTACCAATTTGGGATCAAATCAATTCGCTTGTTTATAAACCACGCTATATATTCAACTTTATCGTTTTACAGGTAAACAGTTTGGCGCCCACCGTAGGCTTAACCAGTTGCATAATTTAGCTGGTCCTTGCATCTATTACTAATCTTTTTGATTCTTTGTTTCTTAGCAAAAATCGTAAAAGATGGAAGCTAACGATATCAACATCGCACATAATGTTGAGGCACAAGAAAGCCTACCTCAATATGAGAATTCGATCAGTGACACCCACAATGAAGAGTACATAGCAACGTCGATTCATGGCGAGTGATATCCCCGACACGTACGGGAGTCGACTCCTAATGATGCTGAGGACAAGAACATTGCGAAAATGGCGAGGATCTTGAGAGAACCACAAAAGGCATCATGGGCCATCTCTCATGGCAAGATCAGGCCATGACAGAATTAAGGCAAGTGTTGTCGGGTGCTTCCAACAACGAGAATAGAAGAGGCCTAGCTCCTCCCGGTGCTCTCGCAAATCAAACATTACAAATGGTTGATAACAACACCCCGAGAAGTGAGGTCGGCTTTGATTAGGCCGGGGGGATTGACAGCGAATCTGGTAATAACAACAATAATGATCCCTTCCAAATCGAGCTCATGCTATTTATGAGGGAAATAAATGCTCGAATGGACCAAATTCTGGGCGCACCACCAATGCTGAAGGGCCCGGACTCAAAGAAATACACCCAGTTGCTGTTCAAATCGAGCGCAACACCAGAGTTAATTCTGAAGCGGTTCAAAATGTTAGATATACCAAAATATGATGAGACATCGGACCTTAAAGAGAATAACACCACTTATACAATGGCAGTGAAAGGAAATGACTTGGCTCCACACGAGGTTAAGTCGGTCCTACTAAAGAAGTTCGGAGAAGCGTTCACGAAGGGGGCCCTGACATGGTTCTCACTCTTACCCGAACAGTCAATAGATTCCTTTGAGATGCTTGCAGACTCTTAAATCAAGACCCGTGTAGGGGCCAGGAAAGTCCAGGACCGGAAGGCGAACATATTCAGGATTTTGCAAGGAGAGTCTGAGTTGCTGCGTGATTTCGTGACCAGACTTCAGAAAGAAAGGATACTGCTACCAGCCATACCAGATAAATGTGCAGCTGAGGTGTTTACTAAAGGGTTGAACCCGAGGAGCTCTGATGCCTCCCAGAAGCTGAAAGTAAGCCTGCTCGAGTTCCAGAAAACTGCATGGGCAGATGTCCATAACCGTTACGAATCAAAGATAAAAATAGAGGACGATCAGCTTGGGTTCCCGTCATTAACTAAGGGGAGGGATCGAGAAAACAATAGGGATAAGTCGAAGGATGATTTTGACGCAGATCAACGATCTTCTAAGGGCCGGGTTTTGCCCTACGAAAGGGTCGAAGATTGCGACAAAGTATTCCGGTTGACGGATGGGTTCACTCCCAATAGAAGAATTGATCGTGGCCAGAATAACAGGTCATTGCAAGATAAGGAGGTATCGGGTTCCAAGGATTCCACCTATCTCAGGCTGTCAGAGTACAATTTCAATATTAGCATAGTAGAGATGGTATCGGCGATAAGGAACATCAAGGAAGCGCGGTTCCCAAGGCCAATGAGATCTAATCCTTGCCAGAGGGATCCTAATCTATGGTGCGAGTATCATGAGACAAATGGCCATTGGACTGGGGACTATCGACATTTGCGCGAGGAGGTGGCAACATTCTGAAAAATGGCCATCTCAGAGAGTTCTTAAGTGACCAGGCTAAAAATAATTACGGTCGCAACCAGGATAACGCAGAACCCTTGAAGATAGGTAAAGACTCTCCCTAGAAAACCATCAATATAATTTTTAGGGAAAATGAGATTAACAGTGTAACCTTCTCTGCAGCCAAAAAGACAAAAGTATCGGTGACTCAGAGCAACAGACTCTGGAAAATCACCGAGGGCGATATCAGCTTTACCGAAGAAGACACTGATGGACTTCTACTGCCTCACAACGATGCCCTGGTAATTTTTCTTAACATTCTTGTCACGACCCAAATTCCATATTAGGCCGTGATGGTGCCCAATACCGTTGTTAGGCAAGCCAACACTAATCAACTAGTGAATTCCCTTTTGAATAATTAGCAAGTGATGACTTCTTCTTATTTGATAAAAATTTAGGAGTTTAAAATTTAAGCATAAATAACCGAAAGCAATAAACACTAATCGTAATCATGTAAGTAAACCAAAATCATAGGTCTGCTAGTGTGTTCCAAGACCTGGTGTCACAAGTATGTGAGCAATCTAGTAGAATATATAAAATCGTACTATCCTACTGTCTAGAAGGGAATATACAGGAAAATAAAGACATAAGAGAGACTCCAGCTGCTGCAGAACAGCTCAAAAGGGTAGATCACTGGGAAATCTCAAGTTGAGGAATCAAGTTTACGCGCCGGATTGATGGCCAGATGCACCTGCCTCAAATCATGTGCAATCAAGTACAAAAGTGTAGTGTGAGTACATAAAAATATGTACCCAGTAAGTATCTCGTCTAACCTCGAAGAAGTAGTGACAAGGGATCGACTCCGACACTTACTAGGGCCAACAATATAATAATATGAAGTTCAAATTCTTATATCATAATGTATGTAGATAACAACAAGCTCAAACAAGGATAATAACTGACAAATACTTCCATCATATTTAAGAAGTCAAGGCACTTTCTTTATTTAAAATAAGTGACCTTTCAAGCAACAATTCATACAAACTATAAAGAGTTCCAATTCTATTATCACACACAAATACCACCGAGGACGTTTGGCCCAATCTAACATAAAAGCAAATAGCGCACTGCCTAGGGTCGAACGGCTTGAACATAGATGCATCTATTAACCTAGAGAGGCGAACGACCCGCTCTCATGAGTGTAGTGGAAATAGTCACCCCGCTCGCGAAATATACTTCCGACGCGGTTAAATATAAATATAACATAATTTTCCTCAATTATTTTCAAAACAATAATTTACTTGAAACCTTTGAAATCTTGAAATCCTCAACTTAGTTCCATTCAAAGCAAATCAATAATTATATTCAGATAACTGTACCCACAAAACATGATGTAAGCCTAGAACTACCCGGACATAACAAGAATAGTAACTACGTACGGACTCTCGTCACTTTGTGCGTACGTAGCCCCCCCCCCACAATTAATCATATATTAATTAAGTTCAACTATGGGAAAATTTCCTTCTTACAAGGTTAGAAAAGAGACTTACCTTTCTTCAAAGCCTACTTCCAAACTCAAGAATGCGCTCAAACCCTCAAACCAGAGCCGGACAATCCAAACTATTCAAATAGTGTAAAAACCAATCATTATAGGTTCAAAAGTTCATATTCTAACTATTAAAGTGATTAACAACCCCAAAAGCAAGATTCCTAAAATTCACCACCGGGCCCACGTGCCCGGATTCCAAAATTTTCGAAAGAAGTTGTTACCCATAACCTAAGGAACATAAATATATGATTATCACTAAGTTTTATGGTCAA
Source organism: Nicotiana tabacum (assembly GCF_000715075.1). Taxonomy (NCBI): domain Eukaryota; kingdom Viridiplantae; phylum Streptophyta; class Magnoliopsida; order Solanales; family Solanaceae; genus Nicotiana; species Nicotiana tabacum. The sequence goes on along the minus strand of NC_134099.1, from coordinate 150,566,688 downwards.
TTTCGTGGTAAAAATCTCATTCTTGTCAAACCCTAGGTTTTTCATCTAACCTATGATTTCTACCAATGTTCATGTTGGAATCTACCCAAAATTTCTATATTGAACTCACAATAGGTAGAAATTACTTGCCTCCAAAAGCTAGGTGGAAATCCCTCTCAAAATGCTCCAAAAATCATCCAAAGAATGAGAGAAAATGAGTGAAAATGGCTTGAGTCCCGTATTAAATAAACTCACTGCCCCAGCGATTTTCGCACTTGCGGTGCGTGGACCGCACCTGCGATCCCTCTTCTGCGGACGAGGATCTGCTTCTATGGAGTTGGGCTGGGCTGCACATGCGGACGGATACCCACCTCTGAGGTCCGCTTCTACGGAAAAGGAGTCGCATCTGCGGAACCTGGTCTCCTTTCCTTGGGTCGCATCTGCGAGGCTCCAACCGCACCTGCGAGCTCGCACCTACGGCTGACCAACCGCAGGTGCGGTTATGACAGTAGCTAGAGCTTCAGCTCTTGCTCAAATTTTTAACTTAGTTCGAGCCTCGTCCAATTGACGCTCGGGGTTCTCGGGGCCTCGCTCGAACATACCAACAAGTTTGAAATCACAAAATGGACTTGCTTGAACCCTCGGAATGCCCAAAACGACATTAAAACTAAGAATCACACCCTAAAACCAATTGAATCAAACTTATGAACTTCAAGTTCTTCAATCTACTTCCAATGTGCCGAAACGTACTTATACTACTCGAAATGATACCAAATTTTGCGTGCAAGTCTTAAATGACATTAAGGAACTATACCTAGTCTCAGAATTCTATTTAGACCTCGATATCACAAAAAACCACTCAAAACCAAATTTAAAGAACTTCTAAAACCTTCAAGAACCAACTTTCACTATTAGGCGTCAAAACACTCTCGGGTCATCCAAAACCCAATCCGGGCATACGCCCAAGTCCGAAATCATCATACAAATCTATTGGAACCGTCAAATCCTGATTCCGAGGTCGTTTACTTAAAATGTTGACCGAAGTCAAACTTGGCCTTTTAAGCCAACCTTAAGGAACCAAGTGTTCCGATTTCAATCCAAACTCTTCCAAATCCCGAACCAACTATCCCCGCAAGTCATAAATCAGTAAAAGCAAGTACGAGAAGTCTTATTTAGGGGAATGAGGTTCTAGAAAGCAAAAAGAAGAATTGGGTCGTTATATTCTCCATCTCTTAAACAAATGTTCGTCCTCGAACGGGTCTAGATTCATACCTGAAGTGCTAAATAAGTGTGGATATCTGCTCTACATGTCCTCCTCATACTCCCAGGTCGCCTCCTCGACTGGTTGCCCCTCCACTAAACCTTTACCGCAGAAATACTCTTGGATTTGAACTGGCGATCTTGTCTACCAACAATAGCAACTGGCTCCTCCTCATAAACCAAGTTCGCATCTAGCTTAATAGTACTGAAGTAACACATGTGACAAGTAGGCGTGATACCTCCAAAGCATAGACACATGAAAAACTAGATGAACCCCGAAGAGGCTGGAAGGTAAAGCAAGCTCATAAGCAACCTCCCCAACTTGCCTCAACACCTCAAATGGGCCTATAAACCTTAGGCTTAACTTGCCCTTCTTCTCGAATCTCATAATACCCTTCATCGGCGAGACTTTCAAGAGAACCTTCTCGCCGACCATAAATGATACATCCCGTGCCTTCTGATCCACGTAACTCTTCTGTCTGGACTGTGCTATGCAAAGTTTCTCCTGGATCAACTTTACCTTTTCAAGGCATCTTTTACCAAATCTGTACCATATAACTTAGCCTCGCTGGGCTCAAACCACCAGATGGAAGAATGACATCGCCGACCATATAAGCCTCAAATAGAGCCATCTAAATGATGGACTGATAACTGTTGTTGTAATCTAACTCGACCAAAGGCAAGAACTGATCCCACTGTCTTCCAAAGTTAATCACACATGCTCTCAACATGTCGTCTAATATCTGAATTGTCCGCTCCAACTGCTCGTCGGTCTGAGGATGAAATGTTGTGCTGAGCTCTACACGGGTCCCCAACTTACTCTGTACGGCTCTCCAAAAATGCGAAGTGAACTGAGGGCCTCTGTCTGATATGATGGAAATAGGCACATTGTGCAACCGAACTATCTCTCGAATATAAATCTAGGCTAACTTCTCTAAAGTATAGGTAGTTGCAACCGGAACAAAGTGTACCGACTTGGTCAGCGTGTCGACAATGACCCAAACTGCATCAAACTTCCGTAAGGTCCGCGGCAATCTAACCACAAAGTCCATTGTAATGCACTCCTATTTCCACTCAGGTATAGTCATCTGCTGAAGTAGGCCACCTGACCTCTGGTGCTCATACTTGACCTGCTGGCAATTTAGGCACCTAGCTACATACTCCACTATGTCTTTCTTCATCTACCGCTAATAATAATTCTATCTCAGGTCACGATACATCTTCGTAGCACCTGGATGAATAGAATACCGTGAATTGTGTGCCTTCTTTAGAATCATCTCCCTCAATCCATCGACATTAGGAACACATAGGCGACACTGGAGTTGCAGAACACCATCATCGCCTATGGAAACCTCTTTGGCACCACCCTTTAGTACCGTCTCTTTGAGAACTGCCAAATGCGGATCATCAAACTGTCAAGCCTTGATCTGCCCCAATAATGAAGACTGGGTAACAGCACACGCATGAACTCGGCTGGGCTCTGAAATGTCCAACCTCACAAGTCTGTTAGCGAAAGACTGGATGTCCAAAGCTAGTGGCCTCTCCTCTACTGAAATGAATGACAAGCTACCCATACTCTCTGCCTTCCTACTTAAGGCAACCGCAACCACATTTGCCTTGCCCGGATGATAAAGAATGGTGATGTCATAATCCTTCAGTAGCTCAAGCCATCTATACTACCTCAAATTGAGATCTTTTTGCTTGAACAAATGCTGTAAGCTGCGATGATCAGTGAAAACCTCGCATGACACCCCATACAGATAATGCCTCCATATCTTAAGAGCATGAACAATCGCGGCTAACTCTAGGTCGTGCATGGGGTAATTCTTCTCATGAATCTTCAACTGATGTGAAGCATATGCAACAACTCGCCCCTCCTACATCAATACACAGCCCAAGCCAATGCATGAAGCGTCACAATAAATCGTATACATCCCCGAACCGGAAGGCAACACTTGAACTGTTGATGTGGTCAAAGCTATCTTGAGTTTTTGAAAGCTCGCCTCACAATCATCGGACCAATGAAACGGAGCACCCTTTTGAGTCAATCTAGTCAAAGGTGCTATAATAGATGAAAAGCCTTGCAAAAACCGGCGATAATAACATGCTAACCCTAGGAAACTCCTGATCTCAGTCATCGAAGCGGGACGTGGCCAACTCTGAACTGCCTCAATCTTTTTAGAATCCACCTTAATACCCTCTCCTAATACAACATGTCCCAAGAATGCCACAGACTCTAGCCAAAACTCACACTTGGAGAACTTAGCATATAGCTTTTGTTCCCACAACGTCTGAAGCACCACTCTCAAATGTTGCTCGTGCTCCCCGAGGCTACATGAGTAAATCAAGATGTCATCAATGAAGATGATAAAAAAAAATCAATATAAGGCCTGGACACCTGGGTCATCAAATCCATAAACACCACTGGGGCATTAGTCAAGCCGAAGGACATCACTAGAAACTCATAATGGCCATATGTAGTACGAAAAGTAGTCTTCGAAACATCTAAGTCCCGAATCTTTAACTGATGGTACCCCGATCTCAAGTCAATCTTAGAAAACACTCTAGCACCCTGCAACTGGTCAAACAAATCATCAATACGCAGCAACGGGTACTTGTTCTTGATGGTAACTTTGTTCAACTGGCGATAATCAATGCACATCCGCATAGTCCTATCTTTCTTCTTCACAAATAACACTGGTGCACCCCAGGGTGATACACTTGGTCTAACAAACCCCTTTGCTAATAACTCCTCAAGTTGCTCCTTCAGCTCCTTCAGCTCTTTCGGAGCCATACGGTACGGGGGGATAGATATAGGCTGGGTACCTAGAGCCAAATCAATACGAAAATCAATATCACGATTTGGCGGCATGCCTGGAAGGTCAGAAGGAAACACATCAGCAAACTCCCGGACAATGGAACCGAATCAATCGTTAGGGACTCTACGGTGGTGTCCCGAACATATGCTAGATACGCCAAATAACCCTTCTCGACCAGATGTCGAGCCTTCAGAAAAGAGATAACCCGACTAGATGCACTAACGGAGGAATCCTTCCACTCCAATCTTGGCAACTCTGGCATCGCTAAAGTAACAGTATTGGCATGATAATCAAGGATGGCATGATATGGGGATAACCAATCCATGCCCAAGATGAATCATATCAAGTAACAAGAGGTTCGCTCTAGTCTCGTAACCATAAAATGTAACCACACAGGACCGGTAAATTCGATCCACAACCACAGAATCGCCCACAGGAGTGGACACATAAACAGGAGTACCCAAAGACTCACGAGGAATATCCAAAAACTGAGCAAAAAAGAGATGACACATATGAATAGGTAGACCCTGGATCAAATAATACTGAAGCATCCCTACCGCATACAGAAATAATACCTGTGATCACGGCATCTGAGGTCACTATATCTGGTATGGACGGAAAAGTAGAGAATCTAACTGGAGCACCGGCTGGCTGGCCCCCGCCTGGCTAAGCAATAGCTGGCTAACCTCCCCCTGCCTGGCCTCCACCTCTAGGACGGGCCCTACATGCCTGCCCTTTACCTCTAGGCGGCCGGACGGCTGGTGCTGCAATCATAGGTTGATGACCCTGTTGTACTACCTTACACCTAAGTCTAGGACAAAATCTTTTCATGTGACCCAGATCCCCATACTCGTAACAACCCCGGGGTGCCATGGACTGCTATCCCGAAGTCTGACCCTGATAGCTTGAATACCCGCTAGAAGAATCCTGAATGGCTGGTGAGTGGTATGAACTCTCTGGAATGGCACTGAAATAGGCACTGGGAGAACCTTGATGAACTGGTGGGCGATAAGAACTCTCTGGCATAACACTAAAATAGGGTCATACTGGAGCACCCCGAGGAGGTGGAAGTGGTGGATATGTGGGCCTGCTAGGCTGACCCCTCCCAAACTTACCTCTGCCTCTAGTCAGGGAACCTCTAAACTCTCCAGAGAATCGGGTCCTCTTCTCCTGCTGCATCTGCTCTTTACCTCTCTGGCAGTAGCCCTCAATCCTCCGAGCAATCTCTACCACTAGCTGATAATCAGTATCTATCTCAACCTCTCGGGCCATGCTAGCCAGAATACTATGCTGCAACCCTGCAACAAATCTCCACACTTTCTCTGCGTCCGTAGGGAGTATCATCAGTGCATGGCGAGACAACTTAGAAATTCTCGCCTCATAATCGGTCACAGACATCTGACCCTGCTCAAGCTGCTCAAACTGGCACCGTAACGCTTCCCTTTGAAATGGTGGAATATACCTATCCAATAGAAGCCGTGTAAACTGATCCCATGTCATAGGAGGAGAGCCCGCTGGTCTGCCAAGAAGGTAAGACTGCCACCATCTATGGGCCCTGCCATCCAGCTGGAAAGTGGTGAAATCTACTCCATGGGACTCCAATATCCTCATCTTGTGCAGTATGACCTTGCACCGATCAATAAAGTTATAGGGGTCCTCATGCCGCTCACCCCCGAAGATAGGAGGGTGTAGCCTAGTCCATCTGTCTAGTAGCTTTGCAGATCATTGTCCGCAGCTGGTCTAGTCTTAGGTACTGATGTGGAAACTGGCTGGGCCCCGCCCACGGGTAGTGTGCTCGAAGTATGATATACGGCAGCTACGTGCCTAGGAGCCTGAGCAGTAGGGTTTTGTGCTCCCTCTCTTGCCTGGGATGTAGCTGGGTCTACTGGAAATAAACCAGCCTAAGTCATAGTGTCCATGAACCGCAGCATACGAACCATGACCTCCTGAAATCCCGGTCCCGTCATGAAATCTACCAAGGCTGGCTCTGGAACAGGCATCTCGCCCTGCTCCTCGATGACGGGATCCTCCACTAGATCCACCGGTGGTGCTACTGGGGCAGCTCTGGGATGCTCTCGTCCCCTACCTCAGGCCGGTTCCTTCCCCCGGCCTCTACCTCGACCTCTAGCAATGGGGGGAGCAGCTCCTCCCGGGTTTGGAACGTCAGCCGCACGTGTCCTCACCATTTGTGAGAGAATAGAAGAAGGAAATTTAGTATACCATCAACTACACGATAGGAGATAAATAAAGAGTAGTTTCCTAACACCCTATAGCCTCTCGAAGATAAGTACAGATGTCTCTGTACCGATCCGCAAGACTCTACCAGGTCTGCCCATAACTTGTGAGACCTATGTGAACCTAGCGCTCCAATACCATGTTGTCACGACCCAAATTCCATATTAGGTCGTGATGGCGCCCAACACCATTGTTAGGACAGCCAACACTAATTAACTAGTGAATTCCCTTTTAATTAATTAGTAAGTCATGACTTCTTCTTATCTGATAAAAATTTAGGAGTTTAAAATTTAAGCATAAATAATTGGAAGCAATAAATATGAATCGTAATCATGTAAGTAAACCAAAATCATAGGTCTACTAGTGTGTGTGCCAAGACCTAGTGTCACAAGTATGTGAGCAATCTAATAGAATAAACAAAACCATACTATCCTACTGTCTGGAAGGGAATAGATAGGAAAATAAAGACGTAAGAGAGACTCCAGCTGCTGTAGAACGGCTCAAAACGGCAGCTCACCAGGAAATCTCAAGCTGAGGAATCAAATCTACCCATCAGACTGAGGGCCAGATGCACCTGCCTAAAATCCTGTGCAATCAAGTACATAAATGTAGCGTGAGTGCATAAAAATATGTACCCAGTAAGTATTTCATCTAACCTCGAAGAAGTAGTGACGAGGGGTCGATTTCGACACTTACTAGAGCCAACAATATAATAATATGAAGTTCAAATTCTTATATCATAATGTATGTAGATAACAACAAGCTCAAACAAGGATAATAACTGAAAAATCCTTCCATCATATTTAAGAAGTCAAGGCACTATATTTATTTAAAATAAGTGACCATTCAAGAAACAATTCATACGAACTATAAAGAGTTCCAATTCTATTATCACACACAAATACCACCAAGGACGTTCGGCCCAATCCAACATAAAAGTAAATTGTGCACTGCCGAGGGTCGAACAGTGCGAACATAGTTGCATCTATTAACCTGCCAAGGCGAACGACCCACTCCCATAAAATTAGTGGAAATATTCGGCCCGCTCGTGGAATATACTTGCGACGCGGTTAAATATAAATATAACATAATTTTCCTCAATTCTGTTCAAAACAATAATTTACTTGAAACCATTGAAATTTTGAAATCCTCAACTTAGTTCCATTCAAATCAAATCAATAATTATATTCAGATAACAATACCCACAAAGCATGGTGTAAGCCTAGAACTACCCGGACATAACAAGAATAGTAGCTACATACGGACTCTCGTCACTTCATACTACATAGACCTCCCCCCCTCACCCACAATTAATCATATATTAATTAAGTTCAACTATGGGAAAATTTCCCTCTTACAAGATTAGAAAGAGACTTACCTTGCTTCAAAGCCTACTTCCAAACTCAAGAATGCACTCAAACCCTCAAATCGGAGACGAACAATCCAAAACTATTCAAATAGTGTAAAAACCAATCATTACAGGTTCAAAAGTTCTTATTCTAACTATTAAAGTGATTACCCAGCCCCAAAGGCAAGATTCCTAAAATTCACTCCCGGGCCCACGTGCTAGGATTCCGAAAATTTTCGAAGGCAGCTGTTACCCATAACCTAAGAAACATAAATATATGATTTTCACTAAGTTTCATGGTCAATTTCGTGGTAAAAATCTCATTCTTGTCAAACCCTAGGTTTTTCATCTAACCCATGATTTCTACCAATTTTCATTTTGGAATCTACCCAAAATTTATGTATTGAACTCACAATAGGTAGAAATTACTTACCTCCAAAAGCTAGGTGGAAATCCCTCTCAAAATGCTCCAAAAATCGTCCAAAGATTGAGAGAAAATGAGTGAAAATAGCTTGAGTCTCGTTTTAAATGAACTCACTACCCCTACGATTTTCGCACCTACAGTCCTGCTTCTACGGACGAGGGTCCGCTTTTGCGGAGTGGGGGCTGGGCCGGCTGGGGTCGCATCTGCGGACAGATACCCGCTTCTACGGTCCTCTTCTGCGTAAAAGTAGCCGCATATGGGGAACCTAGGCTCCTCTCCTTGGGACGCATCTGCGAGGCTCCAACCACACCTGCGAGCTCGCACCTGCGGCTGACCAATTGCAGGTGTGGTTATGAGAGCAGCTAGAGCTTCAGCTCTTGCTCAAATTTTCAACTTAGTCCAAGAGCTTCAGCTCTTGCTCAAGTTTTCAACTTAGTTCGAGTCTCGTCTGATTGACGCTCGGGGGCCCCGCGGCCCCGCCCGAATATACCAACAAGTTTGGAATCACATAACGGACTCGCTTGAACCCTTGGAACGCCCGAAACAACATTAAAACTAAGAATCACACCCTTAAACCAATTGAATCAAATTTATGAACTTCAAGTTCTTCAATCTACTTCCAATGTGCCAAAACGTACGTATACCACTCGGAATGATACCAAACGTATCTTTAAATGACATTATAGAACTATTTCCCATCTCGGAATTCCGTTTGGACCTCGATATCACCAAAACCCACTCTAAACCAAATTTAAAGAACTTCTAAAATCTTCAAGAACCAACTTTCACTATTAGGCGTCAAAACGCTCCTAGGTCATCCAAAACCCAATACGGGCATACACCCAAGTCTGAAATCATCATACAAACTTATTGAAACCGTCAAATCCTGATTCCGAGGTCGTTTACTCAAAAGGTTGACTGAAGTCAAACTTGGAATTTTAAGCTAACCTTAAGAAACTAAGTATTCCGATTTCAACCCAAATTCTTCCAAATCCTGAACCAACCATTCCCGACAACGGCACCAAAAATTGATCGGTTCTAAACCTGCACTACTATAGAGTAGCAAGGATGGTCGATGCAGTTTTACTCAACAAAGGTTGGGATCGAAACCATATGGAGTTAATAAATTTGGAGTTAGGTTTATATCCGAGTAGAGATGCGAGTTTTGCTCTTAATTGTACTTCTACAAATGGTTGGTTTTGTTATCTACTTCTACTTCTACTTCTATAACATGCAATAGTTAAAGCTATGTACAATATTTTTGTTGGTTGTTTTCAAGGATTAAAAGGGACTTAGGTAGTGACTTCCACGTGGATATCTTACGAGTATCGAGAATTCCGGGCAAGCTTGTTATGATTGGGGTCGTGATATAACCATCACACATAAGTGCTAACTCTATACCTCTCGGTAGTTTGAGTGACTTTGCCCAATTTGGCTTTCTCAAGTCCAAATGGGTGTTCATGCATAACAAATGATATTGGCTCAAGTCGGGTATTACTATCTCTAGGTTTAACCCTTTAATTGGGGTCTATCAATCTCCTAATTTTCCTAGCCTAATTTTTCGGGACAGAGTGGGAGTAGCCTCCGTGGAGGACAAGATGCAGAAGTCGAGGCTGAGATGGTTCGGACATGTTAAGAGAAGAAGCATTGATGCCCCTGTCAGGAGGTGTGAGAGGTTGTCCATAGAGAGTTTGAGAAGAGGTTGAGGTAGGCCTAATAAGTAATAGGGAGAGGTGATTAGACACGATATGGTGCTGCTTCAGCTCACTGAGGACATGACCTTTGATAGGAGGGTGTGAAGGTCGAGGATTAAGGTAGAAGATTAGTAGGTAGTTTATAGTTATTCATTGATAGTATTAGTAGCATGCATGTCCCTTCATATTCTTAGATTTCTATTACATTATGTGGTTGTGTTCGCCTCAGGTATTGTATTCCCTGCTGCTATTATTTGGTACTACTTATCCTTTATCCCCCCTCTTTTTCTTTTCTCTTCCTTCTTTCTTCCTTCCTTGCTTTCCACTTCTTCTTCTTGTCCTTCCTGAGCCGAGGGTCTATTGAAAACAGCCTCTCTACCTGCATTAGATAGGGGTAAGGTCTACATACAGACTACCCTCCCCAGACCCCACCTGTTGGGATCAAACTGGGTTTGTTATTGTTGTTGTTGTTGTTAGTCCCTCTTTCTCAAGAAGAGTCTAAGTCATAAAGGCACAAATCAGTATTTGCAACCAATAATTCTACAATTAAAGCATGAATCAGGCTAAATATCACTAACTCATAAACAATTAAGCCCATTAAATATCCACACTAGGGTTGAGTCACAACCCTAGCTATGGATTTAGCTACTCATGAAACTAGCAAAAATCAAAGCTGAAGATGAAATATAAGCCATAATATTCAAATACAAGATGAAAATCTAAAGATTGAAGATAAATCTACTCTAAACTTACTTAAAAAGGTAAAAACCAGTCGTTCACATGTTCTTCTAAACAAAACTTAACCTAAAAATGTGAAAACGATCTATTTATACTAGGCTAAAATTCCCAGAAAAAAATTCCCTACGAAAGTTTTGCAGAGGCGTAATTCTGACCGCGTCTACGCTTGAGCTATCAGCAGTCACGTAATAATGAGCGCGTTCTGCGTTTCTTCAATTCTGGGCTTGGTTTGGACTTGGTTTTGTGGACAGTGTAAAAGCCACCTCTTCCGCGTTAGCTTCAACCGCGGCTGCGTAATTTGGACGCGAGCCGCATTCCTCAGTCAAGCTCAACTTGCAGAGTCTCCGAACTTCAATCACCTCTCTCAGCTAAAATACCACCACGGCCGCGTCAAATATTTTGCGGCCGCACTTTTCCATCGCGGTGAGCGGTAGAACTTGTGCTCAAATTAGCCTCTCTAAAATTTACTTTCACGGGCCACGTATTTGTGGATGCCTCAACGGTGGTCCTCACACGGCTGCGTATTTTGTCCGCTCTCTGCGCTCCAGTTCCAGTCTTTAGTCTGTGCAAGTTTACTCCTTTGTGAGTTTATTTTTGCTTCTTTGCCTCATTTTAACCAAACCTTGCAAGTAAGCACAATACGTTAGTTTTCAGGAATACTTTTATACATTTTTTATCCAAAACCTAAGCAAAAGAGAGCATAAGATAGGTTAAAATCCATAGATATAAACTCCCTCAAACTTAAGTTTTTGCTTGTCCTCAAGCAAAACAAAGTAATTCCCACCTTAGAAAGAAAAAAGAAAGGAAAATTTCAGCTTTCCTAAGGAGATGTAAACGATTTAACCAGAAATAGTTAGGTCAGGTAAAAAATAAACAGAGGTGAGAAAAATTTAGTTTGAACCAGAGACTTGAAGCTATGAACACGAAGATACCAGCACTCACAAACATAGAGATGAACATAAGCATGTTCATTGAGAATAAAATAAAGAGTTGAAGCCAGGTCTGTGTTGAATCTCTTCAAGATCCCATCAAACAATAAGAAAATCGAATAGCCAGTAGAGATAATAGGCCGGATAGGGCCTAAGATCGAAGAGAAACCCCATAGATCGAAGGGTTTCAGGTGACGACGGCTAGGGTTTGAGAGTGAAGAGAGGGGAGATTAAGAGAGAAGAGAGGAGGAGGGATTCAAGGGGCGGCGGAAATTGTAAAATGGGTAGGGTTTGGGGGATCGTTTGGTTAATAAAAAAGGAAATGAATCCTGGACCGTTGATCTTCTGAGATCAACGGCCAGGATTCCATCCGGGTTGGGGCGGGTTATTTGGAGATTGGGTTATGGATTATATTTAAGTGTGCTGGGGCAGATTGGGCTAGGATTTTAAGTAATTGGGCTGGTGTAATTGGGTTAGGTCCGAAAAATGATTAAGGAAAATGGGCTATTATTTAAATACCCAATTAACTTAATAAAATAATTTTATAAGATAATTTATAAATGATAAAAATATCATTTGTGCATGTAAATGATTTAAAATAATTACTTATTATTATTAAAATACAAAAGGTTATTTTCTTGTGAAATAAGGTAATTATGCACACATGGGTTATTATTGCAAAGTTATTGCAATTATAATCCTAACATGTATATATGGCTATTCATTAAATAATTAAAGCTTAGTATAAATATAAATGAATAAAATTAAGCAATAAAACTATCATAAAATCGTTTGTAATGCAATTAGTAATTATTTGGATAATAAAATGCTAGAATAAATTGATTAAAATCCTTTTAAAATTATGGAAAAATGTTGGTTTATGCTCATGCACTATTTTGAAAGTATATATGCATTTTAAAATATATGATGAAAAATTTGGGTATCAACAGTTGCCTCTCTTTACCCGGAAAGAATGAAAGAGTTTTCGGGTAAAGAAATGATGACCGATTTTGACCGAATGGGGTGTTTTGAAAAATAGAGGCCGCACTCTGGTTTCTGAGCTGCCTACATATCCCTGGTTTTACAGGAATCAGGCCATGTGTAGTTCTGGACTCAACGGTGAATGAAGCCGATGGAATTGTTATGAGAATGATAGTATGTTTCGGAAAGGTTCCTTCTTTGGGGAGGATAGTATCAGATGGGTTTATGCTGAGTTATGAATATGAGTCTGAAGTGTAATGGATGTATCATAGGGTATATATCTAAACGGTCACAAAGTAAAGGCAGGTGATTGATGGGAGTTGGTTAAATGGTAGAGTGCAAGTGGTACGAGGGAAAACCGGAGCGAAGGTTGCTCCTGTTTGAAGAACAGTTACTTCCTAGGTTACCTGCAAAACTTAAAGCACGATGCATGCACTTATATAGATTATAGAGAGAATTTAAACATGATGCAAATTCCTTTTGGACCATGAAGGTTTTCTTTGGACAGTGGAGATGACGTCCTTAGACCATGACGTCCCGTGCTATGAATCATGAGATAGAGGATTCCCAAGACATGGAATGATGTTCTCAGGCCATGAAAATGGTGCCTCTAAACCATTATGTCTTTGAATAATGACGCACAGTATTGAGAGATCCTCAGGCCATGACATGGTGTCTTCAGGCTATGAGGATGATGCCTTCGGACTATGATGCCTTCAGACAAATTGGCTATACATCAGCCCATGAAAAGCAGAGACATGATACCAAAGGTAATAACAAGGCAAAGCTTAGCCTCGTGAAGAGTTTTGGGGGGCAGAGCTTAGCCCCAAGAGAAGAAGACAATGGAAAGTTTAGAATAAAGCAACACTTATGCAGGGGAGACAATGCTTAGTCCCATGAGAAGACAGTGCTTAGCCTTACGCAGATAGGGAGGCAGGTCTTAGCCTCATGCAAGAAAGGAGACAATGCTTAGTCTCATGCAATATTTGAGACAGGTCTTAGTCTCATGCAAGGAGAAGACAATGCTTACCCTTATACGAATAGGGAGGCAGGGCTTAGCCTCATGCAAGATTTGAGACAGGGCTTAGTTCATGTAGAGAGAAGGCAATTCTTAGCCTTATGCGGATATAGAGGCAGGGCTTAGCCTCATGCAAGATTTGTGACAAGGCTTAGTCTCATGCAGAGAGAAAGCAATGCTAGCCTTATACGGATATGGAGGCAGGGCTTATCCTCATGCAAGATTTGAGAAAAGGCTTAGCCTCATGCAGAGATAAGGCAATTCTTAGCCTTATGCAAATAGGGAGGCATGGCTTAGCCTCATACAATATTTGAGACAAGGCTTAGTCTCATGTAGAGAGAAGGCAATGCTTAGCTTTATGCAGATATGGAAGTAGGGCTTAGCCTCATGCAAGATTTGAGACAAGGCTTAGTCTCATGCAGAGAGAAGGCAATGCTTAGCCTTATGCAATTAGGGAGGCAGGGATTAGCCACATGCAAAGAGAAGGCAATGCTTAGCCTTATGCAGTGATCACGTAGCAGATAGGAGTAGAACATGTCTTAGCTGGAGATATATTTGTGTCTGGTGTCCTGATTGATAGTGATTTTGATATGTGTATATTTGCGAATACTCTTGTTATGTTCAGTGTGCCTGCATCTAAAGAAAATTTGTGATTTTTGTTGGGGGGAAGGTTGGTTCGTGCCTTTGTCTGCTTACTTTGCTCTGGAGGCCCTTGTTTGAGTTACGCTGGGTAACACCTGGCGGCTATAGAAATAAAGTTTTCGAAAATATGTATTATTGATGAAATAGAGTTATTTTAGAAACATAGTGGTATATAATATCAAGTAAATCAGATTAACTAATGACTATAACACTTTTAGAGACAGTGCGTCTCTGTGTGCACGGAGTTTGTTGGATTTGCTCCGGAATTTTAAGAATCCTTCTCAAAATTCTGCCCCAGTTACTTAACCAATTTCTGACTTTCTGGCATATATGGCATCGGCTGGACTTGCTCCAGAATTTTCAGGGTAGGACCCTCAAAATTCTGCCCCAGTTTCTGGTTCTGTGGGAAATGAAGATTTTATTAAGATATGACCGAACCCACAGGGCTGCCGCAGTTGCTGGTTGATGCTCATGCACTATTTTAAAAGTATAAATGCATTTTAAAATATATGAGGGAAAAATTAGGTATCAACACTGTTGATTAAAAAGAGATGCCTTGATCTCGGTACAAGCAAATGTTGCAAATATAATCTGAGTATTTCACCCAGAGTCGAACCCACAAGGAATTAACCTATCAATTACTCGTGTCAGACTCACTAAATTCTACATAATCAACTTCCCAAACGTTTTGAATAACAATTGAGGATATTTTTACTAACTATGATGGACTGCAATTAAGTAAACAAAGACTAACTATGATTAAGTTGTAAACAATTAAGAGAAGGATCTAAGGTTGTGATTTCCCCTATTGATGGAATCCCTTCCGGTTATGTTTCATATAGACTTGCCAAATCGTCTCTATCGATCATGAGCATTGTTATTACCGTAAATCTCTACCGAGTAATCATGGCAATTTACTAGACGCACTCTCCCGAGTTACGCTAGCTGGCTTTTAATACAGCTCACTTTAGATCACACCCAAGGCTTCGTTATCCCTAATCCCGCCTTTAAACCCTCGGTTATTGATCCCTCATATACTTTGAGAGTGGTGTTGTTCAATAATTACCTAAATATGCACTCTCTCCCGAGTAATACATACTAAACAGGCACAGCTAATTGAGGATCCTATCAATTAACTACAACAAGAACGTAGTTGAACAAATAGAGATTAAACAAGGCAAACTATATTAACATAACAAGAAGTTCATCCTTCAATAGGTTCCATCAAAACCTTAGACTAAATATTTAGCTACTCATACCAATGTTCATCATAACAAAAGCCAAATTCATCACAAATGGTAAAATACAAAAGGAAGAAAGGAAGAATTCGATGTTGAATTATCCTCCTTGCCTCTTGCTTCTCCTTGCCTTCAACTAAGCTATAAAACCTTGATAATGTTCCTTTGGGCGAGTTGGACCTTTTATAGGTTAAGTGGAATTACCCCCGAACTTCCAAGTTTACCCATGAATTTTATTTTTCGAAACTGGATTAGCGCGGTCATGCTAATTGGCGTGCTACTGACCGTGCATATGGCATAACATTCTTCCTCGAACTCTTGGGCTAGCGCGTTCGCGCTAGTGGGCGATAGTCTGGGTCCTCATTTCAGCCCTTCTTTCTCTCTTGTTCCAACGTACTCAGCTCCGAGGGGCTTCCCTTGCTTCAATTTAGCTCCAATTATAGTTCTAAGTCATCATACACGCAACTCGCTCCTGCAAAATATGAAATTCACAATTATAGACAATTTATCATCATTTAACTATCCTATAACAGTGAAACATATTCAAGCTGGGGTATAAACAGTCGCCAAATTACATGAATCTAGCCTATTATCAACACCCCACACTTAAATCATTGCTAGTCCTCGAGCAATCACCACACTCTATAAAGGTTCCTTCACTAAGCCTTTTCCCCTAACGTATCACACCAAGAATAAATCACCAAAATTACGTCTAGTAGTGAACAATCCTTACCTCAAAAGTCGACTCTCACGTGCCGTGCAATATTCGTACTTACTCAAGTTACTCTATACAGAAGTCAAGACTTACCTTTCCTTCATGAATCATATGCCCTCACATCACACAAGAGAGTAGTTCCACAAATAATAATATTAAGAACAAGTAGGAACTTAGATGGACAAAATTTGCTCCCTCACAAAAAGAACATTCACATGCCACAGAGACACACCATAGGCTTGCCCGTAGTGTACTACTCTACTAATCGAGTCCATTCAGTCTAAGATCAATTAGGACATCACTTGGTTGTAATGTAGGCTAAGGGACGGGTATGATATATTTGGATATAGTGACTAACCTCCCTAAGCACTTTTAATACAATCACATTAACCTTCAAAACCATACTTATGTCAACCAGACATTCCACCACATTTTTATTTATGACATCCCACTCCACTAGGTGCAATTGTATCAAGTCACCACTTATCAACTACTACATTTACTCATGCTCCCTTTTTTTTCTTTTTTTTCTTCTTTTTTTAAGTGGTGCTTATTCTTTTACTTTTCCAAAAATTGCACCTTTCCTCTATTTCATCGGTTCCACTCAAAATCCAAACCACCACCCCACACTTTAGCTTTTGCATATTTCAATACCATTCAAGTGCTCATGGGAGGTAAAAGGGGTTCAAACAGATGGGCCATTCAAACAATTGGGTAAGGTTCGCAATGTGATTGCCAAAGAAACAGGTTTATAGGCTCAACAGGGTTGACTACGATGTATTACATTTAGGTGGGTCTCTTTTATATATCTGGCTTAACAAAGAAATGCCTATATCATTTCTAAGACTGAATGAAGCTACTATTTTGCTTTGCAAACACACGAGGCAAGTTCTAGGCATCAAATGTAAAGCATAGAATACAGTACAACTCACACACACATGGCACATGACTCACTCCAGATTGGCTTATCAAGACACTCTCGTTTGAGTATTCAAGTCAGTTAGACCCTCAAGAACCCCGTCGAAAAAAGATCCATCGTCGGGCCAAATCAACTTACCTACCTTAAGCTTACCTAATGTAACTATTACTCAAAACACCAAAAACAATAAAAAAATAAACAAAGAAATATCAAACTGTCAAATTGTTACATATACATACATACATTGAAATATCCCCCACCCCACACTTAAAAGGAATCCATGTCCCCATGGCATACAAAATAAAGAACAGTGAGGTAAAGGAACTTCTCTGAAAGATCACTCTTGATCGGAGACCGTGTCTGGGTTCAAATTGCAAGCACGACCCAGAGCTCTCAATCAGCCCAATATCTTCTTCTCTGATTTCACCTGTCGGTCAGCCACCGCGTCAACATGTGTACCCAAGTCACTGACCGAGGTACGTAATACAGCCACCTCCTACTCCAAAGCTGTAAACCGGGTAACCCGAGCAGCTTCAGATGGTGCTGCAGTCCCAGATGGTGCGCAACTGCGGTAATTTGCTCATGGGCCTGTAGCTCAGCCCCCACATCCTCCTGCTCATCCTACGCATCCTCAGAGTCATCAGAATCACCACTATCATCACCATCTGCTGCCATCGGCTCCTTACCAGTAGTGACCTTGTCAGCTCGAAACTTGTGGTCTCTTGGCACTCTCTCATCTACATCCAGATTTTCTGGCACCAAAGCTGCCCGGCAAAGCTTAGTAACCAATGAAGGGAAGAAGAACTCATACCTTTTTATTGGACAACGGGTGAACATCTCCTCATGAATCACTTTGGCCACGTCAAAGTTGTGATCATTAATGAAGCACCAAATCAGAGCCGCTCGAGAACCATTCACCTCTGTAGTGTTGGAAGACGGGATCAGACGGTTGTTGATAATATACAACCATAACTTCCCTTCAAAGGTTATCACCGAGGAATGAAACTTCCGACCATACTTCATCCAGACAATCTCCTTTCCGGGTACACAAATTGTTTAAAAGAACCT
The DNA here is from genome assembly GCF_000715075.1 of Nicotiana tabacum. Taxonomy (NCBI): domain Eukaryota; kingdom Viridiplantae; phylum Streptophyta; class Magnoliopsida; order Solanales; family Solanaceae; genus Nicotiana; species Nicotiana tabacum. Next base: position 150,548,681 of record NC_134099.1, on the reverse strand, counting down.
CACCCACTGCGTGTGTGATCTGCCATACCCCTCATAATAGTCATCATAAGGATCCACAGGAGGGGCAGCTGGTACATCGTCCATATAGCCTCAATAGAGGCATCCACCACCTTTCTGCGCACAATGACTATGTCATTCACATGCTCTTTCACATTGGCGTAAAACTCTTGGACAACAATCACATTTCCCTCGCCCGGATCATCAATGAAGGATTGTAACCCCCGCCTTACTAGCTCAGTATACATGTGAAAGCAACCCAGTTGGACCGATCCTATATCAATGGCCCTTTCCGGTATCGTCTTTTTAGGGGCCTTATCCGTAAAGCGGTCCTGAGCCTTGGCAGATACAAACTTGTTACTATCAAAGGGACGAGCAGGAGCTGACTCGCACACCCTAGACGATCCAGCTTGACTGCTAGAAGAGGCACCTATGGTGCGGCGTTTCCTAGATGGAGCCATAGTACCTAAAAATGGAATAACATTAGCACATCCCAAAATAAAATTGCGACATAATCCGGTTACTCAAACTTCACACGCACAATTAGTCACAATTACACGATTATATTCACTAAGACATTTACACAAACACCTTGTAGGCATTATATAGTCACACCCCATTTCAAACATGTTACAACCCCAATACTACCACAATGTCCCCAAAATTACCTACTAATTCAAGTTACAACTCCACCAATCTTACTACCCACAATCTCTACAACATATGCTACAAATTTCTACTAAGAAAAGAAAAGGAAAAAAACAACTACATAAATACAAAAATAAAAAATGAAATTCTGGAAATAAAAATGGCACAAAGAAATCATACCTGTAATGAGAGAATGTGAGGAGAAGTGAAGAAGAGTAGAGGAGAACATGACTTGAAACTTGGGGAAGGTGGGTTGGGAATTTGAACAAGATGGGAGTTGAAAAAGATGGAATTTGGAAGAAGAAGGGGGTTAGGGTTCATTTGTTTTGTTTTAACGTTGGGGGAATTGGGGTTGAAGAGGGGGGATTAATTAGATTGGGGGGGGGGGAGAATAGAATTAACCTAAAAAATAATAAATAAAAACTATTTTTAAGTTAAAGGAAAAAAAATGCTTTAGTTGGGCGGGACTAGCGCGGTACGAGCGTGGCCGCGCTAGTCCAGGCAGAACACTTGGCCATATGCGCAGTCGCACTTCTAGCGCGGTCACGTGCGCGGTCTGTAGTGCGGTCACGCTAGTGTTTTAGATCTGAGGCAGAATACTTGCCCATATGCGTGGCCTGTAGCGCGGGCGTGCTCCTGGGCATGATTTTTTTTCATATTTTTCACCTGTTCTTTCCGCTTCCGATGGACTTGTCACCTGCCCAAGCTCACCTGCATTGGTTAGTACTTCCCTAAACGCAAAATTTAACAACTACTACTATCATTGGGTTGCCTCCCAACCAGCACCTTAGTTAATTTTGTGGCACGACGATTACAACAAATCAATGGGCTGCCTCCCATGCAGCGCCTGATTTAACACCGCGGCACGACACAGACAAGTGCATTTAAGGCTCGCTCGACCTCTGAGGTTCAGTCAGATGGATTTATGACACTTCCTTTGGTTCATTCATGCCTACATATCGTTTCAATCTCTGCCCATTGACTCTAAATGTATGAGAGTCTTTCTTTGAGGCAATCTCTATAGCCCCTGAAGGGAATACTTCGACCACTCAAAATGGGCTAGACTATCGTGACTTGAGCTTACCCGGGAATAGCCTTAATCTTGAGTTATAGAGCAATACCATGTCCTCGGGGTTAAAACATCTCTCAACAATGTTATGGTTGTGCAACCTATTCATTATTTCCTTGTACAACCTTGTTCTCTCAAAAGCCAGATGTCGGAACTCGTCGAGCTCATGCTATTTTGTGATTCTCATTGTGCCCACAGCCTCAATGTCTAGATTCAACTATTTCAGTGCCCACCAAGCTCTATGTTCAAGTTTCACTAGCAAGTGGCAGGCCTTTCCGAACACCAACTTATATGGTGACATACCAATCGGTGTTTTAAAATCAGTTCTATAGGCCCAGAGTGCATTATCTAGATTTTTTGCCCAATCAGTTCTCGTGGCGTTTACAGTCTTGGTCAATACACTCTTTATCTCTCTATTAGACACTTCGACATGTCTACTGGTCTGAGGATGATATGATGTTGCCACCTTGTGGCGTACATCGTACTTTGCCAGCAACTTCTAGCTCGATTACAGAAGTGAGTGCCTCCATCACTAATAATAGATCTTGGGGTCCCAAAATGGGTGAATATGTTCTTCTTCAAAAACCTCACCACCACTGTTGCATCATTGGTGGGAAGTGCTGCAACTTCCATAAATTTGGACATGTAATCTACAGCAACAAGTATGTACTTATTGCCAAAGGAGCTAACGGAGGGGCCCATGAAGTCAATCCCCCAAACATCGAACACTTCAACCTCTTGAATTCGGTTTATGGGCATCTCATGGCGACGGGAAATGTTCTCGGTTCGCTGACATTCATTACAACCCTTCACCTATTGATGTGCATCCTTAAACACTTTGGCCAGTAGAACTCGGCATCTAGCACTTTCGCGACCGTCCTGACTCCTCCAAAGTGCCCTTCATACGCCGATGTGTGACATGATTGCAAAACAGAAGATTGGTCTATCTCGGGGACACACCTCTGGATCATATTGTCAACACATATTCAAAATAGATAAGGTTCATCCCAATAATACATGCGGCAGTTACGATAGAACTTTTTCTTTTGTACAGAGGAAAGGTCATAGGGAACTATACCGCTTGCCATGTAATTTGCAAAGTCTGCATACCATGGCACTTCCTCCAGGCTTGTATCGAGCAGTTGCTCGTCTGGAAAGGTTTCTAGAATATCCTCAACCTCAATTGAGTTTTCAGCTCCCTCAAGTCGTGATAGATGATCAGCGACTTGGTTTTCTGTGCCATTACAGTCACGAATTTTGAGGTCAAATTCTTGTAGTAACAGAACCTAACAAATCAGGCGCGGTTTAGACTCCTTCTTCACAACCTGAGAGCTGCATGATCAGTATATACAATTACCTTAGGCCAATCAGGTATGATCTAAACTTGTCAAATGCAAACACCACAACTAGCATCTCTTTTCAGTCACAGTGTAGTTCAGCTGGGCTCTACTCAGTGTTCTACTGGCATAGTAGATTGGGTGCATTAGCTTGTCTTTCCGCTGTCCCAGCACTGCCCCCAATGCATAGTCACTGGCGTCACACATACGTTCAAATGGTTGCTCCCAGTCGGGGGCGACAATGATGGGTGCTGTGACTAGCCTCTTTTTCAACTCCTTGAATGCTACCCTACAATCATTAGAAAATAATAAAGGGTGATCTTTTTATAACAACTTACAGAGAGGGTTGGCAATTTTTGAGAAGTCTCTTATGAATCTCCGGTAGAAACCGGCATGCCCGAGGAAGCTCCTGATTGCCTTGACTGAAGTTGGAGGGGGAAGCTTTGCTATCACATCCACTTTAGCACGATCCACCTCAATTCCTTTACTTGATACCCGGTGTCCTAAGACTATGCCCTCTTGTACCATGAAATGGCACTTCTCCCAATTAACAACCAGGTTAGTCTCAATACATCATTTCAGCACTCGAGTTAGATTTATAAGGCACTCGTCGAATGAGTTCCCCACCACTGAGAAATCATCCATGAACACCTCCATTATGTCTTCGACCTTGTCAGTGAATATGGCCATCATGCACCTTTTGAATATGGCGGGTGCATTGCATAGGCCAAAGGGCATCCTCCGAAAAGCATAAATGCCATATGGGCAAGTGAAAAAGGTCTTCTCTCTGTCCTCTAGTGCAATGGAGATTTGATTTTACCATGAGTACCCATCCAGAAAATAGAAGTGAGACCTTCCTGCCAATCTATCTAGCATCTGATCAATGAAGGGAAGTGGGAAGTGGTCCTTACGGGTGGCCAGATTTAATTTTCAGTAATCCATGCAAATTCTCCAGCCTATGATGGTTCTTGTAGAGATCAGCTCATTATTATCATTTTTACCACTATCATGCCACCCTTCTTAGGAACACATTGCACCGGGCTAACCCAGTTGCTGTCAGAGATTGGGAAAATGATTCCCGCATCCAACCACTTAATCACTTCTTTCTTTACCACTTCCTTAATCTTGGGGTTCAACCTTCTTTGGTGCTCCTTGGAAGGTTTGTTTCCCTCTTCCAGCAGAATTCTATGCATACAATAGGCTGAGCTGATCCCCTTAATGTCTGTCATGGTCCACCCATTGGCAGTCTTACACTCCTTGAGTACCTGCAAAAGTTGTTGTGCATGCACATCTAACAAACTAGATGAGATAATAATAGGTAATGTGGAGTTAGGTCCTAGGAACTCATACCTAAGATGGGCGGGCAGTGGCTTCAATTCCAGCTTTGGTAGTTTTTCTATGGATGGCTTGGCTGGAGGAGTTTCTCTATTTCCTAAGTGCAGGGGCTCGAACTCAAGAGTTCTATCCCAGAACCCTATGCCCTCTAAAGCCAACACCCATTATACCAGTTCTTCCCCGTTCACCTCATCCAAATTTACCAGACATGTAGCAAAAAGGTCCTCAATAGTTAGCGTCTCATCATCAGCTTCTACGATCACATCCATGACATCAATAAGAGAACAATTGGCGAATTCACTTGGTCACCTCATAGATTTCTTCATATTGAATGTTATCTCCTCATCGTTCAACCTCATCTTGAGCTCCCTAGTCTCACAATTAATGAGAGCTCTCCTAGTGGCCAAGAATGGCCTTCCCAAAATTATGGGAATTTCTTCATCCACCTTGCAATCTAGAATCACAAAATCTGCAGGGAACACAAATTTTCCTACCTGAATCAACACATCATCGAAGAAACCGGAGGGTCTTTTCACGGTCCTGTCAGCTAGCTGCAACAACATAGAAGTAGGTCTAGCTCTTCCAATCCCTAACCTCTTATAGATCGCCAGGGGCATAAGATTTATGCTAGCCCCCAAATCACAAAGTGCTTTGGCGAAAGCAAAGTTATCAATGGTGTAGGGAATTGTAAAATTCTCAAGGTTAGATAGCTTCTCAGCAATTAGTCTAGTCACCACCGCACTGCAGGTCTGAGTAAGAGTCATTGTGGCCAAGTCTTGGAAATCGAATTTTCGGGACATCAAGTCCTTCATCATTTTTGCATAACCAGGCATCTCCTTCAATGCATTAATCAATGGAATATTTACCTGGATTTGTTTCAGCATCTCCAAGAATTTTTTGTATTTTTCCTCTTTTTGGTACTTGGCCAGCCTCTGTGGGAATGGTGCGGGGGGTATCTTCTTCCTAATGATTTGGGTATTTTCTTTATCAGCTACCACCTCAACTACCGATTCCTGGGTTGTCTCAGCTTCTCTCTCAGCCTCAATCTGTGTGTTATGTTCTTCCTAGGTAGGTTGTACTGTCACCTCTATCAGTTTCGTTGACTTATCTAACTCAATGGGCACTGGTACAAGTGTCTCAGCCTGTCTGCTTTCTCGAGCCCTTTCTTGCTCCAAGTCTAAGTCTCTGCCATTACGTAAACTCACTGCCATCAGCTGCTTCGGGCCTTGATCTTTTGGATTTATCTGAGTGTCTGCAGGTAGTGTCCCATGAGGACGATTATTCAAAGATATCGAAATATGGCCCATCTGCACTTCAATATTCTTAATAGCTGACTCATGTGCATCTACTCTTTCACTGATTTTTGCATTTGACCCAATAACCTGCTGCATCATTGCCTCAAGTCTAGCAAACCCATCTTCCTGCCTTCCACCATGCTGCTGCTGAGGAGGATGATACCCCTGCTGCTGATTTTGATTATTATATCCCTGTGGCCTTTGATAAGGCATCATATTATTGTGAGATCTCATGCCTCCCATGTTTCTATTGTTGAGCTGTGGCTGGACTGGCATGTACGGCTAATTTTGTTGGCAACAATTTTGACCACCCTGTCTCTGGCCTCCATAATTAGACACATAATTCATGTCCTCAGGGTAGTGATGATGATCACTTTCTGCATTCCACTAGTTACCAATTAGCTGACTAATGCAAGATGTGCATAAGCCCCATTGGTAGTATCTACAATGTGTACCTGCTGCTTCTGTCCTGACTCTTCCACCTTTTTGGTAAGTATACTCATCTATGTCATCAATGTGGCTATGTTTTCAGCAAGAGTATTGGATGGATCTAAGGGCACTGAGTGAACCACTGGAGTGATAGGTGCATTCCTGGTAGTCCACCCTAAATTTTGTGCCATCTTGTCAAACAGACTCTGGCTTTCTCTCCATGTTTTTCTCCAAAATGCTCCACCAGCTGAAGCATCAACATTACCCTTCACGCCATCTGCCAAACCCATGTAAAACCGTTGCCCCAACATCTGATCTGGAATACCGTGGTGCGGACATATAACCAACATTCCTTTGTATCGTTCCCATGTTTCTTGCAGTGTCTCCATTGGTCTCTGTTTGAAACTTAAAATTTCATCAATTTGTTAAGCAGTCTTGTTGGATGGATGAAACTTGTTCACAAACTACTTAACTAACTCCTCCCAAGTTGTTATGGAATTAATGGGGAGTGAGTTTAGCCAGGTCTAGGCAGCTCCTGTCACTGAGAATGTAAACAACAACAACTTGATTGCTTCCTGAGTTACTTTAGGCTACCTTTGTGTTTTGCAGATTGATAAGAAATTCTTCAAGTGCTGTTGAGGATCTTCGATTTGTGACCCCGAAAATAGTCTCTTGTTTTGCAACAAGTGCAACATGTTGTTCGTGATTTGAAACGATTCAGCCTGTATCTGCGGGACTAAAATCGTTGTGGCTAAGTTCTCTATTGTGGGTTGTGCCCAGTCATATAGAGCAGCCTCTAACACAAGAGGTTCCACAGGCGTTAATAGCGCAGCTAGGTCTACTACGTGATTCCCTATGTCTGGTTCGAATTATTCAGTTGTTTGTTGTTGTTTGTTTTTCTGGTTGGCCCGATTCAAGGCCTTGAAAACTTTCTTGGGATCTGATAATGCTTCAAATACTTCACCAGTTCTCGATGAGTTTCTAGGCATGCACCTGTACAACCAAGTCAACAAACGTTAAAATTTCAATGTATAGATTGGATATAAAGAAAACTTACTACACTAAGAATTTTTTTACTTCTTTCAATTTTAATTGATAACAACGTTAATTTCCCGGCAACGGCGCCAAAATTTGATCACGCCCAACTATGCCTTATAAAAAGGACAAGCGAACGTTGTAAATATAATATGAGTATTTCGCCCAGAGTCGAACCCACAAGGAATTAACCTATCAATTACTCTTGTCAGACTCACTAAATTCTATGTAATCAACTTCCCAAACGTTTTGAATAATAATTGAGGATATTTTTACTAACTATGACGGACTGCAATTAAGTAAATAAAGACTAACTATGATTAAGTTGTAAACAATTAAGAGAATGATCTAAGGTTGTGATTTCCCCTATTGATGGAATCCCTTCCGGTTATGTTTCATATAGATTTGCCTAATCGTCTCTATCGATCATGAGCACTGTTTTTACCGTAAATCTCTCCTGAGTAATTATGATAATTTACTAGACGCACTCTCCCGAGTTACGCTAGCTGGCTTTTAATACAGCTCACTTTAGATCGCACCCAATGATTCGTTATCCCTAATCCCGCCTTTAACCCTCGGTTATTGATCCCTCATATAATCTGGGAGTGATGTTGTTCAACAATTACCTAAATATGCACTCTCTCCCGAGTAATACATACTAAATAGGCACAGCTAATTGAGGATCCTATCAATTAACTATAATAAGAACGTAGTTGAACAAATAGAGATTAAACCAAGCAAACTATATTAACATAACAAGAAGTTCATCCTTCAATAGGTTCCATCAAAACTTTAGACTAAATATTTAGCTACTCATACTAGTGTTTATCATAACAAAGCCAAATTCATCACAAATGATAAAATACAAAAGGAAGAAAGGGAAGAACTCGATGTTGAATTATCCTTCTTGTCTCTTGCTTCTCCTTGCCTTCAACTAAGCTATAAAAACCTTGATAATGTTCCTTTGAGTGAGCTGGACCTTTTATAGGTTAAGTGGAATTACCCCGAACTTCCAAGTTTATTCCTGAATTTTATTTTTTGGAACTGGACTAGCGCGGTCGCGCTAATGGGCACGCTACTGACCGCGCATATGGCTTAACATTCTGCCGCGAACTCCTGGGCTAGCGCAGTCGCACTAGTCTGGGTCCTCATTTTAGCCCTTCTTTCTCTCTTCTTCCAACATACTCAGCTCCGAGGGGCTTCCCTTGCTTCAATTTAGCTCCAATTACAGTTCTAAGACCTCATACACGCAATTCGCTCCTACAAAATATGAAATTCACAATTAGAGCCAATTTATCATTATTTAACTATCCTATAACAATAAAACATAGTCAAGCTGGGGCATAAACAGTCGCCAAATTACATGAATCTAGCCTATTATCACCTACCCTTAGATATTTCCAGGCGAACAAAGAAACAAATAATAAAACAATGTTGGTCAATTTGGAGCTGCTCGATGAATGCATGGACTTGGCGCATCTAAGGATAGCATCCCAAAAGCAGAGAATAGAAAGATATTACAATCGAAGAGCCAACCTTCGTTATTTCGAAGTAGGAGTGGTTTTAAGGAAAGCAACTTAGAACACCCGAGAGCTCAATACGGGGAATCTAGGTCCGACATGGGAAGGCCCTTACCGAGTTTCAACTATCACCGTGAAATGGTCATACAAATTAGAAAATCAAGATGGAAAAGTTGACGAGCAACTAGAATGTGGGACCCCTCAAGAGATACTACTGCTGATGAGCCTCGCCTATATTGAAAGTATGTGCTACATTTTTTCCCTTCGTCCAGTTTTTGTCCCAATTGAGTTTTTCTGACAAGTTTTTTAACGAGGCAGCAATGAAAGCATACTACAAAGGAAGCCGTAGCAACAAAAATAAGACCTTTAAATGAAAAGGCACACAATCAAAGAACCACTATCGGAGCGGTTAGATAGTCTTTTGCTCGATAGCAAAGTTCCTACCGGGAAGTATAGTTTGCTATGGAACAATGATTACTTGACCGTTCACAAGTGCAAGCCACTGTGGGATTATTAAATAATCTTTGGCTCGATAACATAAATTCCTAATGCGAAGTGAAGTTTGCTATCAAACTGAAGATTATCTAACAACTCACTAGTGGAATCCTCAAAGGTGCAAAACGTCCAGTGTTCAAATTCGCATTCTTTGCATTCGAACACTAGGGGGAATGATATGAGGATACGGCAATAATGACTGCCACATCGATCGAAATACGAAACTCGAAAACATAATTGTATCATCAGGACCGAGGATTGTGCGGCCAACCCCATAGAAACAAATTGTATAGGTTAGCCATATGAAATGACAATTTCTTTTTAGCACAACGAATGTTTATGTACTTTTGAAAATTGAAGGAATAAAGTAAAGTCCTTTTATTTCTGTTTTGCTTCTTATCTGAACGATGAATTGATTTTATCATTTGAAAGTTAAACAAGTACTTCAAATGCTAGTGTCGTAATGAACATGAGATGTCCTCTTCAAGAGCACCGTAAACATAAGAGGTCCCTCTCTTATTAAACCCCCGCGTTAAAGGGTTGATTTCGGAAGAACCTATGCACGAAATCCAAATACTATTGGGGAAAAATACACCCGAAGCATCGCATATCTCGGCGCGGAAAACTTACGAGAATACTTAAAAGAAAAGGATGCAAAGAGTAAAACTTGCGCAAATACTTAAACGAAAGTAAGCAAAGAGTAAAACTTCCGCAAATACTTAAACGAAAAGTATGAAAAGAGAAAAACTTACATGATACTTGAATGAAAAAGTGATTTTATTCACAATAAACGCGTCAAACAGCCCAAGTACAAGGATATGGGAAAGAAAAGAAAGCAAAAACTAAGCTACTGCATCTCCGGAACCTGTAGGAAGAGAAACATATGCGCCCGCAGGGGAAGTGGGAGGATCTGCCGCCGGTTCATCACCATTTTGGCCTTCAGCATCATCACCTTTCGGCTCTTCTTCAGTTTACGAGCCGGAAGACCCCTTTTGGCAGTTGATTCTAGTTCACAAGCCTTAACGGTTTCAGCATCAAAGTCAGTGACACTCGCTTTGGCTTCTTCCAAGGTTTTTCTCCTCATGCTATACATAGCATATATTTTTTTAACAACGAGGGAAGCCTATCGGCGCTGGTGTTCTTCTTTATGTCGGTTAATCTCATCAGAAATGTTATCACATGTAGATCTAGTGGCCCAGAGGCTAACATTAAGGTCGCGAATAGTGGAGCTGAAAACTCTATTATGCTCGATAGCCCTCTTATGCTTCTCCTCCAACTGAGCATACTTCACCTCGGCAACAGTAACTTCTTCAGTATTGGAGTTTAAGGCTGCCTCCAAATTTCTCAACCTTTCAGCGGAGGTAGCCTCGCGATCGGATGCAACAAGAACGGCATTATGGACTTCAAACCATTTGGCCCTAGTTTCTTCAAATTGTGCCCTTAACGGGGCAACCTCCTAGCTAAGGGTCATTACTTCTTTCTCCCTTTGCTACAACCGAGCCTCCAACTCAATGGCCCCAGAAGCTTGTGCTTTTAGTTCTGAGAGGCGAGCAATAGTCTGATCTCGCTCGGCCAAAAGTTGATCCCACTCAGAGGTGAGATTCTCCTGATCACGAATTAGCCTCTAAAGGCCTTCAGAAGCAAAGAAGTTGGCCTGTAAAACAAAAATGCAAGCTCAAAACCCTGCCATAAAAAAGATAGAATAAATAACAGAGGAAACAAAGGTCATATCGCCGCTGCATTTTGGATGGCATTATTCAACAGTATCTTATCCCTATATTTTTTTGAATCCAAAGGCTTTAGATAATTAGCAAGTTTCACCGGTCGGGATAGTAGATGGCATCCGATAAAGAGCAAAAGGGTGACGCTCCTCTCCTTTGGGAATCATCGTAGGGGAAAACATAATTTTTTCCCCAAATTCCTATGAATTGGGGACTGGAGAAGAGGGGCATCCTCCTCTCAGGCAACTGCGACCGGTGGAGATGATGTAGCAGTTGCAGGTGGCGAAGGCAGAGTTGGTCAAGAAGGAGATGAAGCTGATGGCATTTTAGGTTGATGAACAACTGAGAAAATCACAATGCTAGTTGTTGGTTGCTTATCAACTGAGGACGAGAGAGAACTGGTACCCAGCCTCATGGTACCGGGAACAACAAATGGGACTCGAAAGTGAGAATTGGCATCTTCCCCAATATTATACTCCCCCCCCCCAAGAGTGACGAGGCATCGTCCTCGGTTGGCGTAACTAGCTAAACAGTTTGAGCATTCTGTTGAGCGGATGAAGTTCGTCGTTGTCTATGTAGAGAAGCCCCCTCATCACAGGCTCCTCCATCATCGTCAATTACCACGGTGTCTATGGCCAGCTCGGGCGCGACACTCATCACCACAGTATCCGAAGATAGCTCGGGCGTGGCTCTCTTGGCCTTTTTATTATTTCCCCCGGCCGCGAAGGAACGTCTCATTTTTTGTTGCTTGTTCTCCGGGCGGGGTCTCCAAGAAGAAACACCTGCATCGGAATCATACATAGAGATACCTATTCGGGTAAAAGCCTCCTACAGCAGCCTCGCCGCGTCAGCAAAATTAGCCAAAACATCCTCATCGGGGACGACAATTGAGCCTTGGGGTAGACCTGAATTCAACAAGAGAGGAAGGCTAGTCAGCTTTCTTATACGAACGGATAAAACAAGATGAGTTCAACCTACCATGATTTTAGGCCTTCCACACTTATTTAAGGGTTAGTTCTTTCCACTTACGGGTCTCGGGCGTAGAGACATCTAAAATCTTTTGGATCCACTAGTCCAAGCCTTCAACCCTCGGTAGAGTCCACTAAGTTGCTGAAATAAGTGAAAGAAGAGGAACCAGTAACAGCATGGGGTGATCTTTAACGAAAAGAAGGGACACGCGATGAACTTAAGAGGTATGGTTCTACAATTCCGAAAAGGATGGAGTTGTGGCAGGAATGTTGTCCCTGGATGCAAGTTTAACGAACCGTTCCATTCAACCACGGTCATTATCATTATCCATACTGGTTAGCAGAGCATGGTGGCCACGTTTGCTAAAATTTATCATTCCTCCAAGGAAAATCTTGGGGGAATAAAGGTTCATTAATTAAGCTAGGGTTAGCTCCTCTCTCGTCTCCTAGCATAGATGCCGAAGACAAGCAACAGTCCTCCATACAGAAGGACTTACTTGTGCCAGGCATACCTGGTAACAGATACAGAACTCCACGATAATGGAGTCAAGTTCTCCGCTCAAAGAAAACGGCCCCAAGGTAAAGGGATACGTATAAAAATATGTGAAACCCTTCTTGGGTAAGGTTATCACTCCGCCAGGTCAGGAGCGATAATGTTTAAGTCTTGGCAATGGTAGTCTTCCTTCACAGCAGGAATGTTGGAAGGAATGATAGAAAAAGGGTACAAGCCAACATCCCATGTGCGGGAATTAGCGGAAGGATACTTCTCTTCGAAGTCCTTAGTTGTGACAAGGCTCTTTGGAATGATGGTGCTCACCGAAGGAGCAATATCATCAGCTTTACCTTTGTTCTTTGAGGAACTAAGGTTTTTGGAAGAAGAAGACATGTTTTTCAGAAGAGAGGAAGGGGTTTTCTCTGAAGAATAAGGTTAGAGAAAGGTGAAGACAAATACGAGTTGAGTAAAGAGTAAATGAAGAAGTTTGATGCTTATGAGTAAAGGAATAGGCGGCTAAACTCATGGCCATAATTACCTCGATAACCGGCAAAAATTGTGCTGAATCATGGGATGACGCGTATTCGGGGAATTGAATGCAGAGAGACGTGCATCTAATTCACCGTCAGAAATATTTCAGGGGGGGTCAGAGAATTTTCCGCCAAAAGGTATCTCTACCAACTTTTCGGTGGCACAAAGTTATACCACCAGAAAGCAGGGAGACTATCTGTATAGGGTAAAATATGTTCATATTTTATGACCGCATGAGAAAGCGGCATGTGGAGTCGAAGACAGAAGATAGTCAGGTCCAAAGGCAATGATCTTGTTTGTTACCAGAGAGCATGACATTCATAAAGGCGAAATGAATGTCTGCCACCCATTAGTATCCAATGAAGAATATTCTATAGCATTAAGTGCACGACCCGTTACGAAAAATATGGCATTCACTGCCTACCGTTACACATTATTCAATGGCCCTCATAATTGTCATTTAAGAGGGGCTTGATCCTAGGACCTTGTTCCCTAGGTGCAGCTATAAATAGTGAGATCTGCCATCATTGTAAAGACACGAATTTTCTGGCAATCTTACACTATACTTTGTTAAAAGCTCCATAATATTTACTTTCTTGCTTATTTATATTGCTTTTACGGTCTCCGGAAGCTTTGTTCCCGGGCTCAAGATCTCTATTGTCTTATCTTGATTTTGATGCTAAGTTTTACATTTTTTGTCCAATTCATTTATCATTTAAGGATAAAATTGATTCACTTGTTTATAAACTACGTATAAATTTAATTATACTATTTTACGGGTAAACACTAATAATATCTCTCATTATTTGTATCTGATAGCTTGTCTTACAAGATCCTACGTATCACCCAACTTATTATTATTAGTTCACAGTTGGCCCCGATTTCTAGGTAGTAATGTAGTACCGTTGATTAAAGGAATCCGGAACCAAAATGTGGTTTTTTTTATTCAAAATACGCAAATAAGTGTTAAAAAAAAGTTACCAAACTATATATAACGCCACAAATAGTGGCGCTATACAGTAACGTTAACTGCACCGTTACTGTATAGCGCCACTATTTGTGGCGCTATACATAGTAAAGCTGACACACCTTACATAGCGCCATTAATAGTGGCGCTATACCCCTTATTAACTGACCCCACCAATAATTTCAGGGTTCAATAATTTAAAAGCGTATAAAGCCACTTTTTGTGGCGCTATATACAGAAAAAAAAACCTCCCCGGCTAGCCATTTCCTATATAAACCAATTTAAAAAAAAAATTTGGGTCCCTCCGGCACATAAAAGTTGAATATTGGTGGTCCCACTCGAGTAGAGCTTCGTGTTATTGTGGATTCACTCTTCCGGAGTCAAAATTTCGATCTATTTACATTCCGAAAATTCTAAATCGAGGTATTTCGATTTATTTTAAGTTGAAACTTTTATAACAATGCATATTACTTGATTTGTATGTGTTCTATTTCGGTTTGTGTTTATTTTTTCCGAAACTAGCATGTTAAATTTTATCCGGATTTAATTTTAGTGTTGTATAAAAATATGTAAATTAGTCTAAAAATGTGTTTGTTAATATCCTCATGTATATTTATGTGTTTTTATGCCGTTTAGTTTAGATTATTTTTTAGCGTAGTAAAATGTAGACCTTTTTAGCGTAGTAAAACGTAGACCCTTTTAGCGTAGTAAAATTTAGAGCCTTGTAGCGTAGTATTGTGTAGTAATTGTTTAATTATCATATATTCTAGCATGAAATCCATAATTATAAAAAATTTATATATATATAATTCTTACAATTAATTTATAAAAAATATGAATAAAAATTATAAAAAAAAACATAAAATTATTAATGATAGTTTGGTACTACTGGGCCTCAGAATATCTAGCACGAAGCCCATAATTATAAAAATTATATAATTTTTACAATTAAGTTATTAAATAAATATGAATAAAAATTATTAAAAAAACATAAAATTATTAATGATAGTTTGGTACCACTGGACTTCAGAAAATCTAGCACGAAACCCATAATTATAAAAATTATATATATATATATATATAATTTTTACAATTAAGTTATTAAAAATATGAATAAAAATTATTAAAAAAACATAAAATTATTAATGATAGTTTAGTACCACTAGGCCTCAGAAAATCTAGGACAACCCATAATTATAAAAAATTTATATATATATATATATATATAATTTTTACAATTAAGTTATTAAAAAATATGAATAAAAATTATTAAAAAAATATAAAATTATTAATGATAGTTTGGTACCACTGGGCCTCAGAAAATCTAGCACGAAACCCATAAGTATATATATAATTTTTACAATTAAGTTGTTAAAAAATATGAATTTAAATTATAAAAAACACACATAAATTTTAATGATAGTTATTAAAAATTATGAATTTGCAGTTGACGACATGGATGCACCTATACATCCCGGCCCTCGGACGTCGGAGCTACTACCCCTACAGCCCCAGCATAGATCCGAGCATATATGGGGGGGAGAGTTGCTTACGCAGACTTTTCGGGGCAGGAGAGTGGATTTATTATGGGAGTTTTTGACTCCTCCCCGCGTTCTACATCCCCGTGTGGTCTATCACCTGGAGGAGATGGTATTATATAGGATCATTAGCATTGGCCGAATACAGCTCGACTATGCTTTGATCACGGCGTTGATTGAGTGGTGGCGACCGGAGACGCACACTTTCCATCTGCCCATCGGCGAAGCCACCATCACACTCCAGGACGTCGAGATTTTATATGGCCTGTCTATTGATGGCTTACCAATTTTACTGCCTGGGAATATGAGATATTTTAATCAGGATTCATATATGGATATGCTGCACAGGCTCACGGGCTTCAGGTCCGAGGACCCAGATGTAGCAATTGGGAGTAGTCGTATGCAGTTGGTCCCCATTAGAGACCACTTGGTGCAGATCCACGATACTATCACCGACGACTCAGCGGAGGTGGATGTGGAGCAATATACGAGGCTGTTGTTGCTCCTTCTATTTGGGAGGTCTTGTTCCCGAACACTTTGGGGAACCTAGTGAGCCTCCGTTTTCTGCATCATATTGTGGACTTCGATGATACAGTCAGCTACAGCTGGGGTGGTGATGTCCTATCATTTTTGTACAGGCAGATGTGCCGGGCATCCATGGGCACACAGAGAGACGTTTCTGGCTTTCTGCCACTTCTACAGGTGACAACTTATTCAAATAATATGTCGTTTAGTTACAATTCTACCTAGTTATAGTTAATCTTTACGTCAACTTTGTATGTTAGGTTTGGGTGTGGGAGCGATTTCTGCAGCTTCGGCCACCTCTACCACAGCTACCGGCTAATGTACATATTCCTGATCTCCCTCTAGCTTGTAGGTGGGTATTGCGTCGTAGACTTGCACGAGAGTATCATGGCCATCATAATCTCCCCTTCTGTAGGGATGTGTTGGATTTTCTGGAGGACGCACAGGTGAATATCTAACTAAACTTACCAATTATTGTTTAACTAGGTGTTGCGCATACTAACGGTTTGTGTTATTATTTGATAGTTCATCTGGACGCCGTACAGCGAAGAGCTGATAGGTACCCTGCCAGTATATTGCACGCACGGCCGCCAAATTTGGAGGGCTTCCGTCCCTCTCACTTGCCTCGATATTGTTGAGCATCATGCCTCAGAGCGAGTATTTCGTCAGTTTGGATTTCCGCAGCCTATACCGACTCGGCCTGCATGGGATCCTTTACATTATGAGAGGGATGATCGGATGAGGGTGGACGACACATTTATTGATTGGCTGACAGCGCAGTTGGGTATTTGGGACAGCCGAGGGGACTTGACCCCAGCTCCGCAACACTTTCCTATCAAAGTTTATATGGCATGGTACTTCACTGTTTCCCGACTGTTTATCGGGAACCCAGTTCATCAGGTAGATGGTCGGTACGTCTCATACGCCGGGAGACATGAGGCTCTGGTATGTTTTCTGTTATTATCAATTACATTAATAGTAATTTCAAGTCAAATACGTAGTTTATATTAAAAACTTTTGTGCAGGCGATTGGATTACATACCGTATATCGTATAGGGCAACAGATGCAGAGTTATGTCCACGATCTTGTGATCATGCAGGACTATAGTCGTCGCTTAATGGATGTGGCTACCCAGACACTGCAGCGAGGCCGATCGGATCAGCGTTTGGCACACCAGCCAGATTATGTTGACCCAGCCACGTACCAGTGAGGTCGTTGTATGCCACGAGGTGGTGGCCGATGAGCTACTGCTACTCCACGACGACCTGCTGGTGTTGGACGGCGTGGTCGTGGGCGGAGAGGAGGTCCCCAGCAAGGGGGCTTTGAGGCTCCTGCTGATGATGTTGCTGCTGATATGGAAGGTGGCATGCATGAGACCGACATGCCGTCTTACAACCTTGGCATTTATGACACTCCAGGGACATCGCAGGTGACCCCATCGGGTCAATTCTTGATCACGGGCTCAGATTTTCAAGGAGTGGATTTGGGTAGATATTTCCCTGGACCGTCTACCCAAATTTCTGATAACATGGTTCCTCAGCCCATTCATCATATTCACAAGTAGGTTCGTCGGGTTGCTTATACAACGTGTTCATACAACACCAATAGCGGCGTCCCGCGTTAGCACCTTCCCACCCACAATCCATCATGCATGGTTTTCCACATAAGCAAATTGGTGGACAACCAGGTTGAGCCATTTGTGAAATATTTGCTTATAATAAAAAACCTTACTTACTTTTAATGAAATATTTCTTGGGGGAAATATTTAGCACACAAAATAACTACAATGACCCCATTATTTATAGGCGAAACAACACACATATAGCGCCATATCTAATGGCGCTATATTAGATAGCGCCATATCTAATGGCGCCATATCATGATGTTGACAAGACGACTTTATATCAGCCGGTCAGCTTTTTCAGCTTTTTCAGTTCGACAAGACAAGACACACATAGCGCCATATATAATGGCGCTATATTTTGCGTATTAAATATCGTGATATCGACAAGACAACACACACATAATAAATATACCGATAATTATATTAAATTATTATTTAAATAGGTAAAAAGGGAAAGTACAAATCATAATTAACAAACAAGAAAATATTATTTCATAAATACTTAAATCGTATACATAACAACTAATTATTACAACATGAACTCATGGGTAGTTAGGTACAATAGAAGAACACCCGCCCTGAGCTTGATTATTGTTGCCACCCAAAGGACATTTTCTACGGTCGTGGCCTGTTTGCGAGCATATACCACATTTGCGCGCATATACGGTATCACTAACATCCATTTGGTTCCGTATACGTGTTCTCTTCTGCACCTGTCTTTTACGCAAATAGGACTTGTTACACACCATTTTAAATGGTTCTGGGGGCCAGTAATGCTCAGAACCCACTGGTTGCAACTGACCACTATATGTGTTTAGGTATTTGGAAACACTATATTGTTGATCAATATAGTTGGTCTCCGCATAACCAACACGTTGAAAACATTTGATGGCATGTGAACAAGGCATGTGGTAGATTGACCATTTCCCACATGAGCATAACCTTGTAGATTCATTTACAGTATGTACATTATTACCCCGATTATTATGGATAGCAGTGCGAACTTCAAAAATACCTTGTTCGTTATCATATTGCAAAAAGGAATGCCAATGTGCTCGCCGTCTGTATTTCTCTAATCTCTTCATAGTCACTGGCATAAATTCAACACCCCTTTCCATCAATTCCGTTGCAGCTGCAGACCGTTGCACAAACCTCTCCGCCGTCTGCTTGAACGACATACGCACCATGGCTGTGACGGGCAATCCTCTTGTCGACTTTAATAACCCGTTGAAGGATTCTGACACGTTTGTAGTAAGAATTCCCCAGCGTCTGCCACCATCTGCATGTAACGTCCACTTTTCAGGATCATGTCGCATTAACCAACGATATGTTGCCTCGTCTTCTTGCCTGATAGAATCCATATGCCTCCGGAATTTATGTTGTTGGTGGTTTGTTGCTGCCATCCACATCAAATCATGTAGATCCTTTTTGGGATGTGCCTTCTTGAAATTGGCCTTAAAGTGCCTCACACAGTAACGGTGGTATGCATAAGGTTCTTGCCAGGCAGGAAGGTTCTCCACAGAACTTAATATACCCCTGTGCCGATCAGATATTAGACAAATACCTGAACGATGTTTGACAACGTGCTCTTTCAAGTGGTTCAAAAACATTGTCCATGTCTCTGTGCTTTCATTTGCACAAATAGCAAAGGCTAGAGGAAATATCTGTCCATTAGCATCCACTGCCATGGCTATCAATAGATTAATATCGTACTTTCCATAGACATGAGTTCCGTCTATGGATATTATGGGCCGGCAATACGGAAAACCATCAATTGCTGGCTTAAACGCCCAGAACACGTAATTGAATATATATTCTAGTTTACCCAGACTCCACTCAAGCTTCCATTCAATAATTGTTCCGGGGTTAAAGTGCTGCAGTGCAGCCATGTACCTAGGCAGATCTGCAAATGACTTATCCCAGTTACCATTGACTATTTCAAACGCTCTTTTGCGCCCAACATATGCCTTTCTTTTAGTAATTGTGTGGCCATATTCCTAGTGGACTGTTGTAATGCACTCTTTGATTTTATACCTTATGGACGCTTCGATGTGCGGAATAAGTACAAGAGATATCAAGTCAATATCCAAGTTGAAGTGATTCCCGTTGAAAGTGTCCATTTCGCATGTGTGGGTGGGAATGTATTTACCCACTTTCCACATACCTGTCTTCTTCTTCGACACACGCAACATCCAATTACATGGCCAAAACCACCTGCGGCAAATAGCCTTGTATACCGTCGGACTTGACTCTGATACCTGCATCTCACGACACTCTTTAACATTGTGCATTTTACAAGCCCTGCTTACGCGTGCTTTATCAGGAAAAAACATCCCCTTTGCAAGCACCGTTGGTATAGACTCATCCCACATTGCTGTCCGGATTTCATCAAAATCCATTGTGAGAGCTTCCACATCCGGCACGGCTGGCAAGTTATCAATATAAGGAATCTCCCTTGAATGAAACGGCACTTCAGACTCGTACACTTTTCGTCTATGGAGGGCTCTCTTCAAATCGGGTCCTTCCTCCTCGTCCTCTTCATCACCATCCTCACGAGCAAATGGTGTCTCGTCTCCCGATTCATCGGCATTGTTATCGTAATCGCTGTTCTCTTCCTCACTCTGTGCATCTGCCAGATCCTGATGTAATACGTCGTTTTCGGGCAATTGAGTGAGTACGGGTAGTTCAACTTGCTCGTTTTCACTGCACATTTCAACAAAAATATAAGCTACTAAATTAATAAATGCTTTATATATGGCTGTAGCTTTTCACTTACAAGTCGTAATGTGATGACATTCCATGATGGACGTTTTCAGTTAGGTGATGACTACCGGATGGGCCACTTGTAAAATTCATATCCGTCCGGTACCCCCTATTAAATAAATGAGCGTTAGAATTAATTCAATACGCCAAAAATATACATAATTAATACAAATGAAAATTGAAGTTTACCACTCTTCTTGTGAATTATGGAAAGCAGTGTATAAATTATTTTCTCGCTGCTCATTCGCCGACGGTGATAAATTTAAATCAAGAAAAAATCTTTCATCCGGAACATGTCCGGCAAAAACTAATCCAGAATAACCACCCGATGATTGGGGGTTATCTCTACTACACACAACCTCATTTTTTGGAACGTCTTCGACCTTCACGTACATCTCCAACATTGTGATTACAAGAAATTCCCGGCATTCGTCCGAAGTCCTCAGGAAATCACTCAAAGTGTCATCATCGTCGATGTTAAACTCTGAGTAAAAAGCAACCCCTTGCGGCGTAACGGAATACGGATATCTTCCGGTTACTTTGAGTATCACTGAACGTTTTCTCACACTCATTTTTTTGCATAACAACGATATCAATGTTTCGTACTCCATTGAAAGTGGCAATTTAACATTACACTTAGCAGGTAAACTGTAGCCCACAGAGTTATTCTCCATCACAACCTCACCCCCCCCCCCCCCAATATAATGATACTCTTATTCTACGTTCTTCAGACATAATGAAAAAATGCTGGAGAATTTAACAACAATAGAAACCAACAAGAGTTAAAAAAAATTTGAATGAAGTTGTGGCGATTCTACGATGTTTATATAGGAAATGGCTAGCCGGGGGGGGTTTTTTTTTTTTTGTATATAGCGCCACAAAAAGTGGCTTTATACGCTTTTAAATTATTGAACCCAGAAATTATTGGTGGGGTCAGGTAATAAGGGTATAGCGCCACTATTAATGGCGCTATGTAAGGTGTGTCAGTATAGCGCCACAAATAGTGGCGCTATACAGTAACGGTGCAGTTAACGTTACTGTATAGCGCCACTATTTGTGGCGTTATATATAGTTTGGTAACTTTTTTTTAACACTTATTTGCGTATTTTGAGTCAAAAAAATCACATTTTGGTTCCGGATTCTTGATTAAAGAGAGATGCCATTATTAGGTGCATGGTGATGGAAAGAAGAAAGTAAAATAGAGGATTCGGACCCTCACCATCCACTTTTTCTTCTCCACGTTGTCCCCCATTAAAATTGATTCATCTTGACTACTATACGAACTACCTTAGACAACTTAAATTTCTCTTCATTCGGTGTTAAGGAAGCCGTCTTTAATTATCATATTACTCTTCCTTGATGAAAAAAAATTTCGTCTCTGCCAGTCAAGTATGGAGTATTTCCAAGACTAGTTAGGAATCAAAATCGTTCATAAGCTTTCTAGTCTACCACTTAAGGTTGCTCTTCTTAACAATTTAGTATACATAATATTTGAGCAGTTTAATTTTGGATGTTAACAATTTAAAATAAGAATAAATATTTCTATGAGAGATACAAATATTAAGTACAAATATTTTTTTCCATATAAATCTGGTAAGCAAATGGAAGAGAGAAAAGTGAGCTGAAAGGGATAGAAAGTATAAGAAAACAAGGGGGAAGGATGGGCAAATGTGCGGAGCCAGAATTTCAGAGTTTATGAGTTTTGAATTATCATCGAACTCATTACTTGTCTTAGTTTTTTCTTTTTTGGTAATTAAAAATTTTATTACCAGGAAAAATATGTACAAGTATAACAAAAAAACCCTATAAATGTCATACTAGAGTTGGGCCCATCACACCATTATACTCAGCCTCGACCCCACCATCAAACCTACATTCAAACCCCATATAATCCACCCCAGCACTACGTTCCTTCACCAGGCCCTCATTGTTTTGTCCATCACGCCCAAACATACACTCAACCTGGACATAAAGCCCCAACTCTAGAAACACCTTAACTAACCAGCACCAAAACTCGTGTACTTTCTTTTAGTACAAAACTAGCTAAGGATAAAATTTTAGTTCTTCCAGTTGTTTGGCTAATCTGGGCATCAAACTTTCCCGACAATGGACCTCTTGGACTATTGTTCTAACAAGAGAAATTTTCACAAACCACTCTTGTTTAGTGGTTATTAGCTAGTTGTAGTTACAATTTACTATATTACTTCTTATAGCTATGTTTTTAGTTTTTTTATAGTGCATTCGATGTATTTAAGCTACTGTATTCATGAATACAGTAACAACATTTGAGTATAATTATTGTACTCGACTGTATTCACGATATGTATTTGTGAATACAGTAACGTAAATAGCGAAATCGTGGTCTATTCAGCTATTTTTAAACGGAAAGTGAATCAGTTAACACAATAGACTACTAATATAACTCAACTATCTCAATTACATCACCCTTAATCTGTATTTGACGCGAAATATACAGAATTTTCAACCAATAAAATTCGAGATTCATCTGTAGTGCAAAAAACATATGAATACATACTACAGATAAATTTGAATACATATATACATCTGAATACATAAATTATATTAATTAAAAAAAAATATATCGAGACAGTAAATACAATGAAATACATAAAATATAACGAGATACATTGAAATACAATGAAGAAAAAAGATAATGAAATACATGGAAATACAACGAGATACATTGAAATACAATTAAAAAAAGGTAACAGAATCTTCAAGTTGCTCGGACCCAAACTCCGTCGTCTTTGTTCAAGAACAACCCTAATATCGTCTCGTCGAGAGGGCCGCGATTTTGACTCTAGCGAGAGCAATAAACGAGATAAATGAAAAATTACCAAGCAGCACCAAGCATTGAAACGCAAATTGCAATGGCAAATGAGAAAGTGTAAGGAGAGATCTGTACCAAAGCTCGCGACCATGAGCTAGATGGACCCTCCATTGTTGAAGGGATTGGTTTCGGCACAAAACGATCCTGATTTAGCTATTATACAATTTGCAACAAACAGCCATAGACCTCATTCTATTACAACTTCTAGGTATTCGGAATTGAGGAAACGGTGATTTTGGCTTGGCGTGAGAAGAAAGAGCAGAGATTCACCGCTAATGGTGGTGGTGGCAGAGAAGCTTTCCGAGAGGAAGAACAATCGACGGAGGAGCTGATGAGAGAGAATCCATGAGTTTGTATTCATGGAGAAAACTGGCGTTAAGAGAGAAAGGGTGAAGAAAAATCTGAAAGAATGAGAGAGAAAAATAATACAAAGAATATTTTATGGCTCAAGGGTAGGAGGTGACCATAAATAGATATTTAGCTATAAACATTAAAAGGTATCAATAGAATATAATTTTTTTAAATGGTATTTATTTAAAATAAATAAGGCGTTGATATGAGGCTATATAGGAGGTAAAAATTCCTTCTAACAATATCCCCACTACTCCTCTTTTTCATGCGAAAAGTTCTCCAATTTCTCTCCTGTCATAACTACTTGTCTTGTTTATTGAGTTTATAATTAAATATTTATATATATTTAATAATTTTTTACAAACATATAGTCTAAGTAAAAATTATTGAGTTCGTTCAAACCTAACATCTAGTGTGATAGCTCTGCCTATAAGGATGGACGAAAAAGCAAGCAAACTCACTTGTAATTATTAACACTCTGTTTGGATGGTCGTTACCCATGATTCTATAATATACAGTATCATATTGTATAGTATCGCATTGTATTGTAATGCATTAATGAATACAATATTTGGATATATTGTATTGTTAGTTGTAGTTTAAATACATGTAAGTTTACTAAAATACCTTTAACTACTATACTATTAAAAATATCACTAATTACTAGGATAACTCCAGTTAAAAGACGAAATAAATGACTACGTTAATCTCTTCTTCTTTTTTTATTTGACTCTTAAACCTCGAATACCAATGTTTGTTCAAATTGGAGTGGCAGATGAACAAGTTGGTTAGCAAACTCATAAAAACTGGCTACAATGAAAACTCGAGTATTCTCATCACTTTATTTTCCTATTCTTTAATGTAACAACCTAGCTACTATCCACTTTGGGCCGAGCACGATATTAAAATGCGTCACTAGGGTCTAAAGCTTGTTTACTTATATATCTAGCATCTCTCTCGTATTTTGTAAATGTGAAATTTGCCTAAGATGTCACATACACCCTCTATTAGGAACTCAGCGTCTCGCTGAGGTTTCCCCATCATCGTTCAAGGTTGTACGTAGAATAACTCTAATACCAAATGTAACAGCCCAGCCTACTAGTGGTATTGTCCGCTTTGGACCTATGCCTGTGCGATTTTAAAATGTATTACTAGGGTCTAAAGCTTGTTTACTTATATACCCAATATCTCTCACGTGTTGGACGATGTGAGATTCACCTAGGGCGTCACAACATTGCTAACATTGTCGTTGTTGCCCTTTTCTGAGGAGCAAAAGGTTGTTTTTTTTCGATTTTAATGGAGGGGTTTGAAACTAATAAAATCTTGAAGACGAATAGGAAGCGGATTAGTGTTTTTCTTTCTGGTTGTATCGTGAAGGAATGCCCACTTCTAAACGGGCTTCGAGTGAAGTTAAAATCGATAGACTAGTTGATTAATTTCATGCCTCTTTTTTTGTTTCATCTCCTTCCGGTGCATATAAGAATACAAATTATTTCTCTTTCTAGGAGCTAAGAAAAAAAAAATCAAAACAAAGTTGCAAGAAAGAGAGGTAAGCATGCTAAAGGGCTAACTTCTGAGACAGTGCTGGTGGTTAATATTAAATATAATCCTTGAAGAGTTGGTTGCTTCTCCGCAAACACTACAATAGAATTCATATTTTATTATAAAAAATGCAGCGTGAATTAATAAAGATGGAGGTGGAGGCGTGTTGGCCCAAGTAAAGGTGAGTTTTGAAGACTGACAAAGGAACTCAGACATGGACCAGGTCCATCCTAGTGAAGCAAAGATATGGTCAACTCAAGCATGTGAGATGCACGTGAAGGAGATAAACCTAACTTACCAGAAGTCATATCTCCTGATCATGATCGAAAAGGTTGCTTATTGGATAAGGAGAAAGACTCATTACACAAAGAGAACACGGCTTAAGAAAATGATAGAGTTAGAGGATGAGATCAACTAGAACTCTTCCACCAAGGAAGAGTAGCATCAGAATTCTAGTTAATCTCTATTTACTAATTCCATGAATATCAGTGTTGTTCTCTTTTACATGTAATACACATAAGCAGAAGTTAAACGTAAATTAAGAGTAAAATAGCAAGGCAATGTTGCAAGCAGTTCATGTATGATTCAAGCGTGCAACCCTGAAGCCACTTGAACCAGATAGAAGAATCGGTTCCAAGTGTCGACCTTTTATTCTAGTTCAATTGTAGTAGGTGTTTTCATATTGTACCTTTCAGCTTTATCTAGAAATAATTGTATTAGGTACTTAGAGTTTTCAAGTTAGAGTTAACTTGAAGTTGTTGCAATAGTTGAGGTTGTGTGCTGGATTAGAGTTAATCCTAGGTTTACAAAAGAGTTTTTGTAAATGAAAGTTTTTGGTTCAGTGATTTTAGTGGAGAGTTTGGAAAAATCCTACTGGAAGGTAGGTCGTGGTTTTTTCACCTTTTGAGTCAGGTGTTTTCCACGTAAAATCTTTGTGTTCTTTAGTTTCTGTACTTATTATTCCACAACAGTAGTAGTTGGAATACATAAAAGAACCAGGGCCTTCTATAATTAGGTTAAATGAAAAATTAGGCACCATACAAAGTAATCATCCCCCCTCTTGTGTGGTATTGAAGTACAAAACATCAATTGCTATCAGAGTGGGTTATCCTTGAAGAGGTTAACACCTTAGGAACAGATCAAGATGAGTGCATCACCTAGAAATTGGGAAGGACAATCAACTGCTAGGCCTCCACTCTTTAATGGCTAGTACTACTCCTGATGGAAAAACAGGATGAGAGATCATATCATCGGAGAGGACTATGAACTCTGGGACATTGTTACTGATGGTCCACTGGCTACCATGAAGAAGAATACTGAAGGACTGGATGTACCAAAGACTAGAGCTGACTGCACTGGTGAGGACTTAAAGAAGTGGGAAAAGAATGCTAAGGCCAAGAAATGGCTTGTGTGTGGACTTGGTCCAAACGATTACAGCAGAATTCAAAATTGCACTACTGCTAAGGAAATTTGGGACACTTTACAAGTGGCTCATGAAGGAACTCCTCAAGTGAAAAGATCAAGAGGAACATTGTTGTATTCTCAATATGAGAATTTCACCATGAAGGAAGAAGAAACCATCCAAGAGATGTATACAAGGTTCACAACACTAACAAATGAACTTAAGTCTCATGGTAGGATTATCCTTGAAGAATACAAGGTGGATAAAATTCTGACAAGGGTTTTGCCAGTTACTTGGGAAAGCAAAATCACTGCTATTCAGGAATCGAAGAACATTGCCACTCTCAAGTTGGACGAGTTAATTGGAAATCTCACTACCTATGAATTGAGAAGGCAGGCCATGAAGATGGATGCTCCTAAGAAAGAAAGAAGTCTAGCTCTTAGAATCGCTGAAGGTGCAGATCTAGAGGAAGATGAAATGGCTATGATCACGAGGGACTTCAAGAAGTATTTTATGAGAGAAAAGGGTTCTTAAAGAGGTGCAACTTACAACAAACCAAGGGTCCCTAAAAAACATACCAACGAGGGCTACGTGTGGTAAGACTGATCACACGATCAAAAACTGTCCTCAAAGGAAAATTGAATGGAAGAAGGAAAGGGCTGAACGAAGAAACAGGAAGAAGGAACAGGTTTATCCCAATAAGAACAAAGGATCAACGAAGGCTATGGTTGCTGCCTGGAGAGAAAGCTTAGATGAGGATTTAGAAGATGGAGATGAACAAGCACTTATGGTCATTGGAGAATCAGATGAGGAACGAGAGGTAAGTGTGATTCATCTCAAAGACAAGATTAAATTTTTGTCTAAAGAAAGGCTACCTAAGTTACTACTAGATTTCATTGATGAGTCTGAGGTCATAAACAATGAAAAGAAATAGTTGTCTAAAGAATGTGTAATCTTGAAAGCTAAGTGCAAGAATCTGGAACTCAGGGCTAGTGAAAGTGATAGTAAAAATACTGAGTTGAAGAACCAGGTTCTTGAACTTGACACCACTATGTTAGAGCTTAGATCTGAAAATTTAAAACTGAAATTAGGAACAGGTAAAAAGAAAGCTGATCACATACACCTCACCCTAGAAGAAAATTTAGGAAAAATGAAGGATGAATTGTACAAAAAGGATGAGCAGATAAGAGTTTTAAAAGAAGATCTAGGCAAGGTTAAGCATGAACTAGACAGAACTTGGAAATAGAATAAGTCCTCTGATGCACTATCTTGGCTACAAGAATATCACAGTAGCAATAAGAGAGGACTTGGCTATGGGACCCCTGCACCTAAGTGGGATCCCAAAAGCAAGTATGTCACACTTCCTGAGAACAAAATCTGCACACACTGTGATAAGACTCGTTACTTTAAAAGTGAATGTAATGCAAAAGAAAAGGATAGTCAAAAAAAATCTTTGGTTAAGGGAAAAATAGGCTGCCAGGATGGGCTAAAAAGAATTTAATTCACTCTTTTGCCTATAGAAAGGGACCCAAACTAGTTTGGGTTCCTAAGACAAACCCCTTATTTTCTCTTGCAGGTCAAAGTGAAGGGGAGCATCCAAATATGGTACATGGATAGTGGCTGCTCAAAGCATATGACTGGAAGCAAGAACCAGTTCCTTTCACTTGAGAACCTCAAAGGAAGTAATGTCTCCTTTGGAAATGGTAAGAAAAGTGAGATCATTGGGGTTGGAAAGGTAGGTAAGACAGACTCACATTCCATTGAGAATGTTTACCTAATAGATTACTTGAAATATAACCTAATTAGTGCATCACAACTGTGTGACAGATGTAACTTGGTAGCATTCACCTCTACCAAATATTTTGTGATAAATCTTACCACTGACAAGATTGTTTTGTAGGGAAAAAGAGTAACTAATATATACATTGTAGATCTATCTACTCTTTCAGAAAATGAACTCACTTGCTTAAGTGTGTTGGACAATGATCCCCTCCTGTGGCACAAAAGACTTGGACATGCAAGTCTAAGTCAACTCAACAAATTAGTCTCCAAGGACCTGCTGATCGAGCTGCCTACATGAAGTTTAAGGAGGACAAAGTTTGTGATGCTTGTGCAAGGGGGAAGCAGGTAAGATCCTCTTTTAAAAGCAAGAAAGTGGTAAGCACGACCAGGTCAATGGAACTGGTCCATATGGATCTATGTGGTCCAATGAGAACATTAAGCAGAGGTGATAAAAAAGTATGTGATGGTGATTGTTGATGATTACTCTAGGTTTACTTGGACATTATTTTTAACATCTAAGGATGAAGCATTTGACATGTTTACTGCCTTTGTTAGAAAAACTCAGAAACAACTAGGTAATCAACTTGCATCAATTAGGTCTGATCATGGAACTGAATTTGAAAATGCTAAGTTTGCTGAATTTTGTGATGAGCATGGTATAGATCATAATTTTTCTACCCCTAGGACTCCTCAACAAAATGGAGTAATTGAAAGAAATAATAGGACTCTTGAACATATGGCTATGGCTATGCTTCTTTCTAGTAAACTGCCCCATAGCTTTTGGGTGGAAGCTGTAAACACTTCATATTACATCATTAATAGGTGCATGACTAGACTTCTTGTATAGAAGACTCCCTATGAGTTACTTAAAAGGAGAAAATCAAATATATCCCATCTTAGGGCATTTGGATGCAATTGCTTTGTGCACAACAATGGAAAGGACTCCCTAGGTAAGTTTGATCCCAGAAGTCATGAGGGAGTATTCTTGGGATATTCTTCACATAGAAAGGCTTATAAAGTGTACAACAAAAGAAGTATGTGTGTATAAGAAAGTGTAAATATAGTTTTTGATGAAACTAACATTCTTTTTGAGAGACAGAAATATGAAGATAAAGCTATTGAGTTGATAAAAGAGTTAAATGAAGTCACAGCCCAAGCTGAAGCTACACCAGAAGAAGAAACAGGTGATGGAACAGGTTAGTCCATCCAGGGCAACCTGACAGGGGGGACTGAACAAATAAGAACTCAATCTAATCCCCAAATAGAACATGTCCATGAGCATGTTCCTCATCAATAGAACATGGGAGAAATATCAAACAGAAACCAGTTGGTTGTGAAGCCTTACAAGTATCAAAGTTCTCATCCCATTGAGAACATAATTACTGATCCAACCTGTGGAATTAAAACTAGATCTCAATTAAAGAATCTATGTGCTTTTGATGCTTTCTTATCTCTTATTGAACCTAAAAATGTTGTTGAGGCTTTGCAGGATACAAACTGGGTGAATGCAATGCAAGATGAACTCAATCAATTTGAAAGAAGTAAAGTTTGGCATCTTTTTCCAAGACACAAGGACAGATCAGTAATTGGCACTAAACGGGTCTTTAGAAACAAACTTGATGAAGATGGAACTATTACAAGGAACAAGGCAAGGTTGGTGGTTCAAGGTTATAGCCAGGAGGAATGCATAAACTATGATGAGACTTTTGCTCCAGTTGCAAGATTGGAAGCAATAAGACTCTTCATAGCCTTTGCAGCACACATGGAATTTACTCTTCACCAGATGGCTGTTAAAAGTGATTTCCTAAATGGCTACTTAAAGGAAGAAGTGTTTGTCAGACAACCTCCAGGGTTTGAGAGCAAGGAGTGTCCGGATCATGACAAGGCTCTCTATGGACTCAAGCAGGCTCCTAGAGCATGGTATGAACGACTATCCAAATTCCTGCTTGAACATGGCTACAAGAGAGGTAAAATTGACAGTACTCTATTCTTGAGGGAAAAAGGTAAGGATCTTCTTGTATTGCAAATATATGTTGATGACATAATTTTTGGAGCAACCACTGAAAAACTAAGTAAGGAATTTGCAAAACTTATGGGGAGTGAATTTGAAATGAGTATGATGGCTGAACTTAATTTCTTCTTAGGCTTACAAATTAAATAAAACTCAAATGGAACCATGATCCATCAGCAGAAATATGCAAAAGAGTTGATTACGAAGTTTAAAATGGAAGAATCGAAGGAATAGACACTCCTATTGCAACAGCTACAAAATTGGACATAAATGAACCTGGTTCATCTGTGGATCAGAAGCTGTATAGGGGTTGTAAGCACGTGATTTTTTCTTTACGAGCAATCGCTCCAAAAGAAAATAAAAACAGTAACAAATGGTTTCGCTGTACAAATTGTTCGAGTTTTCGTGACATGTGTTGCTAGTCATGTGTGGTTCTGTCCATTTTGTCCATTTTTACATTATTAAACAAAATACAAAATGTGTATGTCCTGATGATCAAACCATAATTCGGTCAGTAAAAGAAAATTCAAAAAAAATATATATACATATGTGTGCATCGTCCGTTCTAGGTTTTTAGCTAACTTACTTAAATATTTTTGTGATAATTGTGTTAAAATGTTGCATTGTTGCTTAGTTTAAATTTCGTTATTTTATTTGTTATTTTTATTTTTTTGTTTTAAAAGAAAAGTGAAATTAGAAAACAAAAGTGAAAGAAATTGGTTTGGGCCAAAAGAAATTAAACGAAATAATAGGCCCAACCAGCACTCAGACCCAGCCCAAGTCCGGCTGCCCAGGCCTCTTCTGAAACGACGCCGTTTCAGGTAAATCAATTTGGGCCGTTCAAACTCTCGATCCAACGGCTCAGGACCTCTATCAAGTAACCCACTTCAAAACCCGACCCAGGAACCAATCCGATCCAACCCCCCACTTAAACCAAACGACCTCGTTTAACTACCAAACGACCCCGTCTCATTTCTCAGGATCAGATCTAAGCCGTTGAGATCATCTGATCTAACGGCTCAGATCCAATCAGCCTCCCCGTATATAAGCCTCCTATCGTACCCCGCACCCCCTATACCAACCCCACCCTTCAGTCATCTCCTTCCCCGAACCCTGAAACCCCCAAACCCTAACGCCGCCCTAGTTTCCCTTCCACCAAAACCCGGCGGCATGAACGCCGGTGACCACCCCCTTCACACCCCTAAAGCATCCAACCACCCTGAACACGAATCCACTAACCACGAACCTCGAATCACCTCCTATCGTCTCGAATCTGGATTTGAAGATTCGAGACAAAACTCGATCTATGCCAAACCACCCCATCTTCATACCAGACACCCCCTGACCGTCCTCGTGACCAAACCAAGCTTGGTTTGGTCCGAATCTACCCACAACTCCCTAAAAATCAGATCTGGAAATCCAGACTTTAGAACACATGCACCTGGGGAACCCGGCCGGTTTGGACATGGGTTTGAGGTCTAATAGACCTTAATCAAGGTGTTCTCATGTGAGAACACCCTGATTAAAGTTTGTTCGACCTCAGAAGTTCGAAGTTGAATCAGATTTGGGTCTGTTTGATTTAGACATTTTTGGTAAGTTTTCCTTTCTTTTGTTTTATTTCTAAATAAGTTGTCAGCATATTTCTTTGTGTTTGTTTGTTATTTTGTTATTTTTCATTCGGACTTCTTTCATCTCTGTAAAGACCTTTTATTTGGTCAATTGTTTTCTGGGTATGATTTGAATGTATTCTGTGATGTACATGTTCGATTAGAGTAGTCGTCAAGCGAATTAATTCATATAGCCCTAGTAATTGAACAAAAACTGTCTGATGCCCTTTAGGTCCCTGTATGTGTTGTTTATTTGAACGACTGATTATTACCTGTTATGATTAGTATAGTCGACTCGATAAATGTCGTCGATCAGTTTTCTATAACTAATGAGTCGAATGAGCTAATAATGTCGCATGACTAATTGAACCTTGCTATTGACTGAATGCCCCAGCATTGTTTGAAATGGTTTGTTTGCATTATGAAACTGACTGAAAAGGTTCAGTCCAGGCAGTCTTGAATTTGAACTTCCATCAGTTCAAAAATGCCCTGATGCTGCAATAGGCAGGGCAGTAATAATCAAGGTCAAGCAGGGGTATTCTGGGGTTTGAAAAAGGCAGAAAAGGTTAGTTTAAATGAAGCTGACAAATGGGGTACTAAATTAGGATTAAACTAATGCCAATGGGGGGACAAGACACAAGAGTATGGGTTTAAAAATGAATAAATAAAATGGGCCCATAATTCTGGATTAAACAAAGACCAGGCGTGGGGAACAAAGGGGCTGGCACCAAAGATGCTTAGGCATGGGCTTAAAGGGTATGGGCATTCTGCCAATTGGCAGGGCAGGCAGCTCAGCTGTACTGGTTCATTTGGCCTATAAATAGGCCATTTAATAACTTAAACAAGGCTGGATTTTTAATCTTCAGAAAAAGAGAAAACAAAAGGCTGGAATTTTTAGTCTAAAAGCTGAAACTTTTAGTCTGAAAGAAGGTTTACTGAGTTTAAAGAAAGCTGAAAAACATAAGTTAGTTTCCAAATAGATTATAACCAAACACTGCCTGAAAGTTGTATAAGAGTGCATATTGGTCAAGCTGTCTTGGCCAAGTTCTTTGTTTGCATTGATTGAGTTGTTTCTGGTTATTGAATTAGTAGTGTTGCTGCATTGAATACTCTGTCGTTGCTGTTGTTTCATCCTTCTTTTCTGGGTTCATTGGTTTGGTACTCGACTATTTGTTGGTCCTCTTTGTTCTGGGAAATATTGTTGGTTGTCTGAGGGTCGTGGAAAACATTCGAGTGTTGATTTTGTTGCTGTGTATCTGCTGTTGCTGTGTTTACTGCATACTGCCCAGCTGATCATTCCTTTCTTCTTTGTCTTTTATACCAGGTACACAACCAATGCACTGTCAATGTAATTGGGAAATTTTGAGCATGAATATAAATGAAAGTCCTGAAGAATGTCTTTATACATAGATGGTTACATTAAATATTCATGTAATATGTAATAGTTTGCATCCTTGTTTAGATACTGAAGGTAGCCTGTATGCCCAATAGATGTCAATATGTGGTGATTGAATGCTAGTTTGTATATGTAGGTTGATAGATAAAAGGGTCTCAAATGCAGTAGGTTGTATCTTAGGTTTTTATGGTTGGCATGTCCTTAAAACATAGAACTAACCATGTTAGTTAATTTCATGTCCTTTTGATAAATTGTCTCCTTACAATTGACAAACCATTGTTTTAAAATAAACGGCGCAAGGCTGCACTTCTCAACCTCACGAAGGTCGAGCCCGAATCAAACGAACCCAGCAGCCTTTCATCAGAAAGGCATTGGCCCAGGTCCAGCCAATACCGTGTGGGCTGGGTTTGGGCCCACGGTGCTCGATTAGCTGCCCATGGGCACGGTTGTGTTTTCTTATTCTGCAAAGGCACTCGGGATTCCGTTATAATAACCTGCAAGCATGTAATTGAATAGGGCCATTTTTAACTTCAACTAGTAGAGACAAATGTGACAAGAAACGTAGTTGCTATAGGATATCCTGTTAAAATAAAGACGAGATGAGCTTCGACAAACAGAAACGCACAAGATGCGGGGCCCTCGTTAAACGTATATTATCAAAGCATTTAGTTTCCAGGACGGGTTGTTTAGCAAATTTCACAACCCTCCTAAAACAACAATACGTTAGACTCTTTAGGACGCGCCTTAATAAATCTTACCTTCTTAAACCCGGGTGCACATTTATGTGACCCAAATCCAATTCTCAACGGAGTCGAAATGTGTTTCTAATCACGGGTACATTGATTGTGGCGTGGTTCGAGGTGCGTGTCCATGATGTTGCAAATTCATTTTTAAAAATAAAAATGAGATGAGCCTCGCCAAATAAAAATACAAATTGCGGGGCCCTCAGTAAATATTTGCTTTAAAAATTGTTTGGACTTCGGGATGGACCGTTTAGTAAAATTCCACGGTCTTACCCAAAAATAAATACGCTAGTCGCTTTAGGCGCGCCTTTAATAATTTAATTTTCTTAAACTCGGGTGCATATTGATGTGACCCAAATCCAAATCTCAACGGAGTCAAAGTGTGTCGACGACCACGGGTACATTGATTGTAACGCGGTTCGAGATACATTTTCACGACGTTGCAAGTCCTATAAAATAACAGTGAATGATAAAAGCGGTTAAAAGATAAAATTGGCACATAAGTTCATACTTGTATAAAATCAGATAATCAAGCCGAATATAACAATTGAGCGACCGTGCTAGAACCACGGAACTCGGGAATGCCTAACACCTTCTCCCGGGTTAACAGAATTCCTTATCCGGATTTCTGGTACGCAGACTGTAATATGGAGTCATTCTTTTCCTCGACTCGGGATTAAAATTGGTGACTTGGGACACCCTAAATCTCCCAAGTGGCGACTCTGAAATAATTAAACCAATCCCGTTTCGATTGTCCTTTAATTGGAAAAACTCCCTTGTACCCCCTCGGGTACGGAAAAAGGAGGTGTGACAGCTCTGGCGACTCTGCTGGGGACTCAAACCCAGAACCACTGGTTCAGGGTTAAGAATTCGAGCTTAAATAATTGTTGTTATTTGGCTTTATTTATTATCTGATTTTTACATGATATATGCTTAATGTGCTAAATGATGCTTTTACCGCTTTAATATTATCTGAATTGTGTATATAAAACTGCTACGAAACCCCCTTTCTTTCTGAGTCTTCTGAATTTATGGTGTACACGTGCGCGTGACCCGCCTTTCTGTTAAAGTCATACCAAATAAGACGGAGTTGGGACAAGTAACTAGGCCGGGCAGACTTTCGTGCTCCCGGTGCGTTGCCCCCACTTCGGCTCAAACTGTCCCTTTGGGTAAGCCAGGTCTAGAGCAATCAACCTCAGGTCTTACACTTAGAATAACTCAGCCATGTACCGGATCCCTAGTAGGAACGTTTATTTGCATCACGTGCATTTGACTTAGGAGACTCAACACAGGGGTTGGGTCTGTCTAGGACAGGTGAACCCAAAATAAAAAGACCATCCTGATGCATCCTACTTGCTATATGTGCATTCATTCGCTTCGAACATGCTTGCTGACTGGTTTAAATAAATTATGGTGAGAGCTGAGGAATAAAATAGGTCTTCATAAATAAAAAGAAAATGAAAAAATAGAATATATATATACATAAAAAATATATAGTTTTCAAATCTTGAAATAAAGGTATCAAATCTTGAAAATAATTTGAAAAAATTCCCAAAAAATAGTTTTAAGTCTTGAAATAGTTTGACTGCAAATGATTGGAGTATGTTTTCGAAATAAGTCTTAACTTTATTAAATTAAAATTTCAGATACAAAATGAGCACCACACAAAACCCTTTCTCCGCAAATACAGAGGAGTTTCTATTCCAGCTTCAAATGTGGTGGTGTGAATTAGGCGAAGATGGTCAAAAGTGGGTCATCAAGCATCTGGGAAATCTCCCGGACATTATGAAGGTTAAACCCCGCGAGGATCTGATTGCGGCATTAGTAACTTTTTGGGACCCTGCTCACAATGTCTTTCGTTTTTCTGACTTCGAGCTTACTCCTACATTAGAGGAGGTAGCCGGGTATGTTGGTTTTGACGGAAGTTTAAGGAATCAAAGCTTGATATTCACGAAGGCCCCCTCGGTACATCGATTCTTCGGTCTTCTGAACATCAACAGTCAAATCAGGAAAAGCAATGTCGTCAACGGATGTTGTTCTTTCAACTTTTTGTATTCAAGGTTCGGAAAGTCAGATGGGTTCGAAATTCATGAGAAAGGCCTTACTAACAAAAAGACAAAGACGCATGGCAGGTTCACCGTCGTTTCGCCTTCATGGTGGCTTTTCTAGGAATCATGGTTTTCCCGAACAAAGAACGAACAATCGATATTCGCACCGCAAAAGTTGTGCAAATCCTCACCTCCAAGGAAAACCACACCATTGTCCCCATCATTCTCTCAGACATTTATCGGGCTTTGACTTTATGTAAAGCAGGAGCGAAAGTCTTCGAAGGATGCGAAATTTTGTTGCAAATGTGGCTGATTGAACATCTCCAACAACAGTCCAAGATCATACAGTACAGGCCAAACAACGATAATTACATCGAGGGTTATGAGGAAAGAGTAAAAAATTATCAGGTTCCAGAAGGGACAGAAGCATGGGTATCTCGGCTAAGGGCTCTAACGGCAAGTCAAATCGAATGGACTCTGGGATGGCTATCAATGAGGGAAGTAATACATATGTCAAACTCAAATAGTTATCTGCTACTATTGGGATTGAGAAGCATCCAGCTGTACGCGCCATTGAGAGTCCTAAGACAACTAGGAAGATATCAAGTAGTTCCTGATGATGAAGATTTGAGTGCGCAAGAAATCGAACTACACCCAGAGGCCACTATTCCTGAGGCGTTACTTCAGCAGATGTGGAATGGATGTCGATACTTAAAAAACGATACTCAAGTCCCAGACACTAAAAAGGGTGAGATAAATCCTGGATATGCAAGGTGGTTCGAGAAACGGTCTCGCATGGACGAGGTACCAGAACCTGAGCTGAGAAGGCCAACTAAAAGACCCCATATTCAAAACTTTAATGATAAAATCCAAGAGCGGTTGATCTGGGGAGAAAAAGAGAAGGGGTACAAAGCAACTATCCACGCCCTAAAGGAAAATCTAAGGAACCTCAGTCTGGAGAAGGATTTGCAAGCACAAGAAGCTGAAGGCGAGAAGAAGAGTCTAGCCTATGAGAATGAAAGTCTTCATGCTCGATTTCTGAAAATGAAAAAGGCTTCTGAAACGCCAATGAGGAATTGGAAGGATCAAAAAACCATCGCCAATCTTTTTGAAAGAATGCAGGATTATGATTCCATTCTTGCTGCAAAAGAAAGGGCGTTGAGCAAAGCAAAAGAAAGGATCCAACAATTGAACGAAGAAGCCAGATCTGATAAGGAACGCCAAAATAGGCAATCCGAGAAAGACAGGGCACAATTCAAGAAGGAAAAAGACTATTGGATACGATCAGGAGACCAACTTCGTGCACAACTAGAAGAGGCAAGAAGGTACAGAGAGCATCAACAAGCGGACACTGAGAGAGAAAGAGCGCAGATGAGATTAGAGCAGGCCAGACTCCAAGCTCTATTAGAGTCAGCCCTAGATCGTGAAGGCCGTATCCGAGATGTAGCCACCACTCGCCAGCAGCAATTGCAGGTTCAAGGCCAACGTCTCCAAGATTTCAGGGCACAGATCCACGACCTGGCGGTCTACACCTCTCAAAGTTATGTAAACTTCCAAGGAATGGATTATGAAAGGTTTACCGAGCATGCACCCAGCTTTGCCCGTCATCTAGCAGTGGAGTTGGAAAGGATGTATCGAACATTGGGAGGACATCCGGGTCAAGCCCCGCCTTGAACAAATGATCTAATAATTTACAACACGAGTGGAAAGTGGGGCACGTTATGAGATGTTAAGAATTGTATCTTTTATTTCAATTTGAATGTGTGTGTTTCAAGACGTTGGTTTTACAAAGTTTTCAAATGTAATGTTGTTCATTTTCTTTGATGTGTATTTCAAGACGTTGTTTTACAAAGTTTTCAAATGTAATGTTTGTTCATTTTCTTTTATAAATGTTAGCCTCATGGCAGAACTACGCCTGGTCTGATTCGCGCGGGGACGTGATGCGTAGGCAATCCCCATAAGATTCGACCGCTTTTAATAAATAAAGAAAAGAAAATGTAAATAGAATAAAACGCAGGGTTTCGCAAAATACTTTAAAGAGACAAATGAGCAAACCGGGATGACGCATGTTGTTTGAAGCAAAGCATGTAGAAACGGTTAACTGCCTAGGTGCATTGCATCCTCTATGTGTTATGATCAAATCTGTTAAGCTCTAACACTAACAAAGTTTGTTGTTGTCTGATATCAGACAGTTAGTTGTTAAAGAATTCTGGCAACACATTCATACCAAACCAGATCCAAAGGACCGATAGCATCAAGCATGACTACTTCGGAGAATAGTAATGAGGAAGAAAGGTCGATGAGCCAGTTGCTAAAAGAGGCAATGGAAAAGATTGAAAGGATGGGACTAGAGATGCATGCAATGCAGCTAGCCCTGGCCAAAACACAAAAGAGCCCTGAGACACTGGGACACATGCCGGAATACCCTCACTCTGGCCCTTCCACAAGCCGCCCAAATCCCCTCTATCATCAAGAAAGAAGCCCTCACGATTCCCAAGCTCCACCACCCCATCAACCTCTCCCAACACCCAACATTCCCATTTTTGTGGGACCTACATCAGCTCCTTTGCAGCGAACGACCAGTGAGCCATTGTTTCAGGCTCACGATACCCAATACTATCCCCCTGAGCCTACATTCCATGCACCCGAACCACAGGCTTACAATCCACATTTGGAAGTACCAGCAGAGGTTGAAAAGCCAGTTAAGGCCCCTGAACAGGATGAAGTGTTGAGAAAGTTCAAAAGCCTGGAGCAATCCTTCAGGAACTTGCACGGGCTGGGCAATCAAGTCAGCGTGGCATACAAAGATCTGTGCCCTTTCCCAGATGTCCAACTCCCGGCTGGGTTCAAGATGCCCAAGTTTGATTTGTATGAAGGGCACGGTGATCCCATGGCACATTTGCGGGGATTCTGTAGCAAAATGAGAGGGGCAGGAGGCAAGGACGAGCTTTTGATAGCTTATTTCGGCCAAAGTCTGAGCGGATCTGCACTGGAATGGTATACCAGGCAGGATTTCAGCAGGTGGTACACGTGGGATGATCTGGCGCAGGCTTTTACAGGTCATTTCCAGTACAACCTGGAGATAGTCCCTGACCGTCTCACGTTATTGAGAACTGGGAAGAAACCCGGGGAAAGTTTTCGCGAATTCGGGTTCCGCTGGAGAGAACAAGCAGCTAGGGTCGATCCTCCCATGAGAGAGGGAGAGATGGTAGACTACTTTTTGCAGACATTGGATCCAACCTACTTTGGTCACTTGGTGACAACGGTTGGAAAATCTTTCAACGAGGTGGTCAAAATAGGGGTCATGATAGAAGAAGGTTTGAGGTCGGACAAGATCTTAAACTATTCGGCACTTAAGGCCACAACCCAGGCTATTCAAAGCGGCACGGGAGGTGCGCTAAGAAGAAAGAAAGAAGAGGTTGCCACGATCGAGGCAAGCAGTTGGTCCAGGGCTGGCAGGCCGCACTACAACCAACCCAGGCCTCACAGGTCAAACTACCCATACAACCCACCACAAAATTTCTATCCACCTCGAGAACCACATTGTTCCGTACACCAAGCCCAGGTATACACTCAGCCTCCGGTTCGCCCACAATGGCGCGCACCGGCTCCCCAGAACATATATGCACCACCACAAAACACTTACCCTCCACCAAGGGCATATAGAAATCCTTCAGGGGCAGGTTTCCGGGGAAATCCAGATGCCAGAAATGACAGGTTGCGGAAGCAAAGAACCTTCACCGAACTGGGAGAAACCTACACCGCTGTGTTCCACAAGCTGCGGCAATTGGGTTTGGTTAGTCCTGTCCATACTCGGGAACCAAATCCCCCGCCTCAGAATTTGGATCGTTCAATCAGTTGTGAATATTGTTCAGGGATGCTCGGGCACGATACCGAGAAGTGCTGGAAGTTAAGGCATGCCATACAGGATCTTTATTGACACCAATAAGATCGAGGTCCAGACACCGGAGGCCCCTAACATCAACCAAAACCCACTGCCAGCGCACCACGAAACTCACATGATTGAGTTGGTGTGTGAGGGAGGAGAATTAAGAAAACCCTCACAAACAGTGATGATGATCCAAGCCGCCCCGAAAGAAGTCTTAACCAGTGGAGCAACGAGTATACAGCCGCAAGGTGAAGGCGTCAAGCCGGTAGTAATATGGGGGAAGAGCCCGTCCGTCGTCACAAGCAAACCCGAGCCAAGCAAGTTGGTAATACCAGGGATCCTGCCCACACCGGCAGTCATGTTGAAAGGGGTATGTGGAGAACGGGTGACCATAAAGCCGGTGGTCCAACTGCCAATGCTTGACAGCAGGGCTGTGCCCTGGAAATATGAAAAAGCAGTGGTGACGTACCAAGGAAAACAGGTGGAAGAAGTCAGTTGTGAAGCGCAAGGGCTGACTCGATCAGGTCGATGTTTTGCTCCGGTGGAGTTAAGAAAAACCAACCCAGTGGCAACCAAGAAGCCAGTGTCAGAAGAAAAGGCTGAAGACTTCCTGAGGAAGATGAAAGTGCAAGACTATTCTGTGGTTGAGCAGCTGAGAAAAACACCTGCCCAGATCTCACTATTGTCATTACTCCTCCATTCCGAGGAACATCGCCGGGCCCTGTTAAAGATATTGAACGAGGCCCATGTACCCAGTGAGATTTCTGTAAACCACCTGGAAACCATTGCCAACAAGATTTTCGAGGTGAACAGGGTAATATTCTCAGATGATGACCTGCCGGTGGAAGGTACGGAGCATAACAAAGCTCTATACCTAGCTGTCAAATGTGAAGACTCGGTGGTAACTCGAGTATTGGTGGATAACGGCTCAAGTGCCAATATTTGTCCATTATCCACTCTGGACCAATTAAAGATTGACCGTGGAAGAATCCGGGAGAATAGCATCTGTGTCCGGGGGTTTGACGGAAACGGAACCGCCACTGTGGGGGATGTTGTACTTGAATTAACCATTGGTCCGGTCCTATTTACCATGGAATTCAAGGTATTGGACGCCACGGTATCTTACAACTTGTTGTTAGGACGACCTTGGATTCATGCAGCTAAAGCGGTGCCTTCCACCCTGCATCAGACAGTGAAGTTCGAGTGGGAAAGACAAGAGGTCGTGTTGCACGGCGAGGATACAACATGCACCATGAGTGGAACCATTGTGCCTTTCATAGAGACCACTGATGACAAGGGTCCCTGGGTCTACCAGATTCTCGATACAGGGTCGGCCAACAAAATTTCTGAAGGAGAAATCATCCCGCACCCTAGGGTGGCTGCCGCAACAGTCATGATGGTATCAGAAATGCTGGGTAATGGGTTTGTGCCGGGAAAAGGCCTGGGAATTGAACTTCAAGGGATAGTCCAACCTGTCTCCCTTCCTAAGAATCTGGAAACTTTCCGGTTGGGGTTCAAACCAACCGCAGTAGACAGGAAGCAAGCGCGAAAAATGAAGAAGAGGATCTGGTTTCTGCCTAAACCAGTGCCACGCCTCTCAAGGTCTTTTGTTAAAGCTAGTGCCAAGGGGTCAGCGATCCCAAAGATTCGAGGACCTTTGATCGGCATAAGTGAAGACCTGAATCAGAGTTTTGAGAGACTATTCGCGGATGTCAGTATGGTGGAAGCTGGAGAGGGTTCCAGCAGAGCATTTGTGGGGCCTGAGGCCAAGACCAACAATTGGACGGTTACTCCTCTTCCTGTCCGAGGGGAGTCTTGGTAGTAGGCTTTGAATAATGTTTTGTTTGTTTGTTTGTTTGATCGGATTATTCAAGGGTGTAATCCCAATTTTACTTTCGTTTTGTAAAAGTGTGAACCCTTTTTATCCTGCAAATTTAATAAAGTTCTTTTCTTTTGTCCCATTTTAATTTCTTGTTTTGTTCTTTTTCTGAACAGTTCTCTTTTTACTGGTCCTAATGACATGGCATGCACAGCGGATCTTCGACCTAGTCTAATAAATCAATCTGAATCTGACTCAATGATGCAAGAGGTCGTTTGTGATAATGAATCCGAATGTGATGAAGGGGAAGCCTTCGAAGAAATAAACCGAGAACTGTGCCAATTTGAAGAGAAACCCAAGCCTAACCTAAATGACACTGAGGCTGTGAACCTAGGAGACGCTGATAACATCCAAGAGACCAAAATTAGTATCCACATTGAGCCAAATGTCAGAGCAGAATTGATCAAAACTCTCAGGGAATTCAAAGATGTTTTTGCATGGTCATATGATGATATGCCTGGATTAAGCACCAATTTAGTGGTTCACAAACTACCCACTGACCCGGCATACCCTTCGGTCAAGCAAAAACTAAGGAAATTTAAAACAGAAATGAGTGTAAAAATCAAAGAAGAAGTGATCAAGCAGTTGCAATCGAAGGTCATTCGGGTCACTCGATATCCCGAGTGGCTGGCCAATGTGGTACCAGTCCCAAAGAAGGATGGAAAAATCAGGGTATGTGTCGACTACCGCAACCTCAACAAAGAAAGTCCCAAGGACAATTTTCCGTTACCCAACATTCATATCCTGATCGATAATTGCGCTGGGCGCGAGATCGGATCCTTTGTGGATTGCTAAGCGGGTTATCATCAGATCCTAATGGACGAAGAGGATGCTGAGAAGACAGCATTTATTACGCCATGGGGAACCTACTACTATCGGGTAATGCCGTTCGGGTTAAAGAACGCCGGGGCAACGTATATGCGAGCAATGACTGCGATGTTTCATGACATGATACACAAGGAAATTGAGGTGTACGTCGATGATGTGATCATCAAATCTTGGCGTCAGGAGGACCATGTAGCAGACCTAAGGAGATTTTTCCAAAGACTCCGGAGGTACGATATCAAGCTTAACCCGGCCAAATGCGCATTCGGGGTTCCATCAGGAAAGTTGCTAGGATTCATCGTCAGTCGACGGGGGATTGAGTTAGACCCATCCAAAATTGAATCCATCCGAGATTTGCCACCGCCAAGGAACAAAACAGAGGTAATGAGTTTGCTGGGTAGACTCAATTATATCAGCAGGTTCATCGCTCAACTCACAGCAACTTGTGAGCCCATATTTCGGCTGCTGAGAAAGGATGCTGCGGTAGGTTGGACAACAGAGTGTCAGGAGGCCTTCGACCAAATCAAAGGGTATCTGTCTAATCCACCCGTATTGGTCCCGCCTAAGCCCGGGAAACCCCTAATCCTTTACCTGACGGTCTTGGAAAATTCATTTGGTTGTGTACTGGGGCAACATGATGACACAGGAAGGAAGGAGCAGGCCATCTACTATCTTAGCAAGAAATTCACAGTGCATGAGGTCAAGTACACTCAACTCGAGAAAACGTGCTGCGCCCTAACTTGGGTAGCTCAGAAGTTGAAGCACTACCTATCTTCATATACTATTTATCTCATATCCCGCTTGGACCCATTGAAGTATATCTTTTAGAAACCTATGCCCACGGGAAGGTTGGCAAAATGGCAAATTCTGCTCACAGAGTTTGATATCATCTATGTGACGAGGACGGCCATGAAAGCCCAGGCGCTGGCAGACCATTTGACAGAGAATCCCGTTGATGAAAAATACGAGCCCTTAAGAACGTATTTTCCTGACGAAGAGGTGATGCATACGAATGAGTTGGAATTACCTGAGGAACCGGGTTGGAAGCTTTTCTTCGACGGAGCTGCAAACGCAAAAGGGGTTGGAATAGGAGCAGTACTCATTTCCGAAACAACACGGCATTATCCTGTTACGTCTCAACTACGCTTCTATTGCACCAACAATATGGCCGAGTATGAGGCTTGCATTCTGGGTCTGCGCCTGGCTGCTGACATGGATGTCCAAGACGTCTTGGTCTTGGGATTCTCGGACCTCTTGGTACATCAAATTCAGGGTGAATGGGAAACCCGAGATCTAAAGCTCATACCATACCGACAATGCTTGCATGATCTGAGCAAGCAATTTCGATCGGTGAAATTCAAACACATTCCGAGAGTCCACAATGAGGTTGCAGATGCTTTGGCCACCTTGGCATCAATGCTGCACCACCCTGACAAAATGTATGTTGATCCTCTACACATCCAGGTCCGTGATCAGCACGCCTACTGCAATTCCATAGAAGAAGAAGCGGATGGCGAACCCTGGTTTCATGATATCAAGGAATACCTCAGGATGGGGATATATCCAGAACATGCCTCTGGAGACCAAAAAAGAGCCCTTCAGCGTTTGTCGAATGGTTTCTTCCTCAGTGGGGGAATATTGTACAAAAGAACCCCGGATCTGGGATTGTTGAGATGCATAGATGCCAGGCAGGCAACAACGGTTATGGCAGAAGTACATGCTGGAGTTTGTGGGCCCCACATGAGTGGATATGTATTGGCAAGAAAAATCCTTCGAACAGGGTGTTATTGGCTCACCATGGAACACGACTGTATCACTTTCGTGAGGAAATGCCATCAGTGCCAGATACATGGAGACTTGATTCATTCTCCGCCAACAGAGTTACATACGATGTCAGCACCCTGGCCGTTTGTAGCATGGGGGATGGATGTCATTGGGCCCATCGAGCCAGCAGCGTCCAACGGTCATAGGTTCATTCTAGTGACCATTGATTACTTCACCAAATGGGTTGAGGCTAAAACCTTCAAATCAGTAACCAAGAAGG
Source organism: Nicotiana tabacum (assembly GCF_000715075.1). Lineage (NCBI taxonomy): Eukaryota > Viridiplantae > Streptophyta > Magnoliopsida > Solanales > Solanaceae > Nicotiana > Nicotiana tabacum. The sequence continues at coordinate 150,504,020 of NC_134099.1, read as the reverse complement.
CAGTGGTGGACTTTGTTCACTCCCATATCATCTGCAGATTTGGGATCCCAAAAGTGATCATCACGGATAACGGTGTGAATCTTAATAGCAGCTTGATGAGAGAGGTATGCCAACAATTCAAGATTACACACCGCAATTCCACCCCATATCGTCCCAAGGCGAATGGAGCAGTCGAAGCAGCCAATAAGAATATCAAGAAGATACTGCGAAAAATGGTGGAAGGGTCCAGACAATGGCACGAGAAATTACCCTTTGCCTTGTTGGGTTACCGCACTACCGTCCGGACTTCCATAGGCACAACTCCTTATTTGTTGGTGTATGGAACTGAGGCCGTGATACCAGCGGAGGTCGAAATTCCGTCCCTCCGAATTGTCGCTGAAGCAGGAATTGATGATGATGAATGGATCAAAGCTCGCTTGGAACAGTTGAGCCTGATAGATGAGAAAAGATTGGCAGCAGTGTGCCATGGTCAGCTGTACCAGAAGAGAATGGCAAGAGCGTATAATAAAAAGGTGCGCCCCAGGAAGTTTGAAGTAGGGCAGCAGGTATTGAAGAAGATCCTCCCACATCAGGTCGAGGCAAAAGGCAAATTCGCCCAAAATTGGCGAGGGCCTTATATCGTGACCAGAGTCTTGGCCAATGGTGCTTTGTGTTTGACAGATGTCGAGGGAAGATGTGTCGACATGGCTATCAATTCAGATGCAGTCAAGAGATATTATGCGTAATTTCTTTAAATTATGGCAATTTTGGTTTATTTGTTTGTATTTGGCATTTGTTGAATAATGAGATGACGGAGGCAATTCTTTCTTCTATCCAAACACTTTTAACCCTCGCTTCCCCCTTTGAGCCTTAAGCAAATTCTTTCAATCCCCTCTTTTGGAATCACTAATGGGAAAGATACGGAAAAAAAAAAGGAAAAGAAAAGAAAAAGAAAAGGAAAAGAAAATGAAAAGAAAAGAAAAAGAAAAAGAAAAGGAAAAGAAAATGAAAAGGAAGAAAAGAAAAATCAAGGAATATAAAACCGTTGGGAACTACGTTTGACCTGATTCCTCAAAGAGGATACGTAGGCGCCTCACGGCTCGGTCATAGTATGCATCATAGCAAATATAGGATACATAATGTACATAGTGTGCATAATAGGCACAATGTGCGCAACGCACATAGCTCAACATAAGCATAAAAGATAAATTCCCCAAGCAAGAAAATTGGGGTAGAGGTTATGTTTTAAGTTCCAACAAAGGTTTGATTCCAAAAGTTGTAGCACATCACCCTTCAAATTTGTTTTCATTTTTATAGCCTTTCTTCAAACCCACACCAAAACCAACATCAACATCCAAAAGACCTCCCGATCAATGTTCGAGAGATGCCAAGTCCGGCGAATAAGACCGAGAATAATACACTGATCCCCAGCAAAGAAGAGGATCGTGAGACTGAGAATGAATTGATAGTCAAAAGAATCTCCAGAAGAGAGGGTCGTATCTACAAACGCCCCGATTCCTCGAAAGAAATAAAATGAGAGAGTCTTATCGGTGAAAACCTTCACAGGCACCGAGAGGCGATGTAAGATGAGGGATATGAAATGAGAGAGTCTTATTGGTGAAAACCTTCACAGGCACCATAAGGCGCCGGGAGATGAGAGAAAAGAGAGAGTCTCGTTAGTGAAAACCCCTCGAAGGGCACTATGAGGCGACAAGATAGAGCAGCAAGAGCTACCACATTCGCAACAAGATGAACATCCATTTATCATCCCCAGCAAGTCAGACCGTCAGACAAATCGATTGATACAAATAGACTGGGTCGGGAATCTATGGTGCACGTCATGATCACGGGGACCAGTTGTGTCCTCCAGATAAGTTCTTTGGATTGTCTCCTCCCACAAAATATTGGTTCAGAAAGTTTTTCTCTTTTCCATATCTTTACTTCTTTTCCTAAAATGTGTCTTGAAAGGATTTTTCAAAGCTTACTACCAGAAACCGAAGGGGAATTCATCCCAATGCAGGATAATACAAACAGTCTTAAGGGCCGGTCCCAGGCAATGCAGTGATTGTGCCCGGAAATTTTTGGAAGAAGTAAGCTCCAAAAGGGAGTGGTTTCGGGAGTTAGAAGCAAACTCCCACATCATGTGTTTTAAAAGAAAGCAGAAAAGGGGATAAATTGAAAACCAATCCCCAGCAGGCTAGAGACCCCCAACAGGCAACTTTGCCCGCCAACCAATTATGGGGACAAAGAGCAAGAAAAGAGGAAGAGAGAAAATTGCTCGCCAGAAAGGCACCCTCTACCACCACGATTAAAACTGACCAAATCCTTTTGTCTATTGCAGGGGAACAGAGGATTGATGAGGGCAACAAGATGCAATGCCATGGAAGTCACCAAAAACCGGGGCAGAAAATTTTCTGCCGATTGTCGAAAATTTTCTCGGAAGAACGGGGAAACAATTTCAATACTTTTAAGTTCTAGGAATACATTTCAGTTCTAGGTCGCCCACCAGTATAATGCGGGAATACATTTAAGTTCTAGGTCGCCCACCAGTATAATGCGGGAATACTTTTAAGTTCTAGGTCGCCCACCAGTATAATGCGGGAATACATTTAAGTTCTAGGTCGCCCACCAGTATAATGCGGGAATACATTTAAGTTCTAGGTCGCCCACCAGTATAATGCGGGAATACTTTCAAGTTCTAGGTCGCCCACCAGTATAATGCGGGAATACATTTAAGTTCTAGGTCGCCCACCAGTATAATGCGGGAATACTTTTAAGTTCTAGGTCGCCCACCAGTATAATGCGGGAATACATTTAAGTTCTAGGTCGCCCACCAGTATAATGCGGGAATACATTTTAAGTTCTAGGTCGCCCACCAGTATAATGCGGGAATACATTTAAGCTCTAGGTCGCCCACCAGTATAATGCGGGAATACTTTTAAGTTCTAGGTCGCCCACCAGTATAATGCGGGAATACATTTAAGTTCTAGGTCGCCCACCAGTATAATGCGGGAATACTTTTAAGTTCTAGGTCGCCCACCAGTATAATGCGGGAATACATTTTTAAGTTCTAGGTCGCCCACCAGTATAATGCGGGAATACTTTTAGCTCTAGGTCGCCCACCAGTATAATGCGGGAATACATTTAAGCTCTAGGTCGCCCACCAGTATAATGCGGGAATACATTTAAGTTCTAGGTCGCCCACCAGTATAATGCGGGAATACTTTTAAGTTCTAGGTCGCCCACCAGTATAATGCGGGAATACATTTAAGTTCTAGGTCGCCCACCAGTATAATGCGGGAATACATTTCAGTTCTAGGTCGCCCACCAGTATAATGCGGGAATACATTTAAGTTCTAGGTCGCCCACCAGTATAATGCGGGAATACATTTAAGTTCTAGGTCGCCCACCAGTATAATGCGGGAATACTTTCAAGTTCTAGGTCGCCCACCAGTATAATGCGGGAATACATTTATGTTCTAGGTCGCCCACCAGTATAATGCGGGAATACTTTTAAGTTCTAGGTCGCCCACCAGTATAATGCGGGAATACATTTAAGTTCTAGGTCGCCCACCAGTATAATGCGGGAATACTTTTAAGTTCTAGGTCGTCCACCAGTATAATGCGGGAATACTTTTAAGTTCTAGGTCGCCCACCAGTATAATGCGGGAATACATTTAAGTTCTAGGCCGCCCACCAGTATAATGCGGGAATACTTTTAAGTTCTAGGTCGCCCACCAGTATAATGCGGGAATACATTTAAGTTCTAGGTCGCCCACCAGTATAATGCGGGAATACTTTTAAGTTCTAGGTCGCCCACCAGTATAATGCGGGAATACATTTTTAAGTTCTAGGTCGCCCACCAGTATAATGCGGGAATACATTTAAGTTCTAGGTCGCCCACCAGTATAATGCGGGAATACTTCTAGCTCTAGAAATCGGAATCAGTCATCCCACCTAAAGACGGAAGGGTACAACAGAGATCCCCAAACGGGAAAACAATAAAATCCCCAGCACCAAGAAGCAGACAACTGCAGAGGCAAGCGCGCAATTCAAAAGGAAAAGAGAATGCGTCTCAAAAGAAGCGTCTCAAAAGAAGTAGTTTGGGAATGCTATGGCATGCCCAACATAACAATTCTGATGAAAAGCCATACCGCTGAAAAAACCATTGAAAGATTTAAGGAAGAAAGCCATGTTCCCAGCAAATCAAGCAAAGTGATGAGAACTGACATTCAGAAAAGGTGAAGGACCAGCATCATCTCCAAGTTCACAAAATAAAGGCGTCAGAGGAAAGCATTAGCCGACAAGAAAGCAAGACAACAAGAACAAGTGGGACATAGATGAGATCTCATACTCTAGCTTAACTTCTTGTTTTTCCTTTTAGAGCAATGTAACAGGGAGATCGGTTGAGCAGTAGCATCCTACAGCAGCATGCAACAGCGCACAACAGCAGCAAGCAACACAGTCACACGGTAGTCCCAGCTACCAAAATTTCCCGAACTACATTGACCTGATTCCTGTTTCAGCCCAGGATATGTAGGAAACCTCTGAAGCAAAGGTTCGGTCAAATCTTTTTCAAAAAATGCTTCACACGGAGTATTCGGACGGGCAAAAATCGCTCGCTTATCTTTGCACGAAAACCCTTCGTGTCTTCGTGCAAAGAGGGGCAGCTGTAAGCACGTGATTTTTGCTTTACGAGCAATCGCTCCAAAAGAAAATAAAAACAGTAACAAATGGTTTCGCTGTACAAATTGTTCGAGTTTTCGTGACATGTGTTGCTAGTCATGTGTGGTTCTGTCCATTTTGTCCATTTTTACATTATTAAACAAAATACAAAATGTGTATGTCCTGATGATCAAACCATAATTCGGTCAGTAAAAGAAAATTCAAAAAAAAAATATATACATATGTGTGCATCGTCCGTTCTAGGTTTTTAACTAACTTACTTAAATATTTTTGTGATAATTGTGTTAAAATGTTGCATTGTTGCTTAGTTTAAATTTCGTTATTTTATTTGTTATTTTTATTTTTTTGTTTTAAAAGAAAAGTGAAATTAGAAAACAAAAGTGAAAGAAATTGGTTTGGGCCAAAAGAAATTAAACGAAATAATAGGCCCAACCAGCACTCAAACCCAGCCCAAGTCCGGCTGCCCAGGCCTCTTCTGAAACGACGCCGTTTCAGGCAAATCAATCTGGGCCATTCAAACTCTCGATCCAACGGCTCAGGACCTCTATCAAGTAACCCGCTTCAAAACCCGACCCAGGAACCAATCCGATCCGACCCCTCACTTAAACCAAACAACCCCGTTTAACTACCAAACGACCCCGTCTCATTTCTCAGGATCAGATCTAAGCCGTTGAGATCATCTGATCTAACGGCTCAGATCCAATCAGCCTCCCCGTATATAAGCCTCCTATCGTACCCCGCACCCCCTATACCAACCCCACCCTTCAGTCATCTCCTTCCCCGAACCCTGAAACCCCCAAACCCTAACGCCGCCCTAGTTTCCCTTCCACCAAAACCCGGCGGCATGAACGCCGGTGACCACCCCCTTCACACCCCTAAAGCATCCAACCACCCTGAACACGAATCCACTAACCACGAACCTCGAATCACCTCCTATCGTCTCGAATCTGGATTTGAAGATTCGAGACAAAACTCGATCTATGCCAAACTACCCCATCTTCATACCAGACACCCCCCTGACCGTCCTCGTGACCAAACCAAGCTTGGTTTGGTCCGAATCTACCCACAACTCCCTAAAAATCAGATCTGGAAATCCAGACTTTAGAACACATGCACCTGGGGAACCCGGCCGGTTTGGACATGGGTTTGAGGTCTAATAGACCTTAATCAAGGTGTTCTCATGTGAGAACACCCTGATTAAAGTTTGTTCGGCCTCAGAAGTTCGAAGTTGAATCAGATTTGGGTCTGTTTGATTTAGACATTTTTGGTAAGTTTTCCTTTCTTTTGTTTTATTTCTAAATAAGTTGTCAGCATATTTCTTTGTGTTTGTTTGTTATTTTGTTATTTTTCATTCGGACTTCTTTCATCTCTGTAAAGACCTTTTATTTGGTCAATTGTTTTCTAGGTATGATTTGAATGTATTCTGTGATGTACATGTTCGATTAGAGTAGTTGTCAAGCGAATTAATTCATATAGCCCTAGTAATTGAACAAAAACTGTCTGATGCCCTTTAGGTCCCTGTATGTGTTGTTTATTTGAACGACTGATTATTACCTGTTATGATTAGTATAGTCGACTCGATAAATGTCGTCGATCAGTTTTCTATAACTAATGAGTCGAATGAGCTAATAATGTCGCATGACTAATTGAACCTTGCTATTGACTGAATGCCCCAGCATTGTTTGAAATGGTTTGTTTGCATTATGAAACTGACTGAAAAGGTTCAGTCCAGGCAGTCTTGAATTTGAACTTCCATCAGTTCAAAAATGCCCTGATGCTGCAATAGGCAGGGCAGTAATAATCAAGGTCAAGCAGGGGTATTCTGGGGTTTGAAAAAGGCAGAAAAGGTTAGTTTAAATGAAGCTGACAAATGGGGTACTAAATTAGGATTAAACTAATGCCAATGGGGGGACAAGACACAAGAGTATGGGTTTAAAAATGAATAAATAAAATGGGCCCATAATTCTGGATTAAACAAAGACCAGGCGTGGGGAACAAAGGGGCTGGCACCAAAGATGCTTAGGCATGGGCTTAAAGGGTATGGGCATTCTGCCAATTGGCAGGGCAGGCAACTCAGCTGTACTGGTTCATTTGGCCTATAAATAGGCCATTTGATAACTTAAACAAGGCTGGATTTTTAATCTTCAGAAAAAGAGAAAACAAAAGGCTGGAATTTTTAGTCTAAAAGCTGAAACTTTTAGTCTGAAAGAAGGTTTACTGAGTTTAAAGAAAGCTGAAAAACATAAGTTAGTTTCCAAATAGATTATAACCAAACACTGCCTGAAAGTTGTATAAGAGTGCATATTGGTCAAGCTGTCTTGGCCAAGTTCTTTGTTTGCATTGATTGAGCTGTTTCTGGTTATTGAATTGGTAGTGTTGCTGCATTGAATACTCTGTCGTTGCTGTTGTTTCATCCTTCTTTTCTGGGTTCATTGGTTTGGTACTCGACTATTTGTTGGTCCTCTTTGTTCTGGGAAATATTGTTGGTTGTCTGAGGGTCGTGGAAAACATTCGAGTGTTGATTTTGTTGTTGTGTATCTGCTGTTGCTGTGTTTACTGCATACTGCCCAGCTGATCATTCCTTTCTTCTTTGTCTTCTATACCAGGTACACAACCAATGCACTGTCAATGTAATTGGGAAATTTTGAGCATGAATATAAATGAAAGTCCTGAAGAATGTCTTTATACATAGATGGTTACATTAAATATTCATGTAATATGTAATGTTTGCATCCTTGTTTAGATACTGAAGGTAGCCTGTATGCCCAATAGATGTCAATATGTGGTGATTGAATGCTAGTTTGTATATGTAGGTTGATAGATAAAAGGGTCTCAAATGCAGTAGGTTGTATCTTAGGTTTTTATGGTTGGCATGTCCTTAAAACATAGAACTAACCATGTTAGTTAATTTCATGTCCTTTTAATAAATTGTCTCCTTACAATTGACAAACCATTGTTTTAAAATAAACGGCGCAAGGCTGCACTTCTCAACCTCACGAAGGTCGAGCCCGAATCAAACGAACCCAGCAGCCTTTCATCAGAAAGGCATTGGCCCAGGTCCAGCCAATACCGTGTGGGCTGGGTTTGGGCCCACGGTGCTCGATTAGCTGCCCATGGGCACGGTTGTGTTTTCTTATTCTGCAAAGGCACTCGGGATTCCGTTATAATAACCTGCAAGCATGTAATTGAATAGGGCCATTTTTAACTTCAACTAGTAGAGACAAATGTGACAAGAAACGTAGTTGCTATAGGATATCCTGTTAAAATAAAGACGAGATGAGCTTCGACAAACAGAAACGCACAAGATGCGGGGCCCTCGTTAAACGTATATTATCAAAGCATTTAGTTTCCAGGACGGGTTGTTTAGCAAATTTCACAACCCTCCTAAAATAACAATACGTTAGACTCTTTAGGACGCGCCTTAATAAATCTTACCTTCTTAAACCCGGGTGCACATTTATGTGACCCAAATCCAATTCTCAACGGAGTCGAAATGTGTTTCTAATCACGGGTACATTGATTGTGGCGTGGTTCGAGGTGCATGTCCATGACGTTGCAAATTCATTTTTAAAAATAAAAATGAGATGAGCCTCGCCAAATAAAAATACAAATTGCGGGGCCCTCAGTAAATATTTGCTTTAAAAATTGTTTGGACTTCGGGATGGACCGTTTAGTAAAATTCCACGGTCTTACCCAAAAATAAATACGCTAGTCGCTTTAGGCGCGCCTTTAATAATTTAATTTCCTTAAACTCGGGTGCACATTGATGTGACCCAAATCCAAATCTCAACGGAGTCAAAGTGTGTCGACGACCACGGGTACATTGATTGTAACGCGGATCGAGATACATTTTCACAACGTTGCAATTCTTGATAAAAACAATAAATGACAAAAGCGGTTAAAAGTTAAATTTTGCACGTAAGTTCATACTTGAATAAAATCAGATAATCAAGCCGAATATAACAATTGAGCGACCGTGCTAGAACCACAGAACTCGGGAATGCCTAACACCTTCTCCCGGGTTAACAGAATTCCTTATCCGGATTTCTGGTACGCAGACTGTAATATGGAGTCATTCTTTTCCTCGACTCGGGATTAAAATTGGTGACTTGGGACACCCTAAATCTCCCAAGTGGCGACTCTGAAATAATTAAACCAATCCCGTTTCGATTGTCCTTTAATTGGAAAAACTCCCTTGTACCCCCTCGGGTACGGAAAAAGGAGGTGTGACAGGGGTATGATTGGTTCACTTTTGTATCTTACTGCTAGCAGACCTGACATTGTTTTCAGTGTAGGGCTTTGTGCTCGATTTCAAGCAAATCCAAAGGAATCCCACTTGACTGCTGTCAAGAGAATATTGAGATACTTGAAAGGCACTAATGACCTTTGCCTTTTGTATCCAAAAGGTAGTAACTTTAACCTAGTGGGATATGTTGACGCTGACTATGCAGGTTTCCTTATGGATAGGAAGAGTACCTCAGGTATGGCACACTTCCTTGGTTCATGCCTTGTGTTATGGGCTACTAAGAAGCAAAATTTAGTGGTTTTATCCACTGTTGAAGCTGAGTATGTTGCTACTGCTTCCTGTTGTGCTCAATTGCTATGGATCAAACAGCAGTTGATAGATTTTGGTATTGAAGTTGGTTGCATCCCTATTTTCTGTGATAAAACTGGTGCTATTAGTATGACTAAGAACCAGGTTCATCATAAGAGAATTAAGCACATAGATATTAGACATCATTTTTTAGGGACAACTATGAGAATGGACTTATTACTATAGAATTTTGTGCTACTAATAAACAGATTGCTGAAATCTTCATTAAAGCACTGAGTAGAGAGCACTTTGAAAGGAATAGGTTAGAATTAGGGATGATTAAGATAATCTAATGGGACTAGTTCAGAATGCACAATGAAAAAACAATTGCAAAAAAATTATGGTTAGAAAATCTGGAACATGTGTAAATATCTAGATTAATCTTTGCTCAGTCTCATACTGTAAATAGTATACTCCTGTGACATGTGTTGATATGACTCACTGATCTCTAATAAAATTTTCTCTATTTTGGTAAATTGAGGCATAATCAAGAGGATTCTTAGTGAAGAACCTAGTTCATCAGTACTGGTTCATCTAAATAACAAGGTATGTTTTCTACACTCTGCACAATTAGAAATTGATGGGTTTTCAATATCTTTGCCTTATGCTTCTTATATTTTGATGATCTAACAAACTTATTGAAAAAACAGATAGAGAACCTGACCACGCGGTATACATTTCAAATGAATATCGTCCAGTCTGGTCTCTAGCAAATGAATGAAAAACCACAAGGAGGAACACAATAGGGACCTGGTGATCTGGTCCCTTAGGGTTCTCCGACATAAGTACAAGTCAGTAACTGTCAGCAATCATTATAAAGAGGAACACAACAGGGACCTGGTCTCTTAGGGTTCTCTGACAGAAGTACAAGTCAACTGTACAACTGGAACGTAACAGCAGAAAGTGACTATCTCGCAACTGTTACAAAAGAGGAACACAGCTGGGACCTGGTCCCTTAGTGTTCTCTGACAGAAGTACAATTCAACTATACAGCTGGAACGTAACTGCACAGAAGTGACTGTGTAGATAGTGCAGCAGTCACTTCTCATTGGGAAGAAGCGTGTACCAAGAATTGACATCACTATCTATTGTGATGTCTTTTGTGATATAACAACCTGGTGCAAGGCATAACATCTTTGTGCATTCAATGATATTCTCTCAAGCATAATAGTGTTCATTCAGTATTAATGTCACTGGTGTGTCAAGAATAAGAAGACAACTCCACTAAGGATCAGTTTCACAATAAGCTTATGTATATCCATAGTTGAGTTGTAATCTTGTTATTTGTTCTTCATTGTATTTCCTATTTTGCTTTCATAGAAGCTTTGTCTTAGGAAAAACCAAAAATCCGTAAACTTCCGAGTTTATGTTGTAACTAGGATTAGTCATAAGTTTAAAGCCTTTGTAACTAGGAGAGTTATAAAGTGGCTTGTCGTGAGAGCATCACAAGTTAGTTAAAGTCTTTGTAATATGGTTATTGCAAAGTAGCTTGTAATAGTAGGATTTCAAGTTAGTGAAGTTAAAAGCCTACAAGTGTAGGTCTTGGTTTTTTTATCCCCTTGTGTGGGATTTTTCCACGTAAAAATCCCTTATCTTCTTTACTTTCAGTTTTATTAGCATTATCTCATCGAGGACCAGTTACTCTACAGTTTGGTGGACTCATACAAACTAACAATTAGTATCAGAGCATGTTCTTTTTAAAAGATTAACACCTAGAAAGGATCTCAATGGTTGCTCCCACCAACTTTGAGGAAGAACAATCAACCTACAAACTTCCTAGATTCAACGGTCAATACTATGGGTGGTGGAAGACTCGGATGCATGACTTTATAATGGCTAAAGATTCAGAACTATGGGACATCATTTGTGATGGTCCATATGTTCCTATGAACAAGCTTGAAGAAACTGGACAAATGGTGCCAAAAGACAGAAAAGAGTACAACAACATTAACAGAAAAGCCGTAGAAAAGAACTATCGTGCCAAGAAAATCTTGGTATGTGGCATAGGACCTGATGAGTACAACAAAGTCTCAGCATGTGATACTTCCAAAAACATATTGGAGGCATTGCAAACCGCACACGAAGGAACTACTCAGGTTAAACAGTCCAAGATTGACATGTTCACCATAGAGTATAAGCTTTTTAGGATGAAGGATGATGAGCCTATACAAGATATGCACACCAAATTCACCTCCATCATAAATGAACTTCATTCACTTGGAGATGTCATTCCCAAAAACAAGCTTGTAAGGAAAATCCTCAATGTTCTACCTGGTTCTTGGGAAAGTAAGGTAAATTCCATCACTGAAGTTAAAGATCTACAAACTCTAACCATGGATGAGTTGATTGGTAATCTGAAGACATACGAGATGAAAAGAAACAAAGACAGTGAAAGGAGAGAGCCTAAGAAGGAAAAGAACCTCGTACTCAAAGCTGAAAGCAGTGACTCAAGTGATGAAGATAGTGACATGGCATATCTTACTAAAAGCTTTCAAAAGATGGTTCGAAGAAATGGTGGTATACCAAATAAGGACAGTTCAAGTAAAGCAAGGAACAATGATCTCTGTCACAGGTGCGGAAATCCAGGGCATTTCATCAAAGACTGCCCACTCACGAAACAAGAGCAATACAAATAAAATCCTGACAAAGCAGCAAAAAGGAACCTGGTTCTTGACAAACGATTCAATCAAAAAAGTGCAGCTGACAATATTGTGAAGCAGGAACTTGCTGCTTGGGGAGACTCCTCCAGTGAATCAGAAAGGGAACCAGATGCAGAAATCAGTTCCATGATGGTAGTGGAAACTGAAGCAACGAAGTATGACTCACTGTTCGCGCTGATGGCTCAGTCTGATGAGGATGAAAAAGATGAAGATGATGAGGTAAATTTCAGGGATGTTCAGAGAAATCTAAAATTCTACTCTTATAAGAAGTTAAGGTCATTAGCCAATATTTTAATTGATGCTTATTATAGCCTTGATAATGATAAGGAGATCCTGACCTTAGAACTAGGAGAAGCTGAACAATCTAGAGATGATCTAGTTGTTTGTGTAGTGGACCTAAATGAGACCATAGCTAATCTTGAAAAAGAAAAGGAAGCTCTATATGAAAAGATAACTAATGTAGAAAATAAAAGAGATGACTTGATGGTAGTTGTGGTTGACTTGAAGGAAATAGTAGAAGGTCTCATTAATGAGAAACACACTCTAGAAGGAAAACTTTTAGCTACTGAGCAAGAGAGGGATGATTTTTTAGTGATAATCACTGACCTAGAAACCATTGAGAGACTCAATAGAGAATATAGGACTGTGAGTCTTGGGAAAGGGAAAGAAGTAGCTAGTGAGACACACATCAAGCTTGAACATGAATTAAACGATGTGAAAACCAGTGTATGTGGTGAACTTGAGAAAAATCGGCAACTTCAAGCTGAATTAGAGAAAGTCAAAAGTGAACTTGAGAAATCTCTGAAGTGGACCTGGTCCTCAGATGCTGTGACTGCCATGTACTTGAATAACAGTGGAAACAGGCAGGGAATCGGGTTCCAAAGGGAGCAAACTCCTTACAACCCTCACAGCAAGTATGTCACTATTCCTGATAACTCGTTGTGTACCCACTGTGGGTACAATGGGCACTTCAAAGAAAATTGCCAGGGCAAGGTTCAATCTGTTCAGAAAAACAAAGTGTTTACTGACAAAGTGACTACTAACAAGGGACCAGGTACTAGTCGCAAGAAACGAATATTGCCTGCATGGACTAGAAAAGCCCTTATTCATCCCTTTTATCATAACAAGGGACCCAAACTGGTTTGGGTTCCTAAATCTAACCCATGATTTGCATGTGCAGGGAATAGTGAGAGGAAGCAGACTGCAATGAACCAAGGACAGTGGATGCTCAAAGCACGTGACTGGAAGCACCATAGATTTCTTCTCATGCCCTGTAGGAAAGGAATGTATCCATTGAAAAAGGGAAAGGGTACATTCTCAGTGCTGGAAAAGTTTAAAATCTCTTTGTCACTCAATTGAGAACGTGTACTATGCGGATGGCCTGAAGTACGGTCTCCTGAGTGTCTCTCAAAATCTACGTTAAGGGGAACAAAGTAGAGTTCTTGTCAAAAGAGTGCACAGTTACCAATCTAGTGACTGGCAGGGTGGTCTCAGGGGGCAAAAGAAACAAGAACATCTGCGCTGCTAACTTTGAATCTTTAACAAGCTGGTGATATGAGATGCTTGAGAAGGCCCTGATTCGTGGTCTGTCAAAATTCACCTGGATACTGGTTCCTAGAACAAAGGATGAGACTGTCGAAGTGTTTAAGGCCTTTGTCAAGAAGATTCAAGTGAAGATAAAATTGAAGGTAGCATACATCAAATCTGACCACGGGACAGAATGTGACAATGCCAAATTGGATGAGCTTGTAACAAAAAATTGGAATCACACACAACTTATCAGCACCAAGGACTCCACGGCAAAATGGTATTGCTGAAAGAAAGAACAGAACTGGAAGACATGGCATGGACAATGCTCATCGACAATGGAATCGCCAAGAGTGTCTGGGCAAAAGCAGTAAAATACTGATTTCTACTTGGTGAACAGGTGTATGATCATGTCCCTCCTGGATCAAAACCCTATATGAGATGCCAAATGGAATAAAACCAAAGATAACTCTTTGAGAATCTTCTTGACTGAAAATGCCATGTTCTCGATAAAAGGAAGGACCAGCTTGGGAAGTTTAATTCAAAGGCAATGAAGGAATCCTTCTGGGATACTCTTCATAAATCAAAGGTCACAAAGTCTACAACAAAGAGCACACTAAGTGGAAGGAAGTGCTCATGGGGTATTTAACAAGACACATTCCTCTAACCAAGGAAGAAACAGTGATAATCAATATAATGAATCATCTCTGGTCCCTGGAAAATATCTGAGGTTTCAAATAGAGAGGCTGATATGATGAGTAAGATGAAGGAGATGGGTGAAAGACAATGCAACATCATCTTCCACTTCTCACAAGGAACCTGGTACCTCACTTACTATCACTGAAGCTGAAAAAAGAGTGGAAATGCAACATGGTGCTCCAAAATTAACATAACAAAGAGTGTAGGGAAATCAAATTAACCTCCCAAGTTCCCCTACCAATCAAGCCTTAGTCCCAAACCGGAAACATAAAAGCCCACATCTATCTGATAACCTAATTACTCCTTTTTTTCTAGAGTTATACAAGTATTGAAAATTCAAAAAAAAAATTGGTCCCTTTTGTATCTCCGCTCCTGAATAGAATCCACAGTCAAGTCCTTAGGAATCCTACTTGAGGGCCGCCAAAAGAAGTTTGAGATACCTTAAAAGAACTCAGGACCTGGTCCTATATTACCCCTCAGGTGACAATTTTTATATCATCAGGTATGTTGATGCTAACGATGCAAGTTATCTTATGGACAGGAAAAGCACTTCTGGAATGGCTCACTTGCCATGATCATAATTCATCTTCTGGGGCACAGGGAAGCAAAACTCAATAGCTTCGTCAACAACTGAAGCAAAATGTGTAGCGGCAGCATCCTGATGTGCTAAAACCCTATGAGTTAAGCAGCAACTGGAAGATTTTGAGGTATCTTCTAATGATATACCTTCTCTATCTAGTTCAAGACAAGAGGACCAATCACATCAGGGTGAAGCATTGTCTTCTAAGGATCAATGTGGAGAAAGGGTTGATCTGTGGAAAGTCATGCGGCATAAGTAGACCAAATTCCAGATATCCTCACCAAAGCCTTGACGAGGGAACATTTTGGAAGAAACAAGGTGAAGCTGGAGTTATTGAAATCTAATGAAGAACCTGATTCTCCATCAGATGGCTATGAAAAACACCTTCAGTTAAAATTAGCTAAATTGTTTTCGGGCCAAGCCTAACTCACATCGATGTCATTGCAGGTAAACACACATGACGATCATAGAAGCTAAAGGTATAGTTATGAACTGCGAAAGAGGAGCTACTAAAACGTTTTTCAAAAAATTGTTCTTGCATCAGGTTCTTGTACCCCAAGTTAGTAGTAATGTGCTTGTTCTGCATTCCTTCTCAAAAATGTTAACAAAATTAACTCAACTGCCACATCATCTGACTTTTCAAAGTCTGCATGTCATGTCTTGTCTTTCAAATCTCTTTATCCCCTTTACACGGTAACGCTTTCCCACAAACCTACCGTCGTTTTCAAACCTATTCACAAACCCATTTCTCTCTCCTCTCATCATTAGCCCTTCTTCCAATAAAACTTTCTTTCTCCCTCATAGCAAGTCATGAACCTTCATCTCTTCTGTATATCTATGATTCTCTCTTCATCTTTCTCTCTCATTCTACTTGCCTACCTAATATTCCTATAATGGAAATTGAATGATCGCCTTCTTCTCCCACCATTTACACCACTCCCACTTCCCTATCATCCTTCAAATCATTTCTAGAGATTCACTATTCCACTCCCTTCAATACTACTGTATCCCAACCTAGTTCCTCCTCATTTCCTACAGTTTTCCCTTTTCTTAGAAACCTTGTTTTCCCTCCATATTTTGAAAACCCTATGTCTTGCCATTCCTCTGATCTCATCAAACAACACTCAGAACGTTTTCCTCTCAAGTGTCAGAAGTCTCTGAGGATGATCCTGACCAATATCTGAACTCCTCCATTCTGCACTTAGTGACTCTCTTAGAGTCACCAGAAAAGGAAGCAACGCATAACATCATGGTTATCACTGCTAAGAGTCTGATGAATGAAGGAGTGTATCTCTCATCTGAGTATCAAGGGGAAGAAATTCCATTCCTAGGAGATGTAAGAACCACCGTACTCCTCGAGTCTTTGGCTGATGAGACGTTCTCAGAAAAACCTTCTGAAGAACCTGATTCTCTTCCATGCAAGCCCACTCCTGCACCTCCTGATCATTCTAAGCTCTTAGATTCCTCCTCCAAGTCACCCACTATCAGGTCACAGCAGCAAGCAAGTTTTGAGTCTACATTGCAGAAAAGTAGGAGGAGTGTCAAGACAAGGAAAAGGAGGTTGATGAATCAAAGGGAATTTGTTACTGACAAGAGTGTTCCAGAAAGTGGGATTGACAAAAATGCTCCAAAGGAACCTGGTTCCTTAGTGCAACAATCTATGAAAGCTCAAAAGTCTATTGATAAAGCTTTCAATGAAACCATTGACAAACAAAATAGTGTATCCATGAAGGGCAGCGGCAAGTCTAAAAGGAGTGAAGTTGAGAAAGCCATGTCTAAAGATGATACTATGGGTTAGTATGCTGGAAAGGAAAGTCTGTGGAAGGGTCTAGCAAACGAAAATGAGAAACTGTTAAAGAACCTGGTGCCCTTAGGACCATGCCCAGTGATAGTGGTCTTTGTCAGTAGAGAGTAAGAACTCAGAAAGTTTTGTTGGGTCGTACATTTGACCCAGCAATTTCGGAGATGGCTGGTATGAGACAAATTCTAGAGATTGTAGAATTTCAACAATGGAAACACTTGTTTGAAGGGAGCATGCCTCTGGTGTACGATGATGCGGTACAAACTTTTTATGCATCTCTCTTCACTGTTGAGGGGGATCACATTTGTGCGGTAGTAAATGGAGTAGACATTGTACTCGACACTTCAGCATTGGGAAAGGTTCTCAGAATTCCATGTGAAGGGATGTCCTCAGTCAAGGGTGTTTGTGGTGTAAACTTCAGGAGAGCAAGCTATTCAGCAGGGGGAACAGGTGCATAAGAAGGTATTGCTTCCTGAGTATCAGCTTCTCTTTGAACTGGTCAATAAGATGCTCTTACCTCGTTCTGAGAGGCGGTCAATTGCTACAAAATCGGATATGGTCTTAATAGAAGTGCTTGATGAGTTTTTCCCAATCAATCTGCCAGCAATCATGATAGATCATATGCAAAAGGTGGAAAACTTTAAAGGTGGGAATCATGGGCTATCATATGGCTTTCTCCTCACTCAGGTGTTCAGATTCTACAAGGTCCCTTTGGGGAATCCCAGAGTGGGCACACGAAAGCAAATCTTCTCTAAGACCACTTTAGAAGAATGTGAATGTGTAGAAAGAGTTGGTGGAAGCATCTCGACCATTTATCAGTTGATCAACGCTCAAAATGTAGCTTTTGAAGAGATCAGAAGGTTGAGGGCTCAAAATGCCATACTAGAAACTCAACTCAGTCAAGCAGTTAAAGGAACTGATTCTGTTAATGAAGAAGTTGCTTGACTGACAAAGGAAAATGATAAACTTCGGGCACAATTACTTGAAGAATAACTGTCTACAAATGCTCGACTGGACATGGTTCTCAAAACCATTGTTGCCTCCTCTTCCAAGTCTCCCTCTCTTAGTGTCCCTTAGGATCCTCTTAGTGACCAGCAAATTTCTGGCTCTAATGTTTTGTGGTTGTTGTTTCTCTTTTGTTTGCCTGGTTTTTGTGATAGGCATGCTGGATTTCACCACTACTGCTCTTGTTTTGCTCAGTTCATTGTTAATATTAATGACACAGCTTCTCTTTTTGCATGTACATGTTGTTTACTTCTGGTTTCTCTTTTCTATCATGTTGTGTGCACATATGTGGCATGAGTTGGCTGTGTTAGACTTTTATTGTTGATTGCCTGCTTTTGTTTCTTTTTAATGATGCCAAAAGGGGGGAAAAGATCAGGGAGACAGGGGGAATTGTGTAGAAAAAGGTCAGGGAGACAGGGGGAATTGTGTAGAAACTTATTGCCAATATGAGGGATCTGATTAAGGGGGAATCAAAAGTAAAAGGTTTCTGGAATTTCTGAAACCCTATCTGGCTATTTCTGTTCTAAACAAATACTATCAATGCTTAAGTTTGTCATCATCAAAAAGGAGGAAATTGATGGGTTTTCAATATCCTTGCCTTATGCTTCTTATGTTTTGATGATCTAACAAACTTATTGAAGAACTAGATAGAGAACCTGACCACACGGTATACATTTCAAATGAATAACGTCCAGTCTGGTCTCCAGCAAATGAATGAAAAACCACAAAGAGGAACACAGCAGGGACCTAGTGATCTGGTCCCTTAGGGTTCTCCGACAGAAGTACAAGTCAGTAACCGTCAGCAATCATTATAAAAAGGAACACAACAAGGACCTGGTCTCTTAGGGTTCTTTGACAGAAGTACAAGTCAATTGTACAGTTGGAACGTAACAGCAGAAAGTGACTATCTCGCAACTGTTACAAAAGAGGAACACAACTGGGACCCGGTCCCTTAGTATTCTCTGACAGAAGTACAAGTCAACTATACAGCTGGAACGCAACTGCACAGAAGTGATTGTGCAGACAGTACAATAGTCACTTCTCATTGGGAAGAAGCGTGTACCAAAAATTGATATCACTATCTATTGTGATGTCTTTTGTGATATAACAACATGGTGCAAAGCACAACATCTTTGTGCATTCAGTGATATTCTCTCAAGCATAACAGTGTTCATGTGGTATTAAAGTCACAGGTGTGTCAAGAATAAGAAGACAACTCCACTAAGGATCAGTTTCACAACAAGCTTATGTATATCCGTAGTTGAGTTGTAATCTTGTTATTTGTTCTTTATTATATTTCCTATTTTGCTTTCTTAGAAGCTTTGTCTTAGGAAAAACCAAAAAATCCGTAAACTTCCGAGTTTATGTTGTGACTAGGATTAGTCATAAGTTTAAAGCCTTTTTAACTAGGAGAGTTATAAAGTGGCTTGTGGTGAGAGCATCACAAGTTAGTTGGAGTCTTTGTAATAGGGTTATTGCAAAGTGGCTTGTAATAGTGAGATTTCAAGTTAGTGAAGTTAAAAGCCTACAAGTGTAGGTCATGGCTTTTTTATCCCCTTGTGTGGGATTTTTCCACGTAAAAATCCCTTGTCATATTTACTTTCAATTTTATTAGCATTCTCAGCATTATCTCATAGAGGACCAGGTACTCTACAGTTTGGTGGATTCATACAAACTAATAGAAATATTAATCTTTAATTCATGAGCAGAGTCCTACCTATGTTCAAAAATGTCACAAAAATCTATTCCTCTAAAGTTTGAACCAGTTTCGTCTCTAATAGAATCCTCACTGCATAAAAAGTCTAGAATCTAGGGAAGCTTAACCACTCATTCAACCTGAAATTTCAGGTTGATTGGACTTCTAATTGACTACAAAAATCTGTTGTTAGTCATTAATTAACCCTCTCTCTTTAAAAACCCTCATCACAATCATTGTCACTCTCATAATTCTCTAAACCGTCAATTTTCTTTCATTCTCTATTCTTCTCTCTTCCAAAACCCAATTCAGAAATCCTCTTCCAAAATTAGCAAAGATATCTAACCCCCAAGATAACCCAGGCACTCCTCCATAACCTACGCCCTCTGATTCCTTCACCCCTCCTCAACCCAGCACAACCCCTAACCTAGGAGAAGGCCAGTGAAGATACTTGCTCGCAAACTGTGGCTACAGGTGCGCTTTCAAAGAAATTGAACGCAAAATAAAGGCTTACCAAGCCCAAGATTCTGAAAACTTAGATGACTCCTTCAAATCTGTGAGTGAAGGGGAAGGAACCGGGTCTTCTGATTCTAATAAGGCGCAAAATCCCCCTTCTGAGGTACGTTCTGTTTTAGTTGAAAATTTAGACAATAGGTTTGTTCTGGTTAGGTTTGTTAGGAATGTGGAAATGCCTGAGTTAAGAAGGAGAGGAGGTAAAAATAAAAGTGAAAAAGAAAAGGAGAGTGAGGGTGTGGATAGTGATGTGAGGGAAAAAGTGAAAGAAGTGGTTGATTCCTCACCCACTTCTGAAATGGTTAGACCGGCTATCTGTGGGGATGAACATGAAACTGTGGAAGAGAATGGTAAGAAAATAGGGAGAAGTGGTTCAGGGGAGACTGCTGAAGGGTTGGTTAATCTCAGTTCACAGGCAGATGAACCTGGTTCATCTATTAAAGAGACCTTAACAGACCTTTTGAAGAAAGTGGGTGCAAGCAATAATCCAAAGAAAAGGAGAACCCTAACACAAAAGCCCCATGCACTGCAAAAACTACCAAAAAAAGAAAGGCTTCTTCTCCAACAACTGCTAAGATTGCTGCCAAAAGGAAGGGTCACAAGGAGTAAGGTGAAGCAGAGTGAGGAGGAGTTATAAAAACCTATGGCTAAAAGCAAAAGGAAGAGAATGGACAAAGGTAAAACTAAGGTTGTAGAGACTACTAAGGTTGTTGATGTGGATGAGATGGAACAGGTCCATCAAGATGAACAGGTTATTGTAGATGTGGAGGTTCAGACCCCTAAGCCAAATAAAACCAAGACTTCTTCCAATAAGTCTTTATCTGTTTCCAAGGCTGCTGCAACTTCTTCCTTGGCTAAAAGAACAAGGTCTACTGTGAAAGCCAAGCAAGTTAAGATTACTGAAGATGGAGATTGGACTGATGAAGAATAAGGTGAATCTGATTATGAACAAGATAAGCTGGCCAAGTTTGGCAAAAAAAAATCTTGAAGCGTAGACTTCTGAAGGATTTGGTGAAACCAGAGATGGTTCGATTGGTTGATACTCTAGCTGCTCAGGTCTGGAAGAACATGGTCCTTCACTTGGATGGTAGGCTAGAAAGGAATGAGATCATTGAATTCATGGCTAATGCAGAGGTCAAGGATGACTGAATTACTAGCCAGGTGAAAGGGGTTCAAGTGACCTTTGATGCAAAGGAGATGGATGAGATCCCTAACATCCCTTCTGAAGGGTATGATGGCTACACAAGGCAAAGATGGCCAAGTCTGGACTCCCTTCCTACTGCCCTCGCAATCACTAGGAAATTCGGTGATGTCACAAAAGTGAATGAGGCCAAGGTTGTGCATAAGAGTGAAATGAAGCCCTGCCACAAAGTCCTGTTTGAATTTGTCTAAGTGCTTACTGCTTGTGTAGGAAAGAGGCACATTGCTAACTATACAGACTTGGTTTTGATGGAGTGTCTTGACAGTGGAAGGCAGATCAACTGGCCTGCATTTATTATCAAGCTACTGGACAGGGTTATCAATGGCTCCAAGGCCCATGCCACTCCTTATGGATTTATTTAGACTATTGTTCTTGATCGTTGCAAGGTGCCGCTGAAGAAGTGGGAAATGTCCACAAGCAAAGACCATTTTGTAATCAACACCTTGATATCTTGTGACTATGAGGTCAATGTCATTCCCAATAAACCTGGTTCATCCAAAAAGACACCTATCAATAGCAAAGTCAGAGCTCTAGTGCAGGAGAGTGGGGCAAAGGATGCTGAGATAGCTAGGCTGAAGGCTCATTTAGTAGAGGTTCTGAGAGATATGCTCTCAAAACTAAGCTCACAAAGGAAAAGGAGAAGAATGATGGCATTCTTCAAAATATGTTGCACCTTCTCCAAGCCAAAACCCAACCCTCTAGTTCTTCTAAGCCTTAAGTTCTTTAGCCTTCAGTTCCTAAACCTTGTCTAGACCTTTCAGTAACTCGGATTAAGGATTTTTCTTGTTTTGCTCATGTTTTGACTGTTTTTGTTTCTTTTTGTGGATTGTGGCAGAATTGTATTCTCTATCAATGAAGTTTGTTGTTTTTGCTCTTGTTGAATGTTTATATTTCCTTGATAGTTTGAATATGTTTGGTTGATTATTGATGATTAATCTATGATTGCACTTGCAGTTGCCCCGGTGGCCATAAGTAATTGTTAAAATTCTGCGAATCACACAGTGTTTATGCAACTTTTTGATGAAGCCAAAAGGGGGAAGATATTGTGCTTTATATTCTAAATAAATGATGTTTATAACCTAATTAACCTGGTCCTTGATGATAAGTAAAAAAATTCTAACTTTGCGTTGATGAATAAGCTGAGTTCTGACAGGGCTTAACTAAGTGAAAAGCACAGAGTTTGTCATCATCAAAAAGGGGGAATTTGTTGGCCCAAGTAAAGGTGAAAAAGACTGACAAAGGAACTCAGACATGGACCAGGTCCATCCTAGTGAAGCACAGATATGGTCAACTCAAGCATGTGAGATGCACGTGAAGAAGATAAATCTAACTTACCAGAAGTGATATCTCTTGATCATGATCGAAAAGGTTGCATATTAGATAAAGAGAAAGACTCCTTATACAAAGAAAACACGGCTTAAGAAAAGGATAGAGTTAGAGGATGAGATCAACTAGAACTCTTCTACCAAGGAAGAGTAGCATCAGAATTCTAGTTAATCTCTATTTATTAACTCCATAAATATCAGTGTTATTCTCTTTTACAGGAAACGCACATAAGCAGAAGTTAAACGTGAATTGAGAGCAAAATAGTAAGGCAATTTTGCAAGCAGTTCATGTGTGATTCAAGCGTGCAATCCTGAAGCTACTTGAACTAGATAGAAGAACCAATTCTAAGTGTCTATCTTTTATTCTAGTTCAATTGTAGTAGTTGTTTTCATATTGTACCTTTCAGATTTATCTAGAAGCAATTGTATTATGTACTTAGAGTTTTCAAATTAGAGTTAACTTGAAGTTGTCGCAACATTTGAGGTTGTGTGCTACAACGGTATTAAAGCTAATCCTAGGTTTACAAAAGAGTTTTTGTAAATGTAGTTTTTGGCTCAGTGATTTTAGTGGAGAGTTTGGGAAAATCCTACTGAAAGGTAGGTCGTGATTTTTTCACCTTTTGAGCCAGGTGTTTTCCACGTAAAATTTTTATGTTCTTTAATTTCTTTACTTATTATTCCGCAACAGTAGTAGTTGGAACACATAGAAGAATCATGTCCCTCTATAATTAGGTTAAACGAAAAATTGGGCACCACACAAATCACCCTCCCTCTCTTGTGTGGTATTGAAGTATAAAACATTAAGGCGTAACAGAGAAGGTGATTGAGAGAGCGAGGGAGGGATAATATTTCATTTATTTGATATTTTATTTTTGTTATTTTAAATTTTTATTTTAGCAGCGTGTCAAATACTAATAGGTTCTTAAAATTATCTACAAATGACGTGGGCTGACTAGGAGCCCGTTTGGATTAGCTAGAAAAAAAGTAGCTTTTAAGCAGAAATGCTTAAAAGGAGCTTTTAAGTGCTGGAGCGTTACCTGTTTAGATAAAAGTGTTGAAACTTAAAAAAAGTTGAAGTATTTGGTAAACAAGTGTTGGTAAGCACTTTTTCTATTAAAAAGACAGAAATATCCTTAAAGTTATTAACATAATAAAGTAGTTGATTACTGCAATTTATTTAATTATGAATTAATCCAAAAAAATAATTTATATTTTAATTTAATTGATTACTTTAAATAATTTTTATTCAGGTTTAGGCTTGATTGGCCATCCTCAAAATCTAAGTAACTCAAATTCTTTAGAGAATCTAGCAGCAGCTAGTGACAACGTTGTTGTCAAATTCAAAGGGTTTGCTATTTATGTTCTGTTTTTCTTCATTTCGCATATGTTCTCTTTTAAAATTTACGGATCTTGCTCTTTCTTTTTCAAAGCTTTCTCTTTGTATTTGAGTTAACTTTTTGATTTAGAGTGTATTTTGGCATGAACACATACCAAACATGCAGATAAATGAAGATGAAGCAAAGAGGAAGAGGAAAGAAGATGATAGTTGTCTTCAAAAGTGTAGAAAAGAGGAAAAACACGATGTTATAGGATTTTATTTGATTGAGGGTAATTTTAGTTTTATGAAAAATTATAATGGACAAGAAAGTAATATTATTAGTCAAATCAATATGACTTTTAAGCCAATTTCGAAAAAGTTGGGTTTATTTAATTTATTGATTTGGCTTTTTAAAGTAGATTTTAGCTTTTTTAAGCTTTTTTTTGTTGCCAAACACTTTCGGAAGTTAAAAAAGGCTTAAAAGCTAGTTTGCCCATCCAAACAGGCTCTAGGTCGGGTATTATGATAGCTAGGGGTGTCAATGGTTCGGTTCGACCGGTTATTTTATAAAATTTGTATCATACCATTTTTTCGGCTATTCTATTATGTATAACCAAAATTAGACTTTTCGAAACCGTCCCAATCATGTCGGTTTCTCTTCGGTATCGGTACGGTTCGGTTAATTTTCGGTATTTTTTTTAATGTCATGTAAAATTCACCAGTAGAAGTAGAATTGCAATAATATACGTTCTTTTATAGGACTTAGCAAAACTCTCTAGACATTTTTACTGTTTAAAAGGGTGATGAACTAAAAAAAAAGATGGCTAGAATATAGATCCATCAACTATTCTACAATAGCGTAAAAGAAATCAAACAAAGGCAAAGAAAATATTAATCACACGAGTTGAAAGATATACCAAGCTGGGACTCAAGAATAAAGTCTATAGAAGATTAAATATTCAAAAAGATAAATCTTAATTATATGAAAGGAAACATATTCAATACATTGTAGTTTGTTACTCATAGTCACTAGAACACTTTGTGTCTTTCTAATAAAGATACTTGAAATAAGTTAGTTTAAGTAGAAGTAGCATAATAGGTTTTAGGAATTAGTATTTTGAGTTTAATTACTTGTTGGCTTGTAATAGTTTTCATAATTTCAAGGCTCAAAGAAAATTTAATGCATTATTATTTTTAAATTTACTAAATAAATATATTTTCTATATGTAAAATTTATTCGGTACGGTTCGGTATTTTTTCGGTATATAAAAAAAAACTTACCTTAATTATCGATGCGGTTATATATTTATATAAAACCTATTGTTTCTTAAAAAAAAACCTAAAAATCGGTTCGATGCAGTACGGTTCGATCGGCTTAGTCGATTTTCGAATATCCATTGACACCCTAATGATAGCTACCTGAAGTATCTAGCCGTTTATGTATTTTGCTTTTAATTTATGAAAGTTAATTCACAGATATATTGTGATAAGCAAAATTAAAATACTAACGGAGATAAATTGCAATTTCCTAATTTATGTTTCCTTAACAAATTCTTCATCAGTCTATAAAGCAGGCAAGGACTCTCCTCGCC
Organism: Nicotiana tabacum; assembly: GCF_000715075.1. Classification (NCBI taxonomy): domain Eukaryota; kingdom Viridiplantae; phylum Streptophyta; class Magnoliopsida; order Solanales; family Solanaceae; genus Nicotiana; species Nicotiana tabacum. Next base: position 150,478,844 of record NC_134099.1, on the reverse strand, counting down.
GATAAAATTCCGAAAATTCCAACGACTCCTCGTAATCAAAATATCCCTCCAATGTCATAAAATCACCGTTACTGTAGACGCCGTAGCTATTTCCGTCGCCGGCTCCGGCATTCATCCCGAACTCGAACGAGTCAAAACTCGGTAACTCATTCTCCAATCCAATTCCAGCGGCGTTCTCCGGCGTTTCAGTTTTGGCGTTAACATGGTAATCAGAAGCTGAAACGGGGGGAGGGAGGCCGAGCTCGTCATCCGAAGCTTCTACAAGGTAGCCTATGTCTGATTGACTGACCGGGCTGAGTTGACGGATGAACAATCTCTTCTTCAAAACTCCTGATTACCGAGTCCAGATCCTGAACCTCCGGTAGACGGTCTGTAACAGTTTCCGGTTCGTCTAAGATGTCCAGTATTTCTTCTCTGATCTGCTTGACGTCCGGCGAGTACAAGCCTAGACCGGCATCGGGCTCGGCGGAGTTACGGTTCACCTCAGGCTCCGAATTAACTCGGTTGACTCGTGTGAGTTGAGAACTGCCTCCTCCTCTGTGTGCACTCGCTTTGACTCGGCCGAGGCCGACTACGATTCATTTCGTGATCGCTTGTTACGGTTTATCTCGGTTTTACACACTTCCATAAGGCGAAATGGTAAAATTAGGAATTAGACTGATGTAAGGAGGATATTTTAGTAAAAGCACAACAGAAATGAAGGGTTGGTTAAAGAGAGATGAAAAAATTGGTTAGGGAAGTAATTACAGTCGTTTTGTTAAAGGTCATATATATTCTCTAGTCTACTACAAAGACAAAGAAAATGGTTAAAAATGCAAAGATTATGCTTGTAGGGTTGTATTTGTGGAGTAGCAAGTGAGGGAGAAAATGAAGCAAAATATTGGGTTTGTTATAAAATAAAGACTATAAAGTAAAGATAACTATAGAGAGAAACTGATATATTATTCGAATTCAAACTGATGTACATAATGAACTGAAATCTCTTCTATTTATAGAAGAAAGCTTGAATTCAAACTGATGTACATAATGAACTGAAATCTCTTCTATTTATAGAAGAAAGGAAGCTGCTACTATACCAGATATGGATAATCTTCTACTGAGAGCAATGTTTATTCATAACGAGTACTGAAAGGATAAGTTTATTGTACCCGATATGGATAATCTTTTATCGGGGTAATGTTTATCCATAACTGGGTACTGAAAGGATAAGCTTATTATATCGGATATGGATAATTTTCTACCGGGGGTAATGTTTATCCATAACTGGGTACTGAAAAGATAAGCTTATTATACTTGGTATGGATAATCTTCTACCGGGGATAATATTTATCCATAACTGGTTACTGAAAGGATAAGCTTATTATACCCGGTATGGATAATCTTCTACCGGGGGTAATGTTTATCCATAATTGGGTACTGAAAGGATAAGCTTATTATACCCGGTATGGATAATCTTCTACCGGGATAATGTTTATCCATAACTGGGTATCGAAGTGATAAGCTTCTTCAGGAAGCTTATTTCCAATAGAGTACTTAAATAGATAAACATATTTATGGTGGAATCCCATATGGATAAGCTTCTTCAGGAAGTTTATTTACAACGGAGTACTAAATGAACATCCATAATATAATATATTTATAACACTCCCCTTGGATGTTCATTAAAAGATAATGTGTCTCATTAAAACCTTACTAGGAAAAACCACGTGGGAAAAAATTCTAGTGAAGGAAAAAGAGTACACATATTTAGTAATACGCACTGCTGGCTGCCTCATTAAAAACCTTATAAGGAAAACCCTGTGGGAAAAACCTTAGTAAGGGAAAAAGAGTACAGCGCGCATTTTACTCCCCCTGAAGAAAACCTTATTTCAAATATTTGAGTCTCCGCATTCCAATCTTGTATCCATATTCTCAAAAATTGATGTTGGTAAAGACAATCTGTTGGATTGTCACTTGAACTAATTTGATGCACATCAATGTCACAATTTTCCTGAAGATCATGTATGTAGAATAATTCTGGTGAAATGTTCTTCGATCTATTTCCTTTTATAAATCCTCCCTTTAATAGTGCTATGCATGAAACATTGTCTCCGTATAATATTGTGGGTCTTTTATCACATTCTAACCCACATGTTTCTCGAATGAATCACTGATCTCAATCATATGGACTCCCTGCTTGCCGGTTTGAAATCGAGCTTTATGGGTATCGGATAAATAACATGCATCTGCATTACCAATACGATCTGCACCACTTTTGTTAGCATTAGCAAGATAAATAAGTGCACCATCTACACCGAGATAGAGTATTTCAGGACCAAGGAGCTCCTCATCCTCTTCTAGAGGTTGGAACGGATCCTTATTCACTTCAAGTAATTAAATATTCATTTGTGTACTTAATGGGTACACTTTGTCCATGTAAAAGTATTTTTAAGACCCTCTTGGAGCTCTTCCGGAGTTCCAATAAGATTTATGTCACCAACATAAACAGCAAGTGTAACAAATTTTGATGACATTTTCTTTATAAAAATACATGGACAAATAACATAATTTATGTAACTTTCTTTCAGCAAATATTTACTGAGGCGATTATACCACATGCGCACAGATTACTTTAAACCGTACAAAGATCTTTATAATTTGATCGAGTGCATTTCTCAAGACTTTGAATTATATTCTTCGGGCATTTTCAATCCTTCAAGGATCTTCATATAGATTTAGCCAAATAAGTCATATAGATTAAGACTTGTATCTAAATGGTATGACATCTTCAAGTGCCTGGACTGCTAGTCCGATCCTCACAATCTTTTACAATATTGTGCACTATATTGTATTAAATATATCGTCGACGATCATTTTGTGTCAGTTCCGAAGCGACATAACTTGTGGAGATCTCATCACTTTCTTTATTTTCAGGTACCTGAACTTTTTCGGGAGTTTCATGAAATGTTATGTCGTGAGCTCTTCTAGAGCTTATTTCCTCCTCATTTTGATCATTTTGATCATTAGCTCCTACTATTTTTCAAGGATTGTTACCTTTGGAACTGATTGGTCTACCACGCTTCATGCGTACAGTAAACTTTATCCTTCAGGGACTTTAATTTTAATAGGTGCATTTGCAGCTGAAATATGATATTTAATTTTGGATCAGCAAATGCTTCTGGCATTCGACTTAAATTATCTTCTAAGTGAGGATCATGATAATTCGATTCATATAGCATATTTTTCAACTGTTTATTCTATCCCCCAAATGTTAGAAAAACTAACATATATCCTCAATCATCTTTGGGAAACATATCTTTGTATATTATGGTAGAGAAATTAATCATATACCACACAACAAAAGATAGTAAAAATATTTGGTTTCTGATTCTAAATCAATTGTGAAGGGAGGACTTATCATATATTGTTGATCTGATGCATACAAGTGCTGCTATATGAAATTTAGAAAATCTTAACCAACACATGAAGTTTGTTCTCATAAGCAATGGTTTAGCCATTAATAGGAGGTATTCAATGCTAAACCAGCTTGGATATAAACCAGCATTATCAAGATGAACTGTCTTGATTTCATAATCTGAAAATTATGCTCTTAATCGAGAAAGGCAATTCCAAATGTTAAACTGCAAGTTGACAATAATTACACATATAACCATCTCATATATGCACCTATAAGTGGTTCACATGATAGGTGAACGGGCCCATATTCACCTTTTATATATTTCAGAATCAGGGGTCTTAGTCCCAACTTTAGCTGGTATAATCAATTCATTATGAGAACAAGCAACACATGATAATTCCTGAAGAATCTTTTAGTTCTTTAGTATATGCTTATCTGAATTCTCAAATAACTCATTTAAAAATGACAAATGAAAATTTCAAGTTTATCATGTCATGTGCTATCTCTTAGTAAACTTCTGGTTTACTATGGCATAAACTTTTGTTTTAGTAAACTTCTGATTTACTGTGATACATGATATAGTACAAATTAAAGAATAAGGCGGGTAACTTCTCACATACATATTATTTTACCCCTATGATTGTGGAAACATGAAGATTATCAATCTTCCAATCATTTGTAGTCTCAATATGATAGCCATTTGTATTAGTAAACTTCAGGTTTACTACAACATATGTTTTGACCATAATCATATAATGTGAATGACATATTTGTATATAAGCTCTTCGAGAGCCTTCATTTATTATCCACAATCTAATATTTATCTGGCACTACTGGTGTCATGTATTCTTTAGGCAAACATTTAGCTCTTCAGGAGTTGTTGATACATTTTGTACTATCAAATATTGCTCAGACATTGCTGGTGTCATGAGAGAAAATCACAATCAAATAAACAATGTAAAACAATTGTTTAAGCACACGAAAACTCCTCTTCATAATATTTTTTCACTTCAGGAGGCAATTTCAATTGTGTTACTTCTTCAGGAGCAAATTTAAAATACGAAATATTGAGTATATATTCTCTCAATTATATTAACTCTTCTGGAGGTGAATTGTAATGTATTCACATCAAGAGCGCATTCATATTTACCCGACTTATTAGTATTGTCACATTCACTTTAGGGAATGGATTAATATTATCAAAAGTTCTCATCCTTCAGGAAATCGAACATAATTATCTGAATGCGCATTAATCACATCAAATTGTGATGCCTCAACCTCTTTTAAAATATTTACTACTTCAGGAGCAAATCAAGGCGTGCATTTAATATAGAGAATATTTATGTAGCTTATCTTCAATTGTAACCATAGAAAGCCTAAATTATCACTTCTGGTGATCATAGACATATACCACTTCTGGTAGTTAACAAAATATAATTACAATGAGATATACGAAATATAACCACTTCTTGTGGTTGTATATTTCTTGCAAACTTTGCTAGAGTTTAAGTTGATCTAATAATGTTATCCATATTCTTCAAAACGACATAAACAAGATATATTATAGTAAACATCATTATCAAATCATAATTTTTCTTTATGTACAACAATTACATAACCATACTATCTATTACAAATAACAAAAATTAAAATATTTACATTTATACAGATTCACCACCGATTACATGACTTGTTTCTCCTTCTGGGAGTGCAAGGTAATCGATTACATCCAAATGCATGAAGTCTAAATTATCTTCAGAAATAAAATTTGCTTGAGCATTTTTCTCTGTCTTCTTTAGGGATGCTTGATAAAGCTCAACCAGGTGTTTTGGCGTACGACAGGTACATGACCAGTGCCCTTTTTTTCCACATCTATAGCATGCATTTTCTGCATTTGGTGCTTGCACCGCTTCATGCTTTTGTTCCTTCCTTTTCCACTGCTGGTGGTGAGGAGTGTTCTTTGGTGCATTATTATTACCATGATTAGAGTTTCTTTCCCGACCACGATCATGACCACGACTGGGGCCACGACCTTTTTCACGTTTAGCCTGGTGGAAGTTCGTCTCATTCACTTCAGGGAATGGACAAGAACCAGTAGGTCGGCTTTCATGATTTTTCATTAATAGCCCATTATGTTGCTTGGCTATAAGAAGATGTGAGATAAGTTCAGAATACTTTTTAAATCCCATCTCTCGATATTGCTGTTGCAGGAGCATACTCGAGGCATGAAAAGTGGTGAAAGTTTTCTCCAACATATCATGATCAGCAATATTATCACCACATAACTTCAATTGGGAAATAATTCTGAACATAACAGAATTATACTCACTGATAGATTTAAAATTTTGTAGCCTTAGATGAGTCCAATCACATCGTGCCTGTGGAAGAACGACCATCTTCAGGTGGTCATATCTATCTTTCAAATTATTCCATAGTATGACTGGATCTTTAACAGTAAGATATTCCATTTTCAGGCCCTCATCAAGGTGATGGCGTAAGAATATCATTGCTTTGGCACGGTCTTGGTTTGATGCCTGATTTTTGTCTTTGATGGTGTCTGCCAGACCCATCGCATCAAGATGAATTTCAGCATCAAGCACCCAAGACATGTAGCTTTTGCCCGATATATCCAGGGCTACAAATTCAAGTTTAGAAAGATTTGACATTATTTAGGAAAAGAAAGTTCTTACCTCAGATACTTTCAAAATATTTGCTCGAGATGGCAGAGTCTCGTGCTGATAACGTGTTATAAAATAAAGACTATAAAGTAAATACAAGTATAGAGAGAAACTGATATATTATTCGAATTCAAACTGATGTACGTAATGAACTAAAATCTCTTCTATTTATAGAAGAAAGGAAGTTGCTGTGTAAGCTGTTACTATACCAGATATGGATAATCTTCTACTGAGAACAATGTTTATCCATAACGAGTACTGAAAGGATAAGCTTATTATACCCGATATGGATAATCTTCTACCGGGGATAATATTTATCCATAACTGGGTACTGAAAGGATAAGCTTATTATACCCGGTATGGATAATTTTCTACCGGAGATAATATTTATCCATAATTGGTTACTGAAAGGATAAGCTTATTATACCCGATATGAATAATCTTCTACCGGGGGTAATGTTTATCCATAACTGGGTACTGAAAGGATAAGCTTATTATACCCGGTATGGATAATCTTCTACCGGGGGTAATGTTTATCATAACTGGGTATCGAAGTGATAAGCTTCTTCAGGAAGCTTATTTCCAATAGAGTACTTAAATAGATAAACATATTTACGGTGGAGTCTCATATGGATAAGCTTCTTCAGGCAGCTTATTTACAACGGAGTACTAAATGAACATCCATAATATAATATATTTATAAGAGGGTTATATAATAGGCAAGGATAGAAATGCAAATGATATAAAATTTGAAAGTGACAGAGATATGATGTTGTTTGGTTGAGATGGAAACATGTGACTGAGAGGATTAGGTAAAAAACTATTTTGAGTGGGCATTTATATTTGATAGAGAGGTGGGTGGGGGAGGAATTTTAGGGAGAGATTCAAATTTTTGGGTGGTATTTTAATAATGGAAGGAAAATTGCAAGTCCACACCTTCACTATTTTCAGAGGCGGATCCAGGATTTAAATTTTATGGGTTCAATTTTTAAGATTTTTAATATTGAACCCATTATATTTTTAAAGTTATGAGTTCAAATTTATTATTTTTACAATTTTAATAAATTTTTACACATAAATTTTTACTCCGCGTCAAAAGTTACGGGTTCAATTGAACCCGTAACTACCATTATGCATCCGCCCCTGACTATTTCCATCCCTATCATCACGCTTTTGGTGAGAAGCAATTTATGTTTGGCTAATTAGTTTGAAAAACACTTCTGAGCAATAATTAGTGTTTGACCAAACTTTAAAAAATTACTTTTAAGTGTATTTTTCTCAAAAGTGCTTCTCAAAAAAATGCTTTTGAAAAGAAGTTACTTTTTTTCTGTTTTTTCAAAACTACTTCTGCTTCTCATCAAAAACATTTTTTTTCCTTCCAAAACTTGACCAAATATTTCAATTTTTGATCAAAAGTGCTTTTGCCCAAAAAATATCATTTTTGACCAAAAAAAAAATTGGCCAAACAGGCTATTATTCTTTTCCTTTCCTTTCCTTTTTTTTTTTTATACTAAGAGGATTTGGATTCTCCTTTTTCCTGTCACTTTCTTGTTTCCGCAAGTAATAAATTCACAAAAAAAAAAATCCACAACATTTTACTTCCATTTGAGTTCCGAATTTCAAGTCCGCTTCCAAAAGCCCACTGTTTTCGGATAGGTTAAATTGTTCTCACGGCGACTTTTAGCGTGTCTGACAACCATTTAAAATTAACTTATTTTGAAAAGTATTTTTTTTAAAAGTATTTTTAGTAAGAATTAGTTTATTTTTGATTAATTAATTTGAAAAATATTTTTAAACAGCAATTAGTATTTGGTCAAGTTTTTAAAAATTATTTTAAATATATTTTTATTAAAAGTATTTCTCAAAAAAGTAATTTCGGGGATAAACTACGTTTTTATATTTTTTTACTTTTTCAAAATTATTTTTACTTCTATTCAAAGTATTTTTTTTCTTTTAAAAGTTTGATCAAATAATTATTTTTTTGAAAAGAGATACTTTCGGGTTTGGAAAAGATTGACTAAACAGGCGTAGCTTTTTCCTTTCAAAGACAGAGCTAGAATTTAAGTTTATGGGTTTAAATTTATAATTTTATCATAAAATATTTTGAATAATACAAAGTAAGTTATAAATTTATCTAAATCCATAGCCGCTGCAGTGGATATGCTCCTGCTTCCTTTCTCCACAAGTTGGTTACCGTGGTGATTAGCTTCAACAGGCTTATTTTCCAACCTACGATCTTTTCTTGTTTAATTTCCTCTATTTTCTTAAAAAATTTATCCCAAATAAAATTGTTGACAACGTCACATTATCTGTATTATAATTATGTACTCCCTCTGTTTCAATTTATTTGAGAACCTGTTTGAATGGGTATGGAGTTTAAGAAGAAATGAAGATTTTTGAAATTTGTGGTCCTAAATAAATCAAAAGAGGCCCAAAGTATTTGTATGATTATAAAAGTTTCTCATTAAAAGTAGAATTGTAAGTTTAAACTAAATTGTTACAAAATTTAAAAATGACATATTTTTTTTAAAACGGACCAAAAAAAAATATACTCATATATATTGAAAAGATAGAGTAATTATTTAAAAAAATAGATGTGACTGGTCAACTTTTGGATCCATGCAAGGTGCCACGTCTTCAATCAGAACCACCACATGGCCAAATACAGCGCAATATCCGCTTGCAAAGTGCAGAGACTGGCCTTTCACCTTCCCAATGCGTTCCCAATGAGTTGGGGAAAACAGAGAGACACATCTTGCGCACCGACTGTTGTGTATTTATCATTTTTAAAAGCGCAAAATACCTTATCACCCCTTGAATTTATCACGAATTATTAGTTACAATCGTAAATTATTCTTGGTCTTAATTATCCCCTCAACTAGGTTTTTTGAGAGTCATTATCCCCCTAGACGCTGATGTAGCAAATTATGTGGGTGTACTCGCCTGCCACGTGAATTTTTCCTGTATATGTGGTATTTTTTTGAAAAATAAAATATATTTTTATCTTTTTAAGTTTATTACTTTTTTAGATAATTTTTTTTGAATATAATTTATAATAAAACTTGGATAGAAATACATTATTTAGGCTAATTTTTTTTATTTGGCTAAAAACAATGAAATTTTAGTTAATCTTTTTTTTTTGAATCTTGAAAATAAAAATTTATAAAATTGAAATAAATCGTCAAGGTATTTAAAAAGTTATAAAAATACATGGTTTGAAATTAATTATTTTGTCTATAATTTTTTATATAGCTCTAAATTATGGTGCTCTAAAAATATATATATATATATATATATTTTTTACAGATTTTACCTGAAAAAAGTAAAAATACATAGTTGAAATAAATAGTCATTGTATTAAAAGAAAAGATAAAAATAGTGTACAATTGCAAAAAATAACTTACTCTATGGATACATTTTTAGAGCAATAAAAAAAGAGCAGCCATGTGCATAAAACTCCCGCTATGCGCCGCGTCCGGGGAAGGGCCGAACCTAGGGTCTATCGTACGTGACCTTACCCTGCATTTCTGCAATAAGTATTTTTTAGAGCAATAAGTATGTTAGAAATAATAAGTTATTTCTTGCAATTGTTCATTTGTTTTATTTCTTCTTTTGATGCAATGACTATTTATTTCAACTGTGTATTTTTACTTTTACAGGTAAAATATGTAAAAAGTATATATTTAGAGCACCAAAATTTAGAGCTATATAAAAAATTATAGCAAAAATAATTAATATCAAACTATGTATTTTTAGAACTTTTTAGATACGTTAGACTATTTATTTCAGTTGTATAAATCTTTATTTTCAGGTTAAATTCAATAAGAGATTAACTAAACCTTTATTATTTTTAGCTAAATAAAAAAATTTAGCCTAAATAATGTAGTTTTATCCAAGTTTTATTATAAATTGTATTCGAAAAAAAATTATCTAAAAAAGTAACATACTTAAAAAGGTCAAAATATGTTTTATTTTTTTTTTTAAAAAAATGGCACATATACAGAAATAGCCACGTAGCAGGCGAGTGCACCCACACAATTTGCCACATCAGCGTCCAGGGGGGTAATGGATCTCAAAAGGTCTAGTTGGGGGGGGGGGTAATTAAGACCACGAATAATTTTGTTTGACTCAAAAGATATTGAAACCTTTTTGAATAAATCAATCAAAGAAAGTGAAGGGGTAAATCTTAGTTAGACATAATAAATTCCAGATTAATGAGCTAATTGAAAGAATAGTATATGAGATAAAATTGACGCAATCGATCTTATTGAAATTCTTCATGTGGCTCCTATTAATTAATAGGAGAGGTAGTTTTACATGTTTTCCAGGAGATTCTCCCTTTCTTCTTTATTATGGAGATTACAAGGAGAGAGCTTAGGAGTGAGGATGGAGAAAAAACCCCAGATCCCTTTAATCGAAGGTTTTCCCTTACTATATATAGTCATGAGACCTCTGCTATCTATTTGGTCCGACGCTCTTATATTATGTCTATCTTGGTCGGCCTCTAAACATCGTTTCTTCTGGCTCGACGGGTATCGATGATGCTTAATGTGGAATAGGCCATGTCGTCTTTCACCGGCATGCCGCCTAGGCGAGACGTTGGCCGGCTTGACGACAACAGTCAGATTTTGACCAATACAGTTAGTCCCTCTATCTGTTGGGGTCGTCCCCTGTCGGGCCAGGTAGACGGATCATGATTGCTATGAATTCGAGAGAAATCTGACTGCTTGTTCCTTGGTTATGCTTTTTAGGTTTCAAGTGGGATGGTGACGTTCTTTCGATGTCCTCGAACCGTTGCGGCTGTTTCGGAACCGAAACGTCGTTTCTATTGAAGCGTTGTTTCGTGGTTGCCGCCATTATGACACACGTTCCTAGGGAACCGAAATGTTTCGTGCCCTATCAGATTCGATTGGTGACTCTTGGTTTTCGTGTTTGGAGAATTTATGTCTCTTATAAATAGAAGGAACTTATCATTCGATTGACGCATGTCTTTGCCTTTTCCTTGAAAGAATTCTGCAAATATACTTTCTTCCTGATACTCCGAGTTTTCGTTTGCCCTTGGTTAACTAATCCTTTCTTTCCATTGTCTTTTTGCCGCATCATCTTGGCAAAATGGCTGGTAATTCCTCTCGCACCGATCTCCCTGTCACAATTCCAGCACCGGAAAATATTGCTCAGGCCACTAGAGGGGCAAAAGTGGTGGAAGACGAGGAGGTCCCGTCGGTAGTTGAGATTTTTCCTCATTATGGGAGAGAATTGACTGACTTCAGCAGTCGTGCTGGGGCAGAGCCGGAACCTGTGCCTTTTGTTATGAAAGAAGAAGACATTGCAGAGTTGAAAACTAGGTGGGGGATTCCTGGCTACGTTGACATGCGACCGGTGATAGGGAATGACATAGTTCATTTTGACCGTCCTGGGTACTGCGTGTTTTACACCTACTCCTTTCTTATTGGATACACACTTCCTCTCCTTCTCTTGGTGGTAGATTTTTGCTATTTTTATGAGGTATGCCGCGCCTAACTTTCGTCGTACCTGTACAAGCTGTTCCTTATGTTGCTCAAGTTTGCGGAACTCGCCGGCCATGAGGTCACTTTGGATCACATGCTCAATATCTTTGCCCCTCAGCTTATCCGCGGCACGATGCTTCACATGCGTCCTTGGGGGTTGAAGAGTCTGTGGTGAAAATGGACGACGGGATAACCGTCATTTCTACGAGAATTATTTATATGTGCGGACCGAGAACATTGTGGCGGATCCAACGGGATTCCCTAAGAAGTGAAACTTTACACGTAAGTTTCTTATGTTTTTAGTTGGAGATATATACGACCACTTTCTGTTACAGTACTAAACCCTGTTATGTCTCCACATCCGAGAAATTGCCTCCTCCATCTGTCGAAGGTATCCGCGAGTGGGTGAGCGCCATCCTTCCCAATATGGCGGGGGTTCGCACATGGTCGGCCTTTTATGAAAAATTTGGACTCAGACCCCTCACAAGTGAGATGTCATTTTTGTTTGCTATTTTTCCTCTCTTTTTACCTAGTTTCTCACGTGCTGTTTGTCGATTCTAGGGAGAGTGCGGAGAGCGAGGGCTCCTCCGTTGGATTTTCGCCATCCGACCTCATCTGCTCGCCCTATTGCAGCACCTGCCACTCGGCCTTCATCGAGGGCTGCTTCAGTTGAGTCGGCAACTGTGGTTATTCCTGCAGAGGCCGTTTCACAGACTGAGGTCCTGACTCGTGTTGCTCGTCAGACGGGTGAATCTCCCCATGTTGAGGAAGAAGAAGGGACGTCCAAGAGGCGGCGAGTGGAATTCGAGGTAGCCCCTCTGACTATAATTCACCTGGATGACTCTCCCTTGACGGAATCTGGGGCGGGTGTTGATACTACTCCGCCCATAGAGATGGAGATAGCCATCGTATCTGCCCCATCGATGGAGATTCCTGCTGTTGTTGTTGATTATCAACTTGTCGTGATGGGGGGCCAGATTTCTGAGGTTGCCGTTTTAGTTTCGGACGTACCCTCATCCTCCGTACCTGGTCGTGCTTCATCTTCAGCTGCTGAGATAGGAAAAGACGTTGTGGTCGACGATTATGAATCCGAGTCGGACCTCGACCCTGATGATGTTAGGATGTTTGAGGAGGGTATTACCCGCTCGGTGGTTCGTGCGGGAGGGCCGGCCCGTATCCTCGAGATTTCTGGGGGACACGGAGGATCTAGTGCCACAGTTCAACATTTTGTGTTCTGCTGCCGAGAACGAGTCTCTCCGGAACGTTCCTGATGTCGATTTGATGAATGAGGTGGCCGTTATGGGTTTGAGGGTACGTTGCACTTTTCTTTTGTACTTCTCTCATTTTTCTTGTTGATATGGATTTAACCCATCTTCTCGTTTTTCAAACGTACATGGTGGAAGTGGAGAGTATGCACATGGCCGATATTTGGGCCAAACTTTTCTTGAATATGTTGGAAAGGTATCGACGCTATCGCAACAAGCGCCGTGAGATGCACGAGCGACTGAGGGAGAATCCTGGTTCTCGATCCCTCGGCGAGGAATTGGAGAAGAGAGATCAATAGTTAATGGAGGCCATTCGCAGGAAGAGTATGCTCGAAGAGCAACTTCGCGTGAAAGATGAAGAGCTCGTGGTGGAAAAGGGGGTGGCCGCAGAGTGTGATTATTTGCAGGGGAGGCTGAGGTCAATGCAAGCTGAAATGGACTAGAACCTTATCAAGGTCGAGGCGATGAGTGCAGAGTGGATGGGAAAGATGGCCGAGTTGGATAGAAAGGTCGCCGGGCTGGAGAGTATCAAGAGTGCCTGGTCTGCGGCTTCAGCAAGGGTGGCGGCCCTGGAGAACACTATCCACGTCCTCTAGTCTGAGCAGGAGTCGGAGAGAGCGACAACAACGCTAATGGAGGCGAGGCTTGAGGAGCGCATTGGTGAAATTGCTCGGGAAGCTTCGACCTTAGGAGATCGGGTCGCCGCTCGTGAGGCAGAAAAGGAGCGACTGTTGGCTCAGATAAGTCTTCCTCCTCCGTTGTTCCCCGCCACCTACACGAGCTTTGGGTTCATGCTGAAGCTCAGCGGGATATATGATCGAGGCCAACCCTGTACTACTACAAAGTAGCAAGAGTGGTCGAAGCAGCTTTTACCCGAGAAGGTCGGGATCGATATCCACAGGGAGTTAGACATTAGAGTTGAGTTTCTATCTAAATTAGAGTTGCGTTCCTAATTACACTTCTATTAATAATTAGTTTTGATATTACTTCTAATTTTATACTACTAAGATGCTAAATTAGGCTAAGTGAAGGTAAGAGTAAACTATTGAAGGTTGTCTAAATTGGTAAAAGACACTAGGGAAGTGACTTTCTCCTATGTGGGTGATTGGCGGATTCTCGAGTCTAAGGCTAGATTGTCATATTTGGGGAGTATGATATAACCATTGCACGATTCTACTCACTCTATACCTCTCGGTAGTTTGAGTGATTTTTTGCTAATTGACTTTCTCAAGACCAATTGGGTATTATAATTTGTGCAAGCAATAGAGGTTCAATTCGGGTATTACTATCTCTAGGTTTAACCCTTTAATTGGGGCTATCAATCTCTTGAATACGCCCCAATTCCTTGTTGGACCAATTTCATGGACTTAAGCTCTCTTTCTCGAGAAGAGCCAAAATCAACTAGGCATAAACTAGTGTTTACAACCACTTATTCAATATTTAAACAATAAATTAGTCCAAATATCAAACACCCATAGACATTCAAACCTTAAAATACAAAACCCATCAATTACCCACACTAGGGTTGAGCCACAACACTAGCTAATGGGTCTAGCTACTCATGATTATAGAAGAAAACAAAACAATAGATGAAGAAAAATCAATAATATTTAATTACTAGATAAAACTTGAAGATTCAATGATGAAACTAAGCTAAAATTACTCAAAATAGAAAAGGAGTACTGTTCACGAGCACAACTCTTCGTCAAAATACAACTAATGACCTAAAAATGGGAAAAGAAACTATTTATACTAGGCCAAAAAGTTTGGACAAAAATACCCCTGCGGGGCTAGTGCGGACCGCACAAAATCGAGTGCGGCCACACTGAGGCTCTTGGCTGAAATAATCTGCTCTCTAAAGTTGGCCACCTCGGGGCGCACAAAATGCACCGTAGCCGCGGTGGATCCTATTGCGGTCCGCACAAAATGGACTGTGGATCGCACTGGACATATTCCTCCAACTTGGCAACTCTCTAATCTTGGGCTTTGCAGACCACACAAAGTCGAGTGCGGCTGCAATGAGGTCAATGCGGTCTGCGCAAAATACTTTGCGGCCGCATTGCTTGGCTGCTTGAAATGCACACTCTCTGAACCTCCTCTTTGCGGACCGCACAGAATGGTGTGCGGCCGCACTAGTCCTGCTAAACTGAGCTTG
This sequence comes from Nicotiana tabacum, assembly GCF_000715075.1. Taxonomy (NCBI): domain Eukaryota; kingdom Viridiplantae; phylum Streptophyta; class Magnoliopsida; order Solanales; family Solanaceae; genus Nicotiana; species Nicotiana tabacum. Next base: position 150,463,842 of record NC_134099.1, on the reverse strand, counting down.
GACTTGTTCTTGGTACTTGTACATGTTTCACTCCTTTTTGAGCTGGTTTTGACAAATTGTCACTTTGTTGACCAAATCCTGCAATCAAGTACAACATGTGAGCCTTTGGGACTATTTTGTACACATTTCTAATCAAAACTTAAGCAAGAAGGAGTGTAAAATGCATAATAATCCCTAGTTATCAACTCCCCCAAACTTAAGCTTTTGCTTGTCCTCAAGCAAACAAAATAAGACCCACCCCTTAAGAGTCAATCCAAGAAAATTCAGCCGACCTAAAGTGACCTCATCTAGCATCAATTGGGACTAACAATTGCCCTCAATTCAAACGAATCATTAACAACATTCACTCTTTTAAACATCATGGATTTAGTGCGACACACCATTCACTCTTTTAAACATCAAGAGTTGACTCAACACATCAAAGAAACTATTTCTATTACTTTGGTCATTGTGGAACCCAAACTCACACATCCTCGACTCTCCCTAGGCAAACCTCACCTTTAGGATAGTAGTACTTAGAACGAGGTTAATGGAAATACACTCATCTCTCTCAAGGAAAAGTCACAAGTCCGGCTCTAAGTACCATATGATTTCCCCTTTTATGAGTCACCACTAATGTAAGCTTCATTCAACTCAAGACCATATAGGGCTTTTGTGGAGACATAGAGAAGGTTTTTGGTTCAGGGTAGGAAATGTTTGTTCTAGGTAGGTTCCATCTTCCCTTTAGCACTTTTTTTGCTTCATTTTGGCACGCATTCACTTGACTTTTTACGTCATTTCACTTCTTTCTAAGGGGTTAGAGAGATACACTGTCACTCTTTCTTGTTTATTTCAAATCTTTTCTCCTTTCTCAACTTTCCACGCCTTTAATTCTTTGCTTTTATTGAATCCCTTTATTCTTTTCTACATTGAACATTCTTTTTGTCTTTTTGCTTTTCTTTATTTTTCATTGTCTTTCCTTTTCTTCATTTTGTACCTTTTTACCACTTTGTTGCAATCCTCGTCTCTCCCCCCAAACTTATACTGTTGCCATGTGCTAAGGAAAGATCGGGTGCCAAGAGAGGGTATCTTTAGAACGGGCAAGGGCTTATATCGTGGTTCTTGAAGGAAAAAGGTCTAAGGATCAAAAGGGTTGACTAGGGATTTTATCATTGGTAGGCTATGGAAGTGTTCAAGATATCATTCGGATCAAGGAGAGCCTATAATCACGTCTCAAGTCAAATTACACTTAGGATTTCGCCTAGACAAACATTCAAGGCAAGTTCTAGACTAATGGCTCGGGACTTGGACTTGCAATGCAAACTCTCACCACACAAGCTATGGAATTGCTAAAAACACATAGTCGGGGGCCCACAACAACCTTAGATAAGATTTGAGCACACAATGGTCCCGAAAGTCTACTTGATGATTATCGGCCAACACAAGAGTCTCAAGGTCACAACTTTCACCATCCTATACACAATGATTTTTTGACCATAGGATCAAAGGCAAATATGTTAGGACCAAGTAAAGTTTTGCTTGAGTCACCCTTACCAACTAACTACTAAAAAGCAAAAAAGAAAAACAGACTCAAACCCTTAAGAAGGTTGTCATACCATCCATCATCGTGAAGAGCCACCTGGTTCACACAAATTCCACCTTTGAAAAGAATTGTGGTATTAAGAAAACCAAAGGCTTATTGCAAAAACTCAAAACAAGAAGCTACGAACATAAAATAAGAAGCTAAGAAAGAAAAAATGCGGAAAGTAAAATAAATATGTACAAGAGGGGATTTAATTGAATATACAATAGGGGGATGAATATATACATAAGAACATAGCTTTTATATACAGACCCAAAGTAAAAAGTACAAAAAATGTAATGAAATGCTGAAATTATATACATACCAAAGATAAAAAAGGAAAGAAAGCATAAAATCTCTCATATGTACAGTCATCCAGATGTCTACATAGGGCTACCCCCTCAAATGAAAGCTGGAATTGTCCTCAATGCCAACTAACCAAAATAAGCACAAAAATAGAGAAGAGGAAAAAGAAACTCCCTATGTGTCGTCCGTCTGCATGAGATCCTGAGTCTGGGTCCCTGGGTCCTCTGTCTGCTCGGGAGCCTGTGACTGGCTCCCTGTGATTTGTAGCTCTGCTGTGACCTGGACTGGCTCCTGGGCTGAATCCTGGGGCTGGCTGGAGGAACCTCCATGCGGGTACTCCAACTAAATAACTACATCGTCAGACCGGGGGATCACCCTCTTCCTCTTGGGAGGCCTCTCATACTCCTACTCTGGCTGGGGCTGGGTTGCTGGTGCTGGGTCATGCAATAACAAATCTAAAGGCAGGTGATCCGCCTTCAATCTCTCAACCTCGACTCTTAGCTCCTTCACCAACTCTTTTGAAGTCCGAGTCTTCCTCATTTTCTTCGCCTCCCTAGCAAGTTCCTTGAGTGCTTTTACATGTAAATCAACAGCGTCCGTAAGCAATTTCTGGTTCTCTAGGATCTTCTTCTTGTTGTCTAGAAGATCCTTGAGAGTGTTCTTAATGGACTGTCGGACTTGTGAAGGAGGAGGTGCTGACTGAGCTGCCACCGTGGTAGAAGTACAGACAGCTTAGAAGTAGCTGTCTGCATCCAATTGTTGATGCTGGCGAGGGCCTGGCTCAAGCGGTAGGCAATCAATGAGTATGTAGTGGTGGAGGGTATCTCTAAAGCTGTAGAAGTGGATGGACCTGAGCCATGTCTGCTGAGGTGGAAGGAGACTGAGTAGGAGCCACTACCACCACTAGCTCTTCAGACTGGCCAGTCGAAGTAGTGGCCTTGCCCTTGAAGTGCTTGCCCTTAGGGTTGTCATCACCCTGTAGGCTATACCATGAGAAAGGTGCCTTCGCCTTCACTTTCATATGAAACTTCCGCTTTTCCACATCTTGGTCCTTCAGATACATGGTCAGGAAGTTGGGGAAGGGATAAGATCTGTAACCTTCATTCACTACCCGTGTAATAACCTGGGACATCACATTCTCAACGTTAATCGGGTACCCCTGCCATGATAGATGCTACCAAAATCGCCCGGTGAATAGGGAGTGAGTTGTCGTGGGTGGTTGGGTCTAGCCTGGTGCACACAAATGTCTCCCACCCCTTAGCCTCAAAGTTCAAAGTTCTCCTCAAGATCTTCACTCCCACAGTCAACCAATCTGGGGTGGTACTTGGGATTGCCAAGTACTCCGCCAACCAAGGACGAGCTTCCTCATCCAATGCCATATTCTCCAAGTACAAGGACTCATCCTCCTCTAAGAAGCCCAGGTAATCATTTATGGTCTTGCCATCAAATTTGACCTTCAAGTTTCGCACTTTGGTGAATGTGGTGCCCTTTTTGATGTGGGCCACATTTGTGTAGAACTCCTTCACTAAATGCTCATTGGCATCCTTCACATGGCCTATGAAGTAGTCCCATCCAGTTCTCTCTCTGAATTGCCTCAGCACATTGGGGTTGTGAGGCAAAAGGTCCCGGGTGATAAATTTACGCTCAAGTATCAATTTCCTCTTTGGCCACCACTCTCTGAACTTGTGGTAGGCAACCTCACTTACAAACCGGTCCTGCCATGCCTCTGGATTTCTAGTCCTCTCTACCCTACCTACTTGGGGCTCACCCCCTTCTACTTCTTCCCCATCTTCTACTACTGGACCCACTCCGGATAGTGAAACTGTAAGAGAGGTGTAGTATTCATTTCCACTGCCGGCAGCTGAGCCCTCAGACGACTCAGAAGATATACGTACTGATGCTTGTGCAGTGGGAGAGCCTGGAGGTGTATCCCTCAACTTGTTCCTCTCCGGCCAGTCAGGAACATACTCTGGCACGGAGCCTGAAGATGCCTCCCGGGAAGGCTCATACTCACTCCCTGACTAGTCAATAGCTCTGTCTGCAGCTCTTATGATCCTCCTTGTGTTCTTTATGTTTTTTCGGACTTGTGGGGTCAATCTTAACATTCCTTGTCCCCTACCCAGGGAGGACTCTCCTCTTCCTGATTGTTTACCACCTTTGCCTCGAAATTTCACCATTGTCTACAAACATAATTCAGTTATGCTTTGTTAGTATCAGTAGACACAATGAAATTTAAAGTTGCAGGAAAAAATTTGTTGTAGACAGTTTAAAAGTTGTAGAGTACGGACCGCACAAAATGAGGTGTGGCCGCAAAGAGGCTACCGTGGACCGCATAAAATCCATTGCGGTCCGCAAAAAGGTGAGGTTCAGACTACACACTCTCTAAATCTATGCATCGCGGACCGCACAAAAAGGCATTGCGGTCTGCATTGAGGCACCACAGACCGCACAAAATCCATTGCGGTAGCGGTCCTCAATTGTCAGCATTCAGAACTTTGTCCATTACGGTCCGCAACAAATGGTATTGCGGACCGCACAGGGGCACCGCACAAAATCCACCGCGGTCCGCACTGAGTGACCAGCAACAATACCAACCTAGGGTTCATGTTTTGTTCATTTTTAGTCCACTTGTTCACCTATTAGTGATTCCCTAAGTGTTGGTTCAGTGTTTTAACTACCTAGTCCTAATTAAAATAGTATTTAACTAACCTATGCTACAATATTGCAAGAAAAACAGGAAGGAAAGAAAAAGGGAACTAAGAAAAACAAAAATCCAAAGAAAATAACAACATTAAACAAATGAGAAGGAATTAAAGTTACCAGATACGAGATGTAGTGATGATTGAAGAGTCTTAGCAGTTAATTGCATGCAATTTAGAGAGATGAACAATAGTTTTGTGCTTCTGAGATTAAAAGGATCGAAAAGTTTAAATGTAGGGCCTCAGGTCCTATTTATAGAAAAAGGTCCTGAGCCCCAGCTTACCTACCCACCGCGGACCGCACAAAATGGCTCCGCGGTCCGCGGTGCTCAAAACCACGAGGCACTGACAAGTTGACCATCGCGGACCTTACAAAATGAGTGTGGTCTGCATTGCCAATCTTCAGAGAGTGAGCATTTTTCAACTTATTCCTGCATTGCATCAACACAATCCTACAACATCTCACAACCAGTCAGTCCAAAAATAAATCCTACACTATAATGAAAATTAAAGAAAATCAAGAAGAAAGACACATGAGTTGCCTCCCAAAAAGCGCCTGATTTAACGTCGCGGCACGACGTAGGTTACCATCAAATCACTTGAGATGAAGAAGTGACACAACGTGGCTTTCATCAATCTTGCCCAGATAGTGCTTGACCTTGCGCCAATTCACTCTGAAAACTTCCCCATTTTTGTTCTTCAAGTCAAGTGCACCAAATGGGATCACAAACACCACTTCAAAAGGTCCACTCCATTTTAACTTAAGCTTTCCCGGAAACAGACGTAATTGAGAGTTGAACAAGAGAACCAAATCACACACTTTGAACTCCTTGCTACGAGCATATTTATCATGAAGGTACTTCATCTTTTCCTTGTACAAGGACGCACTGGAGTAGGCATGGAATCGGAATTCATCAAGTTCATTAAGCTGCTCCACACGAAGATTTGCTACCACATCCCATTCAAGATTCAGCTTCCTCAAAGCCCACATGTCTTTGTGCTCTAACTCAACCGGTAGATGGCATGCTTTCCCAAACACCAACCGATATGAAGGTATACCAATCGAAGTCTTGTAAGCAGTCCTATAAGCCCATAGAGCATCATCCAACTTCTTTGACCAATCGATCCTATTTGTATTGACCGTTTTTGACAATATGATCTTGATTTCCCTGTTTGAGACTTCAACTTGGCCGCTCTCTTGAGGATGATAAGGAGTAGAAACTTTGTGGTTGACACCATACTTTTCAAGCAAAGTGTCAAAAGCTCTATTACAAAAATGAGACCCCCCATCACCTATGATTGCACGAGGAGTGCCAAACCTTGTAAAATTGCTCTTCTTGAGAAACACAACAACACTTCGGCCCTCATTGTTAGGTAAAGCCACGTCTTCAACCCATTTTGAAACATAGTCAACCGCTACAAGAATGTTTGTGTCCCCACACGAGCTAACAAATGGGCCCATAAAATTGATGGCCCATACATCAAAAATATCAACTTCAAAGATGGTATTGAGAGACATCTCATCTTTCTTTGAAATTTCACCCGCTCTTTGACACTCGTCACACCTCTTCACAAGTTCACTTGCATCTTTGCACAAAGTTGGCCAATAAAACCCACAACTAAGAAATTTGGAAGCCGTCCTCGCCCCGCCATGATGGCCACCATAGGGAGAGGAATGACAATCCTCCAAGATACTCAATTGCTCTTCCTCTGGGACACACCTTCGGATCACACCATCCGTGCAAATCTTGAACAAGTACAACTCATCCCAATAGAAATCCAAACTATCCCGTTTGAGCTTCTTCTTTTGGTTAGAAGAGAGCTCACACGAGATTATACCAGTCATAAGGAAATTAGCAACGTCCGCAAACCATGGCATACCATTCACCGACACCGAAAGGAGTTGTTCGTCGGGAAATGAATCATTGATCACTAGGACATCATGAGGCCTCCCCTCCTCCTCCAAGCGGGACAAGTGGTCCGCCACTTGGTTCTCACTACCCTTCCGATACATAATTTCCAAATCAAACTCTTGAAGTAACAAGACCCATCGCATCAGTCTAGCTTTGGAATCCTTCTTCATCATCAAGTACCAGAGTGCGACATGATCGGTTTGGACTATGACCTTGGCACCCATAAGATACAGCCAAAATTTCTCCATGACAAACACAATAGCCAAAAGTTCTTTCTTGGTCACCATGTAGTTCACTTGAGCATCGTTCATTATCTTACTCGCATAGTACACCGGATGAAATATTTTGTTCACTCTTTGACCCAAAACCGCCCCAACCACAATATCGCTTGCATCACACATGAGCTCAAAGGGTAAGCTCCAATTAGGTGCGGTAATGATAAGAGTGGTGGTCAACTTGTGCTTGAGAAGTTCAAAGGCTTGCATACATCTCTCATCGAACACAAACATGGCATCTTTTTCCAATAACTTGCATAAGGGGTTCACTACCTTCAAACAGTCTTTGATAAATCTCCGGTAGAACTCTGCATGCCCAAGAAAACTTCTAATTCCCTTGACAGAGGTAGGGGAGGGAGCGTTGAAATTACATCAATTTTTGCTTTGTCCACCTCGATACCATGCTTTGAAATTTTATGTCCAAGAACTATGCCCTCTTCCACCATGAAGTGACATTTCTCCCAATTAAGAACAAGCTTGGTTTCTTCACAACAGGCTAACACTCTATCAAGATTTTTCAGACACTCTTCAAATGAATCATCCACAACACTAAAGTCGTCCATTAACACCTCCAAAATATCTTCCACCATATCGGTGAAAATGGCCATCATACACCGCTGAAATGTAGCCGGTGCATTACACAACCTAAAAGACATCCGAGAAAAGGCAAAGGTGCCATATGGACAAGTGAATGTGGTCTTCTCTGATCTTTCGGAGCAATCAAGATTTGGCTATACCCAGAATACCCATCCAATAAATAGTAGAAGGCACGCCCAACAAGTCGATCTAACATCTGATCAAGAAAAGGCAATGGAAAGTGATCCTTGCGGATCACTTTGTTCAACTTGCGTTAGTCCATGCATACCCTCCAATCGGTGACTGTTCTGGTAGGAATCAACTCATTTTGTGAATTTGCAACCACGGTCATGCCACCCTTCTTCGGTACACATTGCACCGGCAAAGTCCAAGAGCTATCAGAGATAGGGTACACAACCCTGGAATCCAACCACTTGATCACCTCCTTTTTCACAACTTCCTGCATTGCCTCGTTCAACCTCCTTTGATGTTCCAATAAGGGCTTTGCATCATCTTCCAAAATAATCTTGTGCATACAAAATACAGGGCTTATCCCCTGAATATTAGCTAAAGTCCATCCAATTACCTTTTCCACTTTTGAAGCACCACCAATGTGGCATCAACCTGTATGTTAGTAAGACAAGAGCAAAGAATAACTAGCAAAGTAGAACTAGGGCCTAAGAACTCATACCTGAGGTGTGGAGGCAACGACTTCAACTCCAACACCGGAGGTTCCTCAATTGAAGGCTTTGTTGGTGAAGTCTTCCTATTCTCTAGGTCTAAAGATAATTTCCTAGGTTCATAAGAGTAAGAGTCCTTCCCATGTAAAGCATTCACACACTCCACTAGGACCTCATCCTCATTGACATCAAGATTCAACAATACGGCCTCTAGAGGGTCCTCCACATTGATCATTGCACTTGTATCATCAACTATCACTGCTGTGACAAAGTCCACAAAAGAGCACACCTCGAAACTCTTGGGTTGCTTCATTGACTTGCACATATGAAAGATCACTTTTTCATCACCCACCCGGAAGGTGAGTTCCCCTGCTTCCACATCAACTAAGGCCTTCCTAGTAGCAAGGAAAGATCTCCCCAATATGATTGGAACTTCATAATCCATCTCACAATCCAAGATCACAAAATCAGCTGGCAAGATAAATTTGTCCACCCGGACAAGCACATCATCAATAATACCCCATGGTCTCTTCATAGTTCTATCCGCCATTTGCAATCTCATGGAAGTCAGACTCGGTTGCCCAATACCCAAAGTTTTGAAATATGAGTAGGGCATCAAGTTGATACTTGCCCCAAAATAACATAGAGCCTTAGTAAAGTCCGCACTCCCAATGGTGCAAGGAATGGTGAAAGCACCGGGATCTTCAAGCTTCGGGGCCATTGAATACACTATTACACTAACTTGGTAGGTCATCTTTATAGTTTCACAATCCATGGATCGTTTCTTTGTCACCAAGTCCTTCATGAATTTAGCATAGCTCGACATTTGCTCAAGATCCTCCACTAAAGGCACATTAATGGATAAACTTTTCATCATATCAATAAACTTTTTAAACCGATTCTCATTTTTTTGGTTCACGAGCCTTTGAGGATAAGGTGGAGGTGGCCTTGGCAAAGGAGCCTTGGCTTTAGACACAACCGGCTCCGGCATGTCTATTACGTGTTCCCTAGACGGGTTCACGTCATATTGATTTTCCACCTTGGCATCTTGAATATCAATCCTCACTTCTTCATTTATATTCTCATCAATCACATTTTCAACCACCAAAGGAATTTCCTCTTCTTGAAACTCAACTTCATCACTCAAAATTTGCTTTTGCTTGGAGGCATTCACATCACTGCCTCATCCACTCCTTGTAGTTACCGCCATAACATGATTGTTCCCATGCTTCGGGTTTACTACCATATCACTTGGTAGAGCTCTCTTAGGGCGATTATTCAAGGATTGTGAGATTTGGCCTAATAGAACCTCCAAATTTCTAATTGAAGTATTGTGGGAAGACAACTGGGCATCAGAGTCCGCATTCTTTTTCATCATCTATTCAAACATCATTTCAATTCTCCCCATATCATTGTTGGAAGAACTATGACCTTGGAATGGAAATGGGGGTGGATTGTTCGGTTGTTGGTACATTGGGGGACTTTGGAAGCCTTTCCCCCAATTTCCTTGATTACCATTGTTCCAACCTCCCTGATAATTGTTACCACCCCAGTTGTTGTTGTTGTCATTCCAATTACCCTGATTGTTCTGGTTGCCCCAATTGGAATTTTGGTTGTTGTTCCCCCAATTACCATTGCCTTGTTGTTGTTGATTGCCCCGATTGCCTTGGGGTGTCCATTTTTGTTGGTTGGAAGAATTGCCCCTTTGGCCTTGATTGTTGTTTACTTGTTGCACATCTTCATTCTGCCCATCATAGCCATCATCTTGGAATCCATCACAATCATTGTCAAATTGCTATGAATTTCCTTGGTTCTATTAACCTCTTTGTCTTCTTTTGTTGACTAGCATGTTGACACCATCCATGGCATTCACTTGGCAAGGATTTTCAACTTGCTGCAACTGTGCCTTTGCTAGTTGGTTCATTATAGTTGTCAGCTCAACTATAGCCTATCCATGGTCATGTAGCTCTTTGTGCAAATGAGTGACCGTGGGGTCACCCTAGGGCACATCTCCGGCAACGGCGCCAAAAAGTGATCGAGGCCAACCCTATACTACTACAAAGTAGAAAGAGTGATCGAAGCAGCTTTTACCCGAGAAGGTCGGGATCGATTTCAACAAGGAGCTAGAGATTGGAGTTGAGTTTCTATCTAAATTGGAGTTGCATAATTGTTCCTAATTACACTTCTATTCATAATTGGTTTTGATATTACTTCAAATTTTATACTACTAGGATGCTAAATTAGGCTAAGTGAAGCTAAGAGTAAACTATTGAAGGTTGTCTAAATTGGTAAAAGGCACTAGGGAAGTGACTTTCTCCTTGGTGGGTGATTGACGAATTCTCGAATCTAAGGCTAGATTGTCATATTTGGGAAGATGATATAACCAATGCACGATTCGACTCACTCTATACCTCTCGGTAGTTTGAGTGATTTTGCCTAATTGACTTTCTCAAGACCAATTGGGTATTATAATTTGTGCAAGCAATAGAGGTTCAAGTCGGGTATTACTATCTCTAGGTTTAACCCTTTAATTGGGGCTATCAATCTCTTGAATACACTCCAATTACTTGTTGGACCAATTTCATGGACTTAGGCTCTCTTTCTCAAGAAGAGCCAAAATCAACTAGGCATAAACTAGTGTTTGCAACCTTTAATTCAACATTTAAACCATAAATTAGTCCAAATATCAAACACCCATAGACATTCAATCCTTAAAACACAAGACCCATCAATTACCCACACTAGAGTTGAGCCAAAACCCTATCTAATGGGTCTAGCTACTCATGATTATAGAAGAAAACAAAGAAATAGATGAAGAAAAACCCACAATATTTAATTACTAGATAAAACTTGAAGATTCAATGATGAAACTAAGCTAAAATTACTCAAAATAGAAAAGGAGTATTGTTCACGAGAGCAGCTCTTCGTCAAAATACAACTGATGACCTAAAAATGGAAAAATAAACTATTTATACTAGGCCGAAAATTTTGGTCAAAAATACCCTTGCGGGGCTAGTGCGGACCGCACAAAATCAAGTGCGGCCGCACTGAGGCTCTTGGCTGAAATAATCTGCTCTCTGAAGTTGGCCACCGCGGGCCACACAAAATGCACCGCGGCCGCGGTGGCTTCTATTACGGTCCACACAAAATGGACCGCGGACCGCACTGGACATATTCCTCCAACTTGGCAACTCTCTGATCTTGGGCTTTGCAGACTGCACAAAGTTGAGTGCGGCCGCAATAAATTCAATGCGGTCCGCACAAAATACTTTGCGGCCGCATTGCTTGGCTGCCTAAAATGCACACTCTTTGAACCTCCTCTTTGCGGACTGCACAGAATGGTGTGCAACCGCACTAGTCCTGTTATACTGAGCTTGGCCTTGTTCTTGGTACTTGTGCATGTTTCACTCCTTTTTGAGCTGGTTTTGACAAATTGTCACCTTGTTGACCAAACCCTGCAATCAAGTACAACATGTGAGTCTTTGGAACTATTTTGTACACATTTCTATTCAAAACTTAAGCAAGAAGGAGTGTAAAATGCATAATAATCCCTAGTTATCAACTCCCCCAATCTTAAGCTTTTGCTTGTCCTAAATTTGTGATAATCTACCTCGCTCACAAACCGGTCTTGCCACACCTCCGGGTTTCTAGTTCATTCTACCCCGCCAACCTGGGGCTCACCCCTTCTCCTACTACCTCTTCTCCTACTGCACCCTCTCTTGATAATTAAGCTGTGGGAGAGGTGGAGTATTCATCTCCACTGCCTTCACCTGAGTCCTCAGACAACCCAGAAGATACATTTACTGACGCTTGGGCAGCGGGGGAAGTTGGAGGAGTGTCTCTTAGTCTGTTTCTCTCCGGCCAGTCAGGGATGTACTCTGGGATTGAGTCTAAAGATATCTCTTGGGAGGGCGCGTACTCACTCCCAGACATGTCAATGGCCCTATCAGCAACTTTAATCATCTTCTCATGTTTTTAATGTTTTGTCGGGCTTAAGCAGTCAATCTTACCATTTTCTGTTTTCCTCCCCGGGAGGATTGATGAGTGGAGGAGCGTGACCACGTTTCCTTCTCCGGTTATGTTTTTAGTGGCTGCCTCTAGCTTGGCGACGCCGTCTGCTTCGACATTTTGTGCTCGAGGGACCTGGTCGAGTTGGCATTCCTCAAATTCGAGTAGCAGCTTGCAGATCTCGGCCTGATACTTTTGTATCCTTTTGCTCTTTGATTTGGAAAGTCCCTATGACTTGGTTGACTACGAGCTGAGAGTCGCAGCATAAGATGACCCATCTTGCTCCATATTTGAGGGCTGGTCTTATTCCTGCAATCATGGCCTCATACTCAGCCTTATTGTTAGTCATGTCCTGGCATCTGATGGACTGGCGAATTACTTCACCAGTTGGGACCTCGAGTACGAGGTCCCAAGTCCGGACCATGATGCATTAAAAGCGCCATCACTTTACAAAATCCATAGGTCTTGTATTTGGGGAGAGGTGTTAGCAGCTTCTTTTTCGACTTTAGGCATTTTTTTATGCTGAAGTCAGCGCCGAAGTCAGCAAGTTCTTGCGACTTTATCGCCATTCGCGGTTGATATGTTATATCATGTTCGCTTAACTCTATGGCCTATTTGGCTAGTCTTCCTGATAGTTAGGGCTTATGCAAAATACTCCTTAAGGGAAAAGTCGTGACTACCGAGATGGGGTGGCATTGAAAGTAAGGTCTAAGCTTCCGTGAAGCTACGACCAAGGCCAGAGCCAACTTTTCGAGGTGGGGGTACCTCATTTTGGTGTCGACTAAAGTTTTGCTAATATAATAGATGGGAGACTGCATACCTTTATTTTCTTGGACCATGACTGCACTCACCGCCACTTAGGATACAGCCAAATTGACGATGAGGCGCTCTCCATGTTCTGCTTTGGAGAGCAGTGGGGGCGATGATAGGTAGGTCTTTAGTTATTTTAGGGCATCGATGCATTTTTCGGTCCATTGGAGGCCACTGTCTTTTTTCAGTACGCCAAAGAACTTATGACACCTATCGGAGGACCGCGAGATAAATCTCAACTTATATGCGGCCGGTCAACCTTTGAACTTGCTTTTTGTTGGTTAAGTTCTCTGGTATCCCCTCTATAGCTTTGATTTGGTCGAGGTTGACCTTGATACCTCATTGTGATACTAAGAAGCCCAGGAATTTACCCGAGGTCACACCAAATACGCATTTTTCAGGATTCAATTTCATTCTGTATCGCCTGAGTATGTCGAAAGCTTCTTTCATGTGGTCGATGTGATCCTCTTTCCTTTTGGATTTGACTAACATATCGTCTATATAAACTTCCATGATTTTGCCGAGTTGATATTTGAACATTTTTGTCACCAACCTCTGATATGTCGCCCCCGCATTTTTCAGTCCGAAAGGCATCACCCTATAGCAGTACGTTCCTTGGTAGGTGATGAAGGTGGTCTTCTCCTAGTCTTACTCCTCTATGAGGATTTGGTTATAACCCGAGTATGCGTCTAGGAAGCTTCACAGCTTGTGCTCGGCTATTGCATCAATGAGCTGGGCGATGTGAGGAAGCAGAAATGAGTCTTTTTGGCAGGCCTTGTTTAGATCTGTGAAGTCCACACACATTCACCATTTTCCATTCTTCTTTTTCACCATGACCATGTTGGCGACCCATTGGGGGTATTTTTGACTCCCTGGTGGAGCCGTTTTCCAACAACTTTTCAACCTCTTTGTGAACTGCGTCGTTTATTGCGGAATTGAGCTTCCGCCTAATTTGTCTTATCGGGGGGTAGAATGGATTGAAGTTTAGCTTGTGTGTCGCTATATCCTTTGGGATATCTGGCATGTTTACATGGGAAAAAGCAAACAAGTCTGCATTATTGTTTAAGAATTGATGGAATTTACCTGGTTCTTGAAGTTTGTGACCGATGTAAGCTTTCTTGTTGTGGTTGTTATCATCAAGTTAGACGGGGTCAAGATCTTCTATGGTTTATCATGTGGCTTCTACGACTTTGGGGTCTTTGATCACGTCCTTCTTCTCATCACCGCTCGACCTCGTCCTTGTTGATTTCTATGCTTCTTTAGCTTTACCCTTCATCTGTTGGGTGTATGTGCAACCTAGGCAATGCGATAGCATTCCCAGGAAGTGCATTTTTCTCCTCGAATGTTGTGTACCCACCATGGGGTGGGAAATTTGATGATTTGGTACAAGATGGAGGGAATGGCCTTCATGGCGTGTATCCAAGGCTAACCAATTATGGCGTTGTATGTCGTGTCCTGTTCTATGATGTGGAATGTGGTTTCCAAGGTGATGCCACTGGCCAAAATGGGAAGTGTGATTTATCCGGAGGTTCACTCAACTGCATTGTTAAAACCGGTTAGTGTGATGTAGCGTGGCACTATCTTATCCTTGAGTCTCATCTGTGAAAGTACTCGAGGGTGGATAATGCACGCGCTGCTCCCATTGTCCACCATAATTTATCTCACATCTGTATCCAATATACGTAAAGTGATAACAAGAGCATCATAGTGAGGAAAGACCAAACTGTTGGTATCAGACTGATCGAAGATGATACTTTCTTCAAGTCCATCGTATTGTTCATGAGTGATCGACCGTTTGAGTTTGTGGGTGGTGGTGAACTTCACGCTATTGATCGAAGCATCGTCGCTCCCTCCGATGATCATTTGAATGGTTCGAGTAGGGAAAGGTGGTTTTGGTGGGCCCTAGTGTTGTTCACGTCCTTGAGCGAAGTTGGCTCTTCATTGGTCGCTCATCAGCTCTTTCAAGTGCCCTTGGTGAAGTATGTTCACGACCTCCTGCATTAGGGCGATACAGTCTTTGGTTTTGTGACCCCGTTACTGATGGAATTCGTAGAGGACGTTTGACTTTCTTATGCTCGATTCAGACCTCATCTTATGCGGCCACTTCACTTTTGGGCCGAGCTTCTCCAGTGCGTCGACTATTTCTGAGGGAGAAACACAGAAATTATGAGTAGATAGTAAGGGAGACATACCTCGCTCTCTTCAGTGTGTCCCTGTTCGTGGCCTAGATGGGCCTTCATCATGACGGGAAGGCGGCATGAGGGCGCCTCTGACGTAAGGTTAATGTCTTTCTTGGTTGGGTCGGGGACCTGCTAAATCTATCCTATTTTCATTTCTCCAATCCTTTCTGGACTCGGCTTGTACTGAAGTCAGCAGTTGGGTTGGTCCATTTAGGTCATCTTCGTCAGCTCAAACTTCGGCATAATAGGCAATGTGTATTTCATCCCAAGTGATTGGGGGATATTTCATGAGCCGACTCAACAGCTTTTTGGTTGCCCTTGAACCACTTCTGTTCAGCCCATTCTGGAAAGCTGCCACGGCCATTCCTTCTGATATGTTTTGTAAGGCCATCCTTACGCGGTTAATCGAGCAAGGAAGTACCTCAGCCCCTCTCCGGGTGATTGTTTGATGGCAAATATATCATTTACTCATGCCTCCGCCTTCTTGGCTCCGGCATGGGCCGTTACGAACTTGTCGGACATCTCCTCAAATGTTTCATTAGAGTACGTAGGCAGCTGTGAATACCAAGTTAACATGCTCCCGGTAAGGGTTTTGCTAAACTTTTTCAATAAGATGGAGGGTACTTGCTCTTTAGCGAGATCGTTACATTTTACTGTGATAACATAGTGAGTCACATGATCCTCAGGGTCTGTCCTGCCGTCATATATTTTTAGGTATGGAGGCATTTTGAAGGTTTTAGGTATGGTATACGGTGCAGCTTTGTCACTGTACGGTTGCTCGATAAACCAGTCAGCGTCTCTTTTTGGCAAGAGTTTTGGGGCGCCCGATATTTTGTCTACCCTTTCTTGATGTTCTTTCATTTGATCTCGGAGCATTTTATTTTTGTTTTCCATCTTTCCATTTTCTTTAAAATGGTTGTGAGGTCGTCGTTACCTGCATCATTAACATTGTGAGTGATACCTGCTGCAAACGGAGGTGGCCGTGATGTTCGACTGTTGTTGGTGTGACACAGGTTCTTGCGCCCTCTTCAGTTAGGGTTTGTCAAGGATGTTGGTCAGTGCATTAGTTAGCCAAGCCTCGAGCAATTTTTTCACCGCTGGTGGCACTTCTTCCATTGTGGATGTGGAGGCTCATTTACCGTGGGACGTTGTAATGCTACCATGAGGAGAGGGTGAGCCGTTCCGCCTGGGAGAGATGTTTGGTGTCATTTCCTCACCCTCTGTTTCGGAGACCTCGTTGATAGTGTTAAGGAGGTTGGTAGTGAGGTCGGTTATTGTCTTCCTCATATGGTGTTAAAGAGGTTGGCGGTGAGGTCGGCTACTGCCTTCATCCTTTCTTCTACATTACCTGCCATGTTAAGACAAGAGGAGTTGCTCTGATGGTAAGCAACTTCCACTTCCAACCAAGAGGTTGTGAGTTCGAGTCTCCCCAAGAGCAATGTGGGAAGTTCTTGGAGGGAAGGATGTCGAGGGTCTATTTGGAAACAGCCTCTCAACCCCATGGTAGGGGTAAGGTCTGCGTACACACTACCCTCCCCAGACCCCACTAAGTGAGATTATATTGGGTTGTTGGTGTTGTTGTACCTGCCATGTTAGATCTATGTGCACAAGAAAGTGTAGGGTTTTGCCCCTTTTTGGTTGATTATAGATCCAGAAGAAACTAAAATTTTAACTAGAAAATCCCCACAGACGGCCCCAAATTGTTTGACCAAAAATAAATTATCTTTGGCTAAACTAATTAATCGATATTTAAGAGGTTAATTTTATTAAATGTAATAACTTCAGATCTAATATAAATTATGTAGAAGATATAGAAAGGGATGAGGCAGATTTAATGCATTGTATATTAAATGCTTCAGATGCAACAATATGCTAGAAGTGTTAAATATTAAATGGCAATAAATGGAACCCAATATAAATAAAGAAGAAGATTCACCCAATATTGAATGAGGTGGATGATTCCTTCCTCTGACAATGATGAATGTCAAGTAACTATAAGAATATTGAAGACTTTCTCGGATCTGGTGGAAATGATAAGGAATAATCGAAAAGTCGAATCTCTTTAGAAAGATATTCTTTGTATTTATCTAGAGAGCTTGCTTTTCAAAAGAGTTCTTATCACCTAGAATATTACCTGCCTTTTTTCCTATCTCTCGTTCTATTTATATGGGGTATTCCCAAAGAACCTTAAAAGTACAAACAGAGAGAATATTCAAAAGAATATTCCCTCTGAAGATCCCAATATGAAACTAACCGTTACTACTATCTGCTCTACTCGATCTCTGTCGTGGTTGATCGCTTGGCAACTCGTTCTGTCGAGCTTTGGTCGATCTCGACCAAATTGTCCATGATAAGTTACAAATTACTTATGATAATCACCTCTTCATACTGAATTTCTTCGGTGGGATTTTGAATCATACACTAATAACTATAATTAAATATGTACTCCTTCCATTCATTTTTACTTATCCAGAATGGATTTTACACGCCCCTTAAAAAATAAAAAATGAAGTGCATATTTTATCATAGTACCCGTAATAATGATAGAAGCCTTGAGAAGTAATTTATGAAAAATAATTAATGATAAGGGAAAAACAGAAAAAATGAAATGATCATCCTTTAATTTGCTAAAATTGACAAGTAAGTGAAGATATATTTTTAAGAGCTATGTGAATGATCATCTTGTCGGCAGGCGATTGAAGTTTACGTTTCGGTAAGGTGCAGCTCAGACTCTTCGCACACCATTGTCGTTTTTTATTGTTTCTTTCGCGTTACTCGAAACTTCTAGGATGAAATCAGATCGATGGCTCCAGTGAGTCAAAGTTACTAAATTAAACATGTTATTATTGGGTTGAAAAAGAAAAAGATGTTATTATTGGGGTGGTTTATGGAGTTCTTTCGTAAATTGGCAATTATTTTGTAATATAGTGAAAATGTTTTTTGAAAAAATTTAAGAATATATTTCGTGCAAAATTAAAAAGAAAAATCAAACTTTTCTCTAAGCTTTGAAAGAAATTACTTCTGTATTCATTTTATGTGATAAATGTTCTTTTTAAATAATTCAAAATAGAATAACACTATGCCTTTTTATATTTAAAAATAATTAACTTTACCTTTCTTATTTTACTTTTAATAATAAATTTTTATAGTTATAGAAATTTAGATAATAAGTTCTAAATTTTTTTCTTAAATTTGGTAACCAATCAAACACTTTCACTTAAAATGAAATGAAGGGAGTACTTGTTTTTTCAAGAAGCTTGGGAAATAAACAAAGTTTGAAAAAAAAAATTAAAAAAAATTGCAAAAAGTCTTTCACCAATTGTCTAACCAAGCGCCAAAATTTTAATAAGTAGAGATGAAGAAAGAAATAGAAAAAATGAGCTTGGTTGTGGTCATCGTGATCAAGCTATTCACTAAAAACTTCTGTTATACTAATATTATTATATTATAATATAGTAGTAGTAAAGTCGTAACTATAAGATAAACAATTCAAAGTAGGTAGAGATGGACTCTGTCCAAATAAGGAATTTTTACCTCCTATAGCAAAGGTTAACACCTTATTGATTTTAAATAAATATTATTTAAAAAAATTATATTTTATAGATACCTTTTAAAGTTTATAGCAAAATATTTAATTTTGGTTACCTCCTAGCCCTAAGCCACTAAATACGCTATTCAGTTACACTATTTTCTTTCTCTCTCTACTTTGATACATCCCATTTTCTTCCCCCATTCTCTGAAAATACGATGTTCAATCTCAAAATTCCTCTCACCCACACTATTTTCTTTTCATTTCGATCAATTCTTGCACAGAATATTTGAATTGCGATTTCTCTGTCATCAATACACTCTCTCTAAAGTCTTAAAACCACTTGAGTTTACTATGTATTCAAAGGTTAATCTGTTTATCTCTTTGTTCATTCTTCATCTGTTGATTGCTGCCAATGTTAGAGGGCACGAGATCAAGATAGGAGATTTCTCTGTTAAGGTCACTAAAAGCAAATCAAATCCCTAACCAAATCACTAAAAGCAGGTAATGAAAATAAGAAGACGCGTGTTGTACCTTCAAATCTCAAAGGTGTCGCATGTTATTACCTTCAAACGTTGTTGCGGCGGATTCGCCGGAAATTAGGGTTTGTTCTTGAACAAAGACGACGGAGTTTGGGGCTGAGCAATTTATTTTCTGTTAATATATTTCAATGTATTTTCATGTATTTCATTGTATTCATTGTCTTTCTTTTCATTGTAATTTAATGTATCTCGTTATATTTCATGTATTTCATTGTATTCACTGTCTTTTTTACATTGTATTTCAATGTATCCCGCTATATTCTATGTATTTCATTGTATTCAATGTCTCGCTATATGTCATGAATGTATTCATATGTTTTTTTAATTAATATAATTTATGTATTCAGATGTATTATATAATTTCTCTGAAGACTGCTATATTTTTGGGGTATTTTTCGGTTGAGAATCTTTTTTATAACTGAAAATACAAATTTTGTGTGT
This sequence comes from Nicotiana tabacum, assembly GCF_000715075.1. Lineage (NCBI taxonomy): Eukaryota > Viridiplantae > Streptophyta > Magnoliopsida > Solanales > Solanaceae > Nicotiana > Nicotiana tabacum. The sequence continues at coordinate 150,444,322 of NC_134099.1, read as the reverse complement.
TATAATTGAGTTTGTTGAATTATATTAAGAGTCTATTATGTTAATTGATTCACTTTCCGTTTTAAAAATAGTGTAATCCCCTATTTCACGCCGTGAATACAGTCGAATACAATAATCTGTCCAGCTGTAATCCCATGTTTCATTCCATGAATACAGTCGAATACACTCGAATACAACAACTGATTAGCTGGACTTCCTGATTCACACCTATTTTTGCTACTGTATTCATGAATATAATAGCTTAAATACATCAAATACATCTTATAACCACATAAAAGGTTTCTATAATCCATAATATAGCAAATGGTATCTATAGATGGCTAATTACTACTAAAAGATAGTGCTTTATGAAATTTTCTCAAGAAACAAAGGCCAAGAAGAAGAAAAGGCTTCCATATATTTTACAGCTTGTTTGGATTGTTGTTACATATTATTTCATAATGTATCGTATTCTATTGTACTACATTGTATTATATTGTTTGATGAATATAACATTTGGATACATTGTATCATTTGTCGTCGGTTCATAATGTCACGCATCAACAATATGAAGAATAAACTTGTAACATTACTAAGAAAAAATAGGATATGAAGTAGAATTATTATATACTCCCTTCGTTCACTTTTACTTGGCATGTATACTAAAAATAGATTTTCATTTTTACTTGTCGTTTTACGCATATCAAGAGAAGACAATTTTTTTTTCTGTTTTACCCATAGTATTTATTTCTCATTTCAAATCATTTTCTCAAATCCAATAAAATATGCATCAATTAATATGGGTGTCATGGTAAATTATGCACTTCATTTATTATTTCTTAAGGAGCGTAAAAAGTCAAAACGTGTCAAGTAAAAGTGAACGGAGGGAGTAAGAAAAAAAAAATGATAAAATATGATTATTTAATAAGAAAGGGCAAGATGAGAGAAAAAGCAAGGAAACGATGCCACCACACCAATACCGTCGTTCGATAAAGTGACTTTTCGTCGTTACGTAATGACAAATTTAATGATACGATACAATAAAATTTAAGTAACAATCAAAACAAATAACATATTTAAAGTAACAATACGATACAATACAGTAGATAACAATCATCCAAACAAGCTGTTAACTGTATTTCTTGCGCAAATGACAAATATTCTATTAAGTTATTAACTCTAATTTGACAACACGCTCGCTAATTATCCCGTAATGAGGAAAATTGATCTTTATTCTCATGATATCAAATTATTTTTTCGATCCTTATCTTTGGCTATTTCACTTTGCATGAGTCCTCGTTTACCAATTCTTTACGTGATTTTTAAGTGATGTTTTCTCCTTTTTATTTTGGAGCATCCCAAAATGATTGATATGCTTATTTAAAATTTAATTTATATACTGCTTACTCATACAAAATTTGAGTTGTTAAATTACTTTTATTCATAAAAAAAAATTCCTCTTAACTAATGAACGAACACATTCTATGTGACTAGTCTGACTTGTGTATTTTTCTTCTATCAAAAGACTCAAAATTATAATTTAAATTAATTCTTTGTTAGGAGTATTTAATTGAACTCCAAGTAGTATTGCCATATACAACCGAGATTAGAGACCCTTGGTACTTTCAGCACTGTGGAAGAGGATAAGGGGCTGAGTTTGACAGAATGGCTAAATTCGAAAGGGACAAGAATTCAAGTGCGGCTGGATACTCTTTGGCTTTTTAAGCCAATCCCATAAAGAAAATGGAATCCCAAGAGCCTACACTGGAATTCATAGAACAATCAACTCAGTCCTTAATTAGTCAAAAGTTCTGTAAGGGATTTAAGGACTGCCAGTTATTTGACAATGAGATAGGAATCAGTCCATTTTCGGGTTAATGGAAAAATCCTCCCATGGCACCTTCCGCTAGTAGAGAGCTGAAGTTTATCTTTGAGGAGATGCAGTCTGGAAATGACTTGAAGCTTTCAGGCTTTGATGATAACATTTTCTTAGATTCAGATACGGATCCCAGAAGTACAACATTCAGTCATGGAGGATACATCGCTCTATTGACATAGTATGGGGGAGTTAGCTTATGATCCTAACTAATGAAGTCAACAGAAACAATCTGCCAGATCCAGAAAAAGGCTCAAGTTCGAAGGTCCGAGCTTCTAAATTGGACTTGTATAAAGAAATGGCTTTCTAAAGTCAAATAGGAACTGTCTTAACACAAGTGATCCATTGAATATTTCTTGCAAGGACAGGTAAGAAAAAAATATCTGGGCTCTTAACATGATACCATCCTACGAGTATGAGAATGAGAACACATGAGCTACCACATTCTCGTCTTTGGCAAAACCACTGAAAGAAAGTTGATAATGGCTCAGCAAAAAGGCACACAACCGCAAAATATGCTCCTGATCCCTGCATGACTAGTTTTCTGGAACTTCCCATTCAACTATAGATCAAAAAATATTCAATAAAAGGCTCCACCTGACAATAGTGACGGAATAGAAAAAGACAGCCCCACTTGAAGAGATTCTCAAACTAGAATATTCATAGTGTTATTCTGTCTTGACAAACATGACACACTGGATATGCTATCACATATAGGGCAAATATGGAGTAAAAGCTGAGACCAACAAGGAAAGAGCATGAACATTTCTTCTTTATTTCCAGTATGAATTAAATGTTCCCCAAAAAGAGTAAAAGGCTGAAGTAAAGCCAATGCAAACCATTGGCATCTTTCACAAGACAGGAAACTATAAAACAGGTCTTAGAGCAGCGAATGACAGAAAGTGATACACTCAAATTCACCGGTTGGTAGCCCAACAAGCTCTGAAGTTTATACTTTTAACTGGAAAGACAAACCTGCAAAAAACGAGAGGAGTGAGCTTCTACCCGCTGAAAGTCATACTTAAAGGCACTAAGCTTTGTATGTACAACAAACCAAGAATATATTGCAAATTTGAGAAATTGCAGAAAATTTGTGTAGAAGTGGACTAGGAACCATTACAATATACAACATGAGAACAGAACTACAATACAAAATTTGAGTTGCAAACTTTTGCCCGAACAATACATGTTAGATGGCTCACAACAATTTGTTATCACTATTCAAATGGCGTAGATTCTTTGGAAATTATAGTCTCATCGGACAAACAAATAGAAATATTTCAACTTTTGATGAATCCGCACAAACTTGCCAACTTGCCTTGAGCACATTTAACAAAATGTTAAGAAAGCATTCTATCCAAGAACTTGTTGGGTTCAAGGAAAGGAAAAAGAAGACTGACTTCTTGATTTTGTTCCACATATGGTATGAAAGTAAGACATTTATATATTCCTTTGTATCCAGTTTAGGCCTTTTAGGAAGGATGAAAACACTCATATGGAAGGAAAGGATAACCTTCCACCTTCATTGCTCCTTTCTTGTGCTGCAACTATATGAAGGAAATAATCCAGACACTCTGTTACTTCCTCTCCTGCAAACTCTCCTCTTTCGTTCCCTTTTCTTTTCTTTATTTGATAAAGCCCATCCTCTTTCACCCTTACCAAACAATATAGTTCAAGGTAATTATAGTACATGACAAGGCTAGTGAATCTTGCTTTGTCATCGCAATTGTGCTGCAAGTGCAAAAACAAGCAGTGGCAATGGCAATGGGAACACATGATTTCCTCAATTGACCTGAATGGTGATATGAAGTGTTAAAGAACCTAATGAAAGTGGTAACGAGAAGATGCTGAAATTCTGAGTTCTGCATATTTCTTAAGTAAATTGCACTTCTCTTCCTCTTTTAGACCGAATTTAATTTCTGTTTCCATGTAGTATAGTGATCTTCAATTTGTAAAGATGCAACTTTAGTCCTTCGCCTACTAGAATCAACAAATTCCAATAGGATATTAACAAGCTCAATCTTTTCTTTTATTATAAAAACAAGCTCGATATTTTACTGCACTTTCTCCCTTTTGAATGTATATTTTTAGCACCTCCAGATGGTTACAAAGTTTGTAGTATCTTCATGAATCCCTGCTCAACTCTTCATGAACTGGCTAGGAAGGCAGTGTAGGGGCTGGAGGCAAGATCACAGAGTGTATAAGAGGGATGATGGCACATAGGGCATATTAAAGGAGGAGGATTGAGGTGGAAGCCAAGTATATGAGATTTATTATGTTAATTGGCTGATTCCATAACTAAATGGTGAAGTTCACCATAAATGGAAAGTTTTAGAGTTTTGAGCACTATAATACAAGGACAAGAACCGGATTAACCTAAACAACAACAACTAAGCCTCAGTCTCAAACAAGTTAGAGTCAGCTATATGATCCTCATTGACCATGTTACTTCATATAAACTCATCGCAAACCAATAATATACAAAATAAAATAAAAATAAAGTAAATAGTAGATATTCTCAACTAATAAGTCTATCTTCTATAAGTCTTTTTCTTCCATTGTATCCTATCTTTCGCTAAGTCTACATGGATTCCAAGAGATTGGATGTCCTCCGATACAATTTCCTTCCAAGTATTTTAGGTCTACCTCGTCCCTTTTAACACTTTTACTCACCATAGTGTCGCATCTACATAGCAGTGCATTTGGCGGCCTATAAATCTATGCCGAGCAGACTCCCGTGTCGGACCCTCCAAAAATGCACTACTTTATAGTATCTGACACGCACCCGACGACATTTTCGGAGTGTTCGAGTAGCTGTAGATGTGACAAGGTGAAAAATAAAAATAAAAATTACTGTTAACAAAGTATCAACACTGCCACCTTCTTCTATTAGCTTTGCCCCTAACCATCAGTATAGGGCAGTGTGTGGAGATGACAGCAATTCTCTAGAGAAAACAGAAAGCTTTTGTGAAAATTGTATTATCAGAAATATTACGGGTTAAATAACTCTTCCTATTGGCTTGGTATTCTCTAGTATGAAAGGTGTTAAGAAGGTACAAAGGGTTTCAACTGATAAACCCTATAAAAAAAGGTTTCAACTGATAGTTGAATTGTATAATGCAATAGCGTCGCTGTATAAAGGAAGAGGAAGAATAAAGAGGGGAAAGAGGTCATCTAAAACATTTGTTTACCTCTAATTATGAGCCATTTTGGCATTTTACTCTACACTATCAAATGCATTTCTTGTGTGAGTTTTCTGGTAGTTATTTTCCCCTTTTTGTTTTATTTGAAAGTAACTACTGTGGGTGGGGCTATCATAGTAATAGATAAATAACCAATCAAAATGAGCAAAATGATACTGGAATGCAGCTAGTTCTTTTGCTTAAAATACAGAACCTGGAGGACAATTAGATAATTTATGATTCCAATTACTGTATATAAAATAAAAAAGAAAGAAAAAAGAGCAAAAACAGAATCACTGTGGTACCCCGGCTCCTAACCATGTTTTGACTTTAATCTTGTACATGGATAAAGCTTGGCATACCGAGCTTGAATAATAAGGGAAAGAAGCCAAGAATTACATTGTGAGTGAATTAGAAAAACTGTGATGGAACCAAATAGTAAGGAAGAGAAGCCTGGTGTAGCTACGGAAGTTTTACCCTGTTGCAGTAAAACTCAAAGAAACTTCAGAAAGTCTTCAAGTTTATCGCGTCACGGTACACACATGAAAAGTTCAGAAACCTGAAGGATCTACTGTGTCTCAGCCCAGTAGATGAACCAGATTCATGGAACCAGTAGCATTTGAATAGTTTATATTACAACAACAACATACTTTATTTATAGTTTATATTATGAGTATAAAAATATAAGTTCTAATTCATTCTAAGGCATTGTAGTACGTGATTAGGGACGAACAATCACTGTGAAAGGAAGATTTAAGAAGACTTGTCGCTTAACAAGGATTTCCTAAGCCCAAAGGTAGGAATTAACTCTAATTCTTATTATTTTGAGTTAGATTTCAGCATGGTTTTGAGGAGCTTGCAATTTGATAGGGTATTAGGGCTGGAATTAAGTGTAGATACAATAAGGTTCTCTGGATATAGATTGAATAGCTGAATCATGAACTTAAATGGCTGAGCAATTTCATTGTTCCTTTCATAGATCATTGAAGATTTTCCCTAATTGAATCAATTGGAGTCAAGTCCAAGCAAGATCGAAGACCTAGTGAGTAATAATGTGTTCGTAACTGGTTCTATATCAAAAGGCATGATTCAAATCTAATGTATGCAGGTTCAGACAGAATTATTGAATTCAATGTTCTAGAAGTATAGTATATATATGTCCTTCACATATATGCATGTATGGAGACAAGTGCATGGAAATGCGGACATGATTTTCTTACCTTATCTTGAATAGCTAGCATGATTATGCTAAAGATATAGAGTTTTCATGACAGTGCATGTGTACAAGAGGGTCTATCAGAAACAGCCTACACTCTACCCTTCCCACACCCCACTTATGGGATTAACTGGGTTTTTTGTTGTTGTATGTGAATTTTTTGCAAGATACAGTTGATATATGCTGTCTTATGTAATTTTATGAAGTATTTCATATGCTATATAATTAGCTATATGCCTAAGATGAGAAAATATTTTTGGGAGGAAGGTTGAAGGATCTAAGTTGATATACACTACCCAGTGTTGTCAAAGGCTCATTTGAGCTAAGCTTAAGCCCCGATGCTCAAAGAAGGTCACGGTTGGCGCTTCACGAGTTCGCGTCACTTAGGTTGTGCTTCAGTGTAGGCAAAGCACTAAGGTGTGCGCCTCATGCCCATAAAAATTCTACCCTGAATAGAATGGTACTAAACAATAAATATAGTTGGAAAAAAGATATATTAATTGCAATGGAAATCATTATGAATGAGGTTGTTATTTGTTCTTGCATCATGTATACATTTCTTCTTAGGAGCTGATATCTTCTTTTATTCTGTAATACATGCATCCACCGGATGCTTTTGTTATTAATACACCACTAACTTCATAAACAATTTTTTTGTTGCGCCTTTTTAACTAAAGCTCTCACTTTGATCGTGCTTGCGCTTAAAACCTGATAGACTTCGTGCGTATTTTAACGCTTTTAGCCTTTGACAACACTGACACTACCCTAAAAGGGTTGACATCGCAAAAACAAACACAAATATGGCGGTTATAGCTTATGCAACCAACAGAGTGTAGCTATAGATTCAGATTGTGGCAAAACTCCTAGCTGACGCTGGAAGAAGATGGATTCAGACTCTCATAATGTACAAACTGGGCAAATAGATACCTAGCTGTTAGGATTGGAATCAAATTATTGTGCCAGCATCCACAGTGCGAGTGGTGTCAGACACTAGTAAAGTGATCCTCCCTAGCATCTGTTGTGCTTCAGTGGTCAGATAAAAATGAAAACAGACTCACTTATGAGATATGCCCTCCAGTAGCACTCATACCAGCTATGAGTTTAAGGCATAGTACATATCATGCTTTAAGTCTTCTTGTCCCAACAGTTATAGATGGCATTATTCTTCATTGGACCCGTACCTCATTCTTTCATATTTCAGGATTTCAGATTCAGCAATACACAACAAGGCTGAGCGGTGAGCAAGTAGCACACAACTCTCTGGTAAGCCCAACATTCCACTGCGGGAGCTATTTTGCAATTTCTTTTATACTCCCGGTGTCCCAATTTATGTTACACCTTTCCTTTTTAGTCTATCCAAAAAAAATGGCACCTTTCAATATCTAAAAAAATTAACTTTTAACTTCTCATTTAATCTCTTCTGAGCCGAGGGTCTACCGAAAACAGTCACTCTACTTTGTCAAGGTAGGGGTAAGGACTGCATACACATTACCCTCCCCAGACCCCGCTTCTGGAATTTCAGTAGGTTTGTTGTTGTTGTAACTTCTCATTTAACTTTTAACTTTTACCTTCTCATAAAATGTCTTTCTTTCTTTCTTAAAACTCTCAGGTCAAACACCCTAAAATAAATTGGGACGGAAGGAGTATTTTATAGGAGGACGTCTTATTAACAAAATTTCAACATATTTTAGTGTCCAAAAATGCTAACTGTGTCATATAAATTGTAAATAATAGACAACATCAGCGAATCAAAGACAAAAAAACATTTCCAATGATCCAATCTAATAAAAGGGAAAGAGTAAAATGCCTGAGATTACAGACCGGAAAGGGTCTCATTCGGATTCGACAGCTTCAACAACCTTCGGGCCTGCAATTCACAAGACAATACAAATTAAAAAACTAAACTTTTAACCTAAAAATAGCACTAAATCGTGTTAGGGCTTTTAGTAGAGACCGTGCATAAAGGGAGGACGAAGGTCCTTGCCCCACCCAATGCCACGTGTAGCATCAAGGTACTGCTGAACAAGGTGACGACACTTCTGAAGGTGATTAACACCTTCGATACGATAGCACCAACGGAGCTTTTCACGGAGGATCTTAGCCTTTTCAATGTCGATCCATTTCTCCCTCACCAAATGCTCCCTCATCTCGAAGAAAGCAACCGGGTCCTTGTACGGGTTATTCGGGTCGAAGTCATCGGGTGCTCCTTCATCGAACTCTACTCCTTTTTTCCTCCCCATTTTTTTTCAGCTTGAAATCTTCTCCTGTGTGTGAACTGATTTTTGCAGTGTAGGGATTAGACCGAAATGGTGAGTGAATTTGGGGAAAGGGGGTGTGTGGTTTGTGAAGATGGGTTTGGGTTGAACTGTTTGGGCCTGGGTTGAATTTGATTTAAGTTGACCTACTCCAACGCGTTAATTAGGCCCAACTTATTGCACTTCTCCTTTTTAAGCCAACACGTGGCAATTGCTGGTGTTAATCGGATTTTTAAAAATTAATCAATTTTTAATGATTCATCGTTAATCAATAACGGTATATCTGAACTCATTTATGACCCGAGATATATGTGATCCCAACTATTAACGACCGGTAAATTTAATCCATTTCGCATAGTTTAAAGACATTAATTTGACCCCTTTTCCAAAAAAATTAACATGTCTATATTGTATAATTCTCCGACAAGGGTGTCAAATGACTCCCTTGAACGAGAATAACTTTGTCCCTTGTTATAATTAATAATGTACGTTTATAAAGTTATAATTAATAACTTTGTTACTTGATAAAATGCGAAGCGGTGTTAACGAGAGGTTGGAGGTATGGAGACAGGTCCTCGAGTCTAAGGGTTTCAAGTTGAGCAGGACTAAGACAGAGTACCTGGAGTGCAAGTTAAGCGCTGAGTCGAGGGAAGTAGGCATGAACGTGAGGCTTGGATCACAAGTCATCCCCAAGAGAGGTAGTTTCAAGTACTTTGGGTCGGTTATACAAGGGACAGAGAGATCGACGAGGACGTCACACACCGTATAGGGGTGTGGTGGATGAAATGGAGGCTAGCATCTGGAGTCCTGTGTGACAAGAAAGTGCCACTGATACACAAAGGTAAGTTTTATAGAGCGGTGGTTAGACCGTCCATGTTGTATGGGGCAGAATGTTAGCCGGTTAAGAACTCTCATATCCAGAAGATGAAGGTAACAGAGATGAGGATGTTGAGGTAGATGTGCGGGCACACTAGGATGGATAAGATTAGGAATGAAAATATTCGGGAGAAGGTGGCGGTGGCCCCTGTAGATGACAAGATGCGGGGCTCGGATGGTTGTTGGCTTTGGTGGGTATGAGAAAAGGTAGAGGGCGGCCTAAGAAGTATTATGGAGAGGTAATCAGACAGGACATGGCACGACTGTAGATTTCCAAGGAGATGGCCATTGATAGGAAGGTGTGGAGGTCGAGCATTAAGGTTGTAGGCTATGAAGTAATCGAGCTTTTTCTACTCGTACCGGGGGTGAGGCTGGTTTGATATGATTGATCTTAGACGGCTAGTGGTTAATGTTGTGTCCACACTATCCTTTCTGCTTTTCATAGCTCCGGGCCTTAATTACTAGTTATTGATATTACGTGTCATCTATTTTATGGTTTTTATGATATTGTTATTATTTCTATGGTTTCTATTGACGATACTGGTATATTGTCTCTTCTTGTTTTCTTTTCGTCTTCTTAAGCCGAGGGTTTATCGGAAACAACCTCTCTACCCCATCGGGGTAGGGGTAAGGTCTGCGTACACGCAATCTTCTCCACACCTCACTTTGTGAGATTTTACCAGGTCGTCGTCGTTGTTATTATTGTTGTTGTTTTTAAAGTCAAACAACTAGTTCTATTAACTTAAAAGGAGAATTGTCAATTGTGGGAGTATGTTGATGAAAACAAAAATAGTAGTAGAAGTTAGTTGGACAGATGATAAAGAAATGGACATTATTTAACTCAACCCCAAAGCTAATTCACGAGGTGATAATTGCTTAAGGTCATAAAAGGAGACTGTCTTATCCCTAAAGTGCTGATGTGAGACTCAACACCCTCTCGCGTTCAAGACTGAACATCTGGAGCGCGGACAATATAAGATGGAGACTTAATATCGCGTAAACAATAAATTAGGATGGGCCTGAATCTGATACCATATAAAAAAAATAGAGCTTGGCCTAAGTCATTTCCGAAAGTTAGCTCATAAGGTGATGATTGACCAAGACCATAAAAGGAGACCATCTCATTCCTTAAAAGTCAATGGGAACTCAATAATATAATAGAAAACGGAGTTGATAGATATCTTCGATAAAGATTTTCCTTCCTTAATGGTGAATGTCCACGAACTATATAGAGCTGCATAAATTTTTTGAAAATAACAAGGAATGTCATGTGTAATGGAAATCTTAGGAAGTATACAATCATAGTCACTCAATAAGAGGTTAAGATATTCAACTTATATAGAAAGTAATCTTCAGCTTGGTATAAAAAATAATCTTGAATTTTGAAGACTTCTTAATTATGGCGATGGTTATACAAAAAATTAATGAAGAGGTCCCTTTCTAGAAAATATAGTAACTTAAATGATTCATCTTTTCTATAGTGGTCATTCCTATCATGATGCAAGCTCTGAGTACACTATTAAATTATCTCTCCTAGTAATTTTTTTTTAAGCCATTTATCAGGCTCTGTTAATTTGTGGTGTTTGGCATTATCCCCTATCTCGTATATTAATATGAGATTAGTACATTGGAGGGGGACATAAAACCAAGACCTCCAGAAAAAAGAAATTACAAAGGTAGTTATTGCTGGTCTTAGACCTTTTACAGCATGATGCATAGCACTGTCAAAAAAATTGGACTATTTTAAACAGTTGTTCACCTATAACAGTAGTGGCCTTCCATAGATCAGTTGAACCACCCATTTTGATTTCCTGTTACACGTTATATTTTCTTTAAACTAGCATTTTTCTTGCCATTAATTTTTTCAGTGGAAATAACATATTATCATCATTAAAAGATGGAGTAATCCCGGTATCCAGAAGCACAATGATCACCCCTTATAACAACTTGATTCTTGTCGAAACTCATATTTTAGGTATTTTGTTAATTTATTTTGGTAAAGAAAAGTGTAATAGGTTCAACCATCCTACGAACTAATTTGGGTGATAAAAACGACATACTATGTGGATTTTTCATCAACAATATTTATGTTATCCGTGCATAATATTAATTCTTTAGTCCAAGTATAATGAAAAAAGAAGGATAATTCAGCTCTGCCTCAAATAAACTCGATTGTAATGACAATTGGTACATTGATGCACAACGCGCTCAATCTCTTTTCCTATGTAACCAAGTCCACATATGTATTGAATGTATTTTACGGGATGGATATCATAAATAAGCCTAAACTACTTACTTTTGATGGATTCACTTAATTAGTCGATACCAACAAAAAGAATATCAGCAAGACGTCCCCGTTCATCAAGGATAGACGGGCCCTTGAAGTTGTATTGATCATCTATAGTTATAATCACGGGCTTAATTATAACTCGAGAATCGAGATCAACCTCGATATGTACTTTTGTGCAAGTTGCGATGCTACTCAGGTAGGGGCAAGACATTAAGATATCTGAGATAATGTTAAATGTTGAATATGTGCTTGTTAATCTACTATTACAAAGGTCATGCATCAACAACATTTACTCCAGTGCCAATAATGTCAGTTTTGCATATGCCTACATTTGCCATGTTTAGGCAAAATGCTACCACATGGTGCATCTATAAACCCTATTCTTGTTTCTTTAAAGTGAATTTCTTCCTTGTCATGAAGGATAAGTTAATGTAGGTTTTAGTTTTATTTCCCTTTAGTATAACCCAAGTTAGTTATTGGAAAGACATGAGCAACATCAAAAGCGGTATCGCCAAAGACCTCTTGATTCATCAAAATCATGGCAACATCACCCATATTCTTTACTATTTGCCCTTGGTTAGTTTCAACATTATTACACATTACAACCTTGAATGTTAATGCTTTGCATCAATCCTTGTAGACTTTATGCAGTTAAATTACGCATAATAATGTATATCAACGGAACAACGTATAAGGAAAGTTTTTAGGTTTGACAACTGACTCGCCATCATATACTTTCTCATTTTCTAGCACAACCATTGCCACTATCTGTATATAATGAGTGCTAAAGCCAACTGTGAGAATTTAAGGCGCCTTGTTAAGTGGACAATAAAGCATTGACTGAATTCCAGTTATCAATATAGGGCGGTCACAATGATACCCCTTGAATTACAACCAAAGAACTTGTAGCAATATTATCATCATAAAAAAAATAGAAGAAGAATGACAGAGAGAGATAGAGAGTACGTCTATACTATCGTCTATTGCAATATCCATCAAAACTTATTGGATGACTCCATGTTTTCTTCTTAAGTTGTTTAAATATAGAGGTTTAATGTTTTGGACTGCTATAAAATATAAATATCAGTTTTATAGTTAGTTTTTAAGGGTCGTGCATTTTTGCCCCCTTTTTGAGTGATGCACATATTATCGTAACCATGACATTTTTCGTAAAAAATAGAACCTCGTAATAGTAACGATTTATAGGGGGGGGGGGGAGGATGCACAATACTTGCACATGACTCATTTCTTAGTATTTTTAAGGATTGTAATCTCATATATACTTATTTATTTATTTTGAACAAAACTCATCATTTAACAATAAATCTTTAATATTCATATAAATTATTGTAATATATTTATTTTATTTTGAGCAATTCTTATAAAGAGGAAACTCTACCTAAGTTAACTGAAAATTCTAACAAATGTTTAACCTCTTTATTTTATATAATAAAGATCTTAGGAGATGAAATCCCAATTATAATATAGCGGGGGTCTTTTTTAGGAAAACCACAACATAATAATTTATTTATTCTATGATGGTCTTTGTTTTCATGATCCCAAATCATACCAACTCCAACACGCTATTGAATAATTTTTCTTAATAATTTGTATATATTCATGCCCTTTCTCATCAAGTGGTTGATCAATTGAACCAAACAAAAACTTTCTCGCACAAATGAGCTTTTTGTTGCATGTTATAATTTTTGTGAACTCGTACTTTTTTATTATTAATTTGTGGGTGGGGGGGGGGGGCGAGAGGGGATGACACATGTTCCCAATTTTCAGAAGTCCAATATCACACCTTAAAATAATTTAGTTTTTTTGTCATATATATGATTTGTTTGGTTCACCTTGGTGAAGACAAGCCTGATAGGTTCAAGAACTCTTGGAATTTGAGTGATGCTAATAATATAAGAAGTTCACCAATGTTTATAACTAATCTTATCTAGTTTTGATTCTCTGCTCCAAGTATAATGGAGAAAGAAGGATATATCAGCTATGCATCATATGTGCTCAATTGTAACGAGCACTTGATACTTTAATGCACAATGCGCTCGATCTACCTTTGTGTCACCTAGGCAGCACAAGTATGGAATGTAATTAACGGTGTGAATATCATAAATAAGTCCTAGACTATTAGCTTTTGATGGATTCACATAACCGACACCAATAAAAAAAAGGTATAGGCAAGAAGTTTCCTTTCATCAAGGATGAGTTGACCCTTGAGGTTAGATTGACCACCTGTACTCATAATTACAGAATTATTTGTAGCGTGTGACCAATCTGGGTCTTCACTTTTGAACAAAGCATCAATGCCATTCATGTGGGGATAAAATATTGAGATACTCGAGATGATGTTTCATCTCGAATATGTGCACGTTATTTTATCTAATGAGAAATATCATGTAGCAAAAATATTTCTCCAGGCCAATAATGATAGGCTTGAGGTATGCTTGGACTTGTTGAGTTTGAATCTGTGAATAAAAAATACTACACATGATTCATTCATAAACCCTATCCTTATTCCTTTGAAATGCATTGTTGCCATGAGCCTGGAGGATGAGTTGACGTAGGATTTAATCTTTTCTCCTCCAGTAAAATCCAAATTAGCTGCTGGAAGGACATGAACAACATCAAAAGTATCATCTTCAAAGACCTCATCATTCGCAAGAATCATAATAATATTCCCACATCTTTTACCATTTGACCTTGATAAGTTACACGGCTCGAACCATTATCACACACCACAATCTTGCCTTTAACATCAATGTTGTGCAACGATTTTGGTAGACATTGTGCAGTTTCTTAATTGTACATGATAAGGTATACCAAGGAAATAAGGTACATCGGAAGTCTTAAGGTTGGTTAATTGCCTTGTCATCATATAATTTCGTATTTCTTAGCACAATTACTGCTACCATCTTTTCCTATGATGCATGCTAAAGTCAACTATGACAATTTAAGAACTTCCTCATTAGATTGTAACATTCACCAATTCACAGTTATTAGCAGAAGTAATCACAATAATACTCTTCTGAATTGCAATAAAAGAACTAGTAGCAATACTCTCATCATAAAAAAGTTGAAAAAGGTCCACCAAGGAAGAGAGAAAGCATCAAAGTAACGTCTACACCATCTTCTTTTGAAATATCTATTGCAGCCACTATGGCAGTGTGTGCACAATTTTTCTTCTTTTTAGTTGGTTGAATTATAGCGTTTTATTGTTTTGGACCACTATAACATACAAAATATTAGTTTTGAACTTAGTTTTTTATGTTTTGTGTATTTTCTTTCCCTATGTTTCGTGTATTTTCTTTCCCTACTTTTTTGAGTTATGTAAATATTATCTTAATTATGGCATTTTTGTGCAAAAAGAGAACAACATCTCAAGGATGATGATTAGGAAGGAAAAAATGCACAATACATGCACACGACTCATTTGTTAGCCTTTTTAAGGACCATATATAATCTCATAATAATTTATTCATTTTTGTGAAGAAAACTCATCAATAACATTAAATGTCTAATATTTGTACAAATCCTTTTAATACAATATTCATGATAAGGTGGATTTCCTTCTTGCAATTCTTGTACAAGATAAAACCCTACCTAATTTAATTGGAATCCTAAATAAAAGTTTCACCGGTTTCTTTCATATAAAAAAGAGATTAGGAGATAAAATGCCAATTATAATACAGTAAGGGCCTTTTGTAAAAAAAAAACTAGCAACTTTTTTTTAATAATTCCATCATCATGATGGAGGAGTTAAGGCATGACTCCAACCTGTATATATATCAAAAATCATAATTACACGGAGGGGGGGGGGACATAGGCCTTGGCCTCCAGAACAGTGAGGTAGGTGATTGGACTCACCCTATGATACATGATTGAACAAAATAAATTAGAATGAGTAAGAAGAAGGTTGCTCTTCCTCCGGGAGTTTGTAGCAACACACATGGATGATATGTACAAAAAGGTGCCAGAGAGGAGCTTATTGTTAGGTGTTGTCATTGATAACAAACTTGTTTTTCTTTTGTCTGAATCTGAAGTTAGGTATCCCATCACCTTCTAACTTCATTGAAGCTCTAACATTCAATGGTAATGATACAACCTCATTGAAGATAGAAACAGTTTTAGATTCTTCACCCATGTTAGTAAGCTTGTCAGCAGAGTTGTTTCCTTCCCTTAAGGTGTGGCAAAATACAAAGTTACGATCATTGGTCATGGTTTGAATCTGCTCAATAATATCATTAAATCTCCAGGGTGGTTTCCTGATTCTTTTGATCAAGTTGAGAACAATCGCCGAGTCAGATTCGACTATAACATTTGTGAGGCCCCTTGTAATACACATTTTGATGCCTCACCTTATAGCTTTAGCTTCCGCGATATTGCAACTACAATCTCCATAGAATTCTGCAAAAACACCTATCAACACACCATTGTGATCTCTGATAAGACCACCACCACCTGCTGAGCCTGGATTACCATTGTTGCAACCATCAGTATTGAGTTTAAACCAGCCTGTTGGAGGTTTATGCCAATAAACAATTTGACAGTGAATAGCAGGGGAGAGCTTCTCAATTTTGTTGTAAGTATCATGTCATATGTTGGTCAATTGCAAATTTGGGAAACTCGTATGGATAAGCATATTTATCATCTTGATCACTTGCTGGTTTGACGACCCAGCCACTCGTCTCATGAGTTACAGCTCTGTTTCTCCCATTTCTACTTCTTTATGCTTCGTTATCTGTGTTTTGTGATATCGGGTTGGTCGGATCGAGTCCGGAATGAGTTTGGTGAAGTATGAGACACTTAGTCTCTTTTAAGAAGATTTAAGTTGGAAAAGTCAACCGGATGTTGACTATTCTGTTAGAGGGCTCGGATGCGAGTTTCGATAGTTCATTTAGCTTCGAGAGGTAATTTATGACTTAAGAGTGTGATCGGAATGGGTTTTTGAGGTCCGGAGTAGAATTAGGCTTGAATTAGCGAAATTGATATTTTGGCGATTTCCGGTTGATAGGCGAGATTTTGATATAAGGGTCGGAATGGAATTTCGAGAGTTGCAGTAGCTTTGTTGTGTCATTTGGGATGTGTGTGCAAAATTTCAGGTCATTCGGGCGTGGTTTGGTTGGGTTTTTGATCAAAAGTGTATTTCAGAAGATTTTAGGAACTTAGGCTTGAATCCAATGTGTTTTGAGTGATTTGATGTTGTTTGAGGTGATTTGATGATTGGAACAAGTTTGAATAAGGTTTTAGGATGTGTTGGTGCCTTTGGTTGAGATCCCGGGGGCCTCAGGTGAGTTTCGGGTGGTCAATCGGACCGTTTCTAAGTTGGAAAAATTGCAGAAGTTCAGGTTCAGCTGTTGCAGGGTTTTGCCCTTCGCGATCGCGAGGGGAGTCCTACGATCGCATAGAAGGAATTGAGGAAGTGGCCCAGTTGCTCTTCGTATTCGCAGAGCTTGGCTTGCGATCGCATTGTTTGGGGAGAGTGTGCATCGCAAACGCGTGTAAGGGGTCGCGATCCCATAGTGTTAAATGGACCAAGGGTCTGGAAAGGAATTTGTTCAACGCGAACACGTGAGGTGGTCCGCGATTGCGTAGGGTCAGTGGCTCAGGCATTGCGATCGCAGGGTCTTGGACGCGATCGCATAGAGTTATTTTGGGAGCTGAGATTTTTGTGCTTCGCGATCGCGATGAAGAAAATAAGGCCTGGACAGAATGTTTTAAAGTCGTCTTGTTCGAGAATGTGGGTCTATTTTCACCCATAGCTGCTCATTTTGAGAAATTTTTTAAGGAAATTAAAGAGGGATTCAAGGGGAAACGATTGGAGGTAAGAATTTTGGACTCAAAACTTGATTCTATTGTAAAATCTACCTAGAAAATCATGGAACTTAAGCTAAAAATGGAAGAACTAGGGCTTGGGATTTTAGACTTTTGAATTGGGATTTGAAGGACCATTTGAGGTCGGATTTAAGAACTTTTGATATGTATGAACTCATGGGGTGATAAAGAATCTAATGATGTGAAAATTTCTGAGTTTCGAGAAGTGGGCTCGGGACTCGGGTTTTTCTAATTTTGGGATTTTTGGTATTTTTCGATTGTTTTGGCTTGGGCTTTGTTCCCTTAGCATATTGTGACGTATTCGTTCTGATTTTGGATAGATCGATGCACATGGAGGCCGATTCGAGGGGTAAAGACGTCGCGAGCTAGAGAGTTAGCCGGTTTGAGGTGAGTAATGTTTGTAAATGGTGCTCTGAGGGTTTGAAACCCCGGATTTGCACATCGTAGTGCTATATCGAGGTGAGACACGCGCTTGATGACGAGCGTGGGGTCGTGCACTATTGGGGATTGTGACTTGGTCCGTCTCGATTGATGATTTTACCGCGTATTTGACTGAAACTTATTTGCTATCATCATATTTTGGGTTGATTGCCATATTTGGACTTCGTGCCAACTATTTGAACCCTTCGTGGATTTTTATCACTATTTCCTCACTGTTTTGACTTATTACTTGAACTCAGTCATGTTATTTTCCACTGTTTTAATACTCAGCCATTTTTACTCAGCTTTGAGACTCAAATGATGTTTTGGGCTGAGAACTATTGTTTTACTAATGCCCGAGGGGCTTGTGATAATTTTCGGACTGAGTACGGCCGAGGGCCAAATGTGAGGATACATTGATACTGATATGAGGCCGAAGGCCTGAGATACATATATACGCCATGAGATGGCTTGACTGATATGAGGCCGAGGGCCTGATATACATATATACGCCACGAGATGGCTTGATTGACATGAGGCCGAGGGCCTAGATTTGATGCCACAAGATGGCTTGATATTGCGCTTGGGCCGTAAGGGGCCCATCCCGGAGTTTGTACACCCCCAGTGAGTGCGGGTACCTATTATGATGTGAGATTGAGCCTAAGGGGCTGGCACTATTCTGAGATTGAGCCCGAGGGGCTGGCACTGTTCTGAGATTGAGCCCGAGGGGCTAGCACTGTTATGAGATTAAGCCCGAGAGGCTGGTACTATTCTGAGATGTTGCCCGAGGGGCGGTTTTGTTGATACTGTGCCCGAGGGGCGAACTTTTACTTGTTATTTACCTGTTAATTACTTGTTTTACTTGTTGAAAAAGGGGTTTTACTTGATTCTTCATTGATTTACTGATTTTAAGTGATTTTACTGCTTCGGTATAGAATGCCTTGTGTTTTACGTGCTTTCTTACTTTCAGTCATTATTTATATTTATTACGCACTAGGTCGGAGTACTCACATTACTCCCTGTACCGTGTGTGCAGATTCAGGCGTAGCGGGTCCCGCTCCTAAGTGCTGATCCTTCCAGTCCAGGCGGTGTTTCGGAGACTATGAGGTAGTTGTTGAACCAGATGAGCTAGAGGTCCAAAGTCAGTCCAAGAGTCCCACCAGAATGAAATTTCCCCCTTCCAAGCCTCCATGAAATATAAGGTTCCACCTTGTCTTTGACGTCCATCATTCTTCTCCAAGTATGATATTGGCCGAGAACTTTCTTTCTTGCAACAAGATAAAAACTTTTACAATACTTAGCTTCGAGAAAGTCTTTAAGAAGAGAAAGTTGAGTTCTGAATTTCCACCATAACTTAGTAGAGAAGGCATCACATGTGTCTGTGAGAGATCTGAAGCCAACTCCCCCTTCCTCGATTGGAAAACACATGTATTTCCAAGCAATCCAGTGCTTTTTATTATTGTTACCATCCATACTTTAGAAGAAGTTGGAGATGATCTTCTCAATCTGGTAGAAAGTCGTCTTAGGATGGTGAACTGCTGATAGAATATGGAGCGGGATAACTTGCAAAACAGATTTGATAAGCACAGCTTTGCCACCATAAGATAGAAATTTACCTTGCCAACCTTGGAGTCTTTTTGCTATGTTAGCCACCATGTTGTTGAAGTAAATGACTTTTTTCCTCCCTATGTAGATAGGACATCCTAAATATTGCTTCGGAAATTGGCAATGCTTGTAACCAGTGATCTGCATGATTTGGTTGATTCTCGGATTATCATCTTTGAAGTTGACATAGAAACCAGATTTAGATTTATTTACTAATTGTCCTGATATCTTTTCTGATAGTTTATATGAGTCCACCAATTGTATAGAGACCTAGTCCTATATCAGTTTCCTCAGTACTAACTACTGAAACAATATGTAAATAAGACACAAGATTTTTACGTGAAAAAATCCCAACTCAAGGGGACAAAAACCACGACCTACACTGGTAGGATTTCAACTTCACTAACTTGTAACTACACTATTACAAGTCACTTTGTAATGACTCTATTACAAAGACTTCAATCACTCTAACTTGTAATATACTTATCACAAGCTACTTTGTCACTCACTAGTTACAAAGACTTCAACCTATGACTAACTCTAGTCACAACACAAACTCAGATGGTTTATGATTTTGAGTTTCCTAAAACAAAGATTCTAAGAAAGCAAGATAGGAGTTGCAATAAAGAACAAAACACAAGATTACAACTCAACTAAGGACACACATAGACTCATAGTGAAATTGGTCCGTAGTGGAGTTGTCTTCTTATTCTTGACACACTTGTGACTTCAATATTGGATCAGATCTTCAATGCTTGAGAGAATATCACTAAATACTCAAGTAAATATCTTGTTGCCTTACACCATGTTCTTATACTTCAAAAGACACCCTAAGAAGGATGTCTATTCTTGGTTGGTACACGCCTCTTCCTAATGAGAAGTGACTCTTGCACTGTAGCGTGCACAGTTGCAGGCAGTCACTTTCTGTAGTTGCTTTCCAACTGTAGAGTTGACTTATACTTCTATTAGGGAAACACCAAGGGATCGGGTCCCTAAACTGGTTCTTGTGAATCCAAAAGCACACTGCCCAGATTATCTTGAGTCCATTTGCTGAATGATTGTACCAGGCATGCATCAGGTCCTTTATCTGGTTCTATACAGAAAGTTTGTTAGATCATCAAAACATAGACTAAGAGACCTTAAGCCCACCAATTTCTCCCTTTTTGATGATGACAAACTTTTAATATTGATGACTATTTATAGAGCTTAACTTAACCAGATAAAGTACCAGTAACCGCGTATGTTTCCCCTAACTCTATGCTTCCCCCTTAATCACCTGCTTCAATTGTTCAAGTTAACCAACTCTTCCCCCTTTTGGCATCATTAAAAATGCACAACAGGTAAAAACACATAAAGAAGTCTAACACAGTTAACCCATGCCCCATATGTGCACACAACATGATAGAAAAGAGAAGTAGAAGGAAAACAAGCATTGTACTAGCAAAAGAAGAGTTGTTTCATTGATAATAAATTAGACTATTTCAACGGCAGCAGTAACGGTGGAATCCAACATGCCATCACAAAAAGAAAAACAAAAAGAAAACAACAGCCAAAAAATATCAGAACATAAGACAACTGGTCATTGAGAGGATCCTAGGGGGCACTAGAATAAGGAGGCTTGGAGGAGGAGGCAACAATGGTTTTGAGAACCAGGTCCATGCGGGCATTTGCATACAGCTGTTCCTCAAGCAGTTTCTCCCGCAGGTTCTCCACCTGTTGCCTAAGCTCAATATTCTCCTTAGTCAAGCGGGCAACTTCTTCATGGGAAGAATTAACAGAACCAGGTGCTTCAACAGCTTGACTGAGCTGAGTTTCCAGTATGGCATTCTGAGCCCTCAACCTTCTGATTTCTTCAGTAGCAGCATTTTGAGCATTTATCAGCTAAGAAATTGTCAAAGTGCTTCCCCCAACCTTTTCTACACACTCACACTCTTCCAGAGTTGTTTTGGAGAAGGTTTGTTTGTGGGTACCTACTTTTGGATTGGCCAAAGGTACCTTGTAAAACTGGAACACCCGAGTGAGGAGAAATCCGTATGGAAGCCCATGATTGCCATCTTGAAAGTTTGCCACTTTTTGCATATGTGCTATCATAATTGCTGGCAGATTTATCGGTGTGAACTCATCAAGAGCCTCCATTAAGACCAGATCAGCCTTGGAAGCGATAGAGCTCATATCAGCATGAGGTAAAAAAACCTTATTGACCAATTCAAAGAGAATATGATACACCGGAAGTAGTGCCTTCTTATGCACCCGGTCCCCCTGCTGGATAGCCTGCTCTTTCACAATGGCTCTCCTAAAGTTAGCTCCACAAGCATCCTTGACTGAGGACATCCCTTCATATGGAATTTGGGGAGCTTTCCCCAATGTTGAAGCGTCAAGCACAATGTCAACTCCATTTACCAACATGCGGATATGATCCCCTTCAATAGTGAAGGGAGTTGCATAGAAGTTTTGCACCTCATCTTCATATACCTTAGGCACATCCTCCTTAAACAAGTGACCCCATTGCTGGAATTCCACCATCTCAAAAACTTGCCTCATACCTGCCATCTTCGAGATTGCAGGGTCAAACATGCGACCCCACAAGACTTTCTGAGTTCTCAATCTCTCTTGCCCAAGTCCACTGTCACTTGGTATGGTCTTCATTGAGCCATGTCCTCCCACAGTTTCCCGCTTTCATTTTCTAGATATTTCAACAGACTTCCCTTTCCTGCTTGTAACAGCCACAGTATCACCTTCAGACAAATCTTTCTCAACCACAACCTTCTTAGATTTACCACCACTCTTCACAAATGTTCCACTTTGTTTTTCCTCAGCTTCCTCTGAAGCTTCAACCATAGACTTTTGGACTTTTGTAGATCTTTTCACTAAGGAACTAGGTTCCTTTACAGCATCTTCCTCAACCTCAACCATTGGAATGTTTTTGTTAGCCACAACTTCCCCCTGTTTCATCAACCTCTTTTTCTTTTTCTTAATACTCCGCTTACTCCTCTGCAAGGTAGACTTAGAAGCCTCTTTCTTCTGTAACCTTGTAGTGGGTCACTTGGAAGAAGACTCAGGAGTAACTGCTGGTTTGTGTATCTTAAAACGGGCACTGAGAACCATGTCATCTTCATCAAAAGGTACCACAATAGGAGGAGTGGACTCCAAGGGCTAGGTATAGAAGATGAGCTCCTAGTTTGTTTCGGCTGAAGGAGAATCAGGTTCTCCAACAGGTTTTGCTGTGACTGTGTCATGAATCGGAGACTCGAAAAGCATCATAGTCCTTTCATCCCCTAAGAATGGAGTTTCTTCCCTCCTGAGACTCAGGCAGAGGCGAGGCTCCTTCATTCATAAGACTCTCAACAGCGATAGCCATGATATTTTGTGCCGCTTCCTTTTCTGGTGACTCCATGGGAGCCACTAATTCTAGAATAGAGGAGTTCAAGTATTAAACGGTATCTTCCTTAGAGACCTTTGATGCCTGAGGGGTAGCACTCTCCAGTTGTTCTTTGATTTGATCAGAAGAAGGAGGAGATGGAAGTGAGGCAGGGTTTGACGGAGGAGTAAAGGCGACCAGAGATGAAGAAGGAACCGGTATGGGGACACTAGTATCAGGGATAGTGGAGAAGTGGATTTCCGATGGTGATGCTAAGGAAGGTGGAGATGTGGGAGTTGTGTTGATGACAGGAGAAGGAGAAATTTATTCGTTGGACATTGTGAGAGAAGTGTTAGAGGGTTCTGAAAAGAAATTACAGAGAGCAATAAGAGATAATGGTTCAGAACTGATGGGAGTGTGAGGGTTTTATTTAAGGAAGATCTAATAATGAGAGGGGAGAGGAACGAGTTCTGAAGAATTTCGAAACGACGGTAGGTTTGTGGGAATACGCAACGTGTAGAGGGAGTGAAAGGATTTGAGAGACACGACGTGATATACATACACTAAAAAGTTGGATGATGTGGAAGTTACATTAATTTTGTTGTCTTTCGAAAAAGTATGAGAAAAACACATTACTACTAACCTGAGATACAAGAACCAGGTTCCTGACCTATTTTTTGTAAAAGTATTTTACAGGTCTCTTTCGCAGTTCAACACTATACCTTTAGCTTCTATGATCATCATGCGTGTTTACCTACAACAGTATAGATGTGAGTTAGGCCTGGTCAGAAAATACTTTAGCTAATTTTACCTAAGTATGACGTTCATAGCCATATGAGCAGAACCAGGTTCTCAGTTAGATTTAACTAACCCCAGTGACATCCTATTTCTCTCAAAGTGTTCCATGCTTAGAGCTTTGGTGAAGATATCTGTAATTTGATCTTCCGTGTAGCAAAATCTCATACAAATAAGTCCTTTTTCCACATTGTCTCTAAGAAAATGGTGTCTGACATCAATGTGTTTGGTTCTCTTGTGTTGAACCGGGTTCTTTGCCATGTTAAGAGCACTGTTGTTATCACATAGTAGCGGTACACAATCAATGTATATGCCAAAGTCTTCCAATTGTTGTTTGATCCACAGTAACTGAGCACAACACGAGGCAACTGCAACATGTTTTGCTTCAGCTGTTGAGAGAGCCACTGAGTTTTGTTTCCTTGTACCCCATGAGATTAACATGATCCAAGGAAATGAGCCATTCCAGATGTACTTTTCTTGTCCACCAGATAACCTGCATAATTAGCGTCAGCATAACTAATAAGGTTGAAATTGTCACCTAAAGGATAATAAAGAACCAGGTCCTGTGTGCCCTTAAGATATCTCAGAATTCTCTTAGCAGCCTTCAGATGAGATTCCTTAGGATTTGATTGAAACCTTGCACATAATCCCACACTAAATACAATGTCTGTCCTGCTGGCAGTAAGGTAGAGTAGAGATCCAATGATTCCCTGATACATTGTTTGATTTATAGATGATCCAGACTCATCCATGTCTAGATTAGTAGCGGTATAAATAGTGGGATCGATCACCTTTGTTGCTTCCATATCAAACCTTTTCAGAAGTTTTTAATGTATTTCTGCTGACTGATACACGTTCCATTTATGGACTGCTTCACTTGAAGACCCAGGAAGAAGTTCAGTTCCCCCATCTTACTCATTTCAAACTCACTTCCCATGAGTTTAGCAAATTCTTCACATGATGAGTCTGTTGTAGCCCCAAATATGATGTCATCCACATAAACCTGAACAATGAGCAGGTTCCTTCCCCACTTTTTTCAAAAATAATGTATTGTCAATCTTTCCTCTTATGAAACCATTTTCCAAGAGAAACTTGGATAGCCTCTCATACCAGGCTCTAGGGGCCTGCTTCAATCCATACAGTGTTTTATCCAATTTGAATACATGTTCAGGATGTACATGATATTCAAAGCCTGGAGGTTGCTTGACATAGACTTCATCCTTAAGAAAACCATTCAGGAAGGCACTCTTCACATCCATTTGGAATAAAATGAATTCAATATGTGATGCAAAGGTAATGAGGATCCTAATAGCTTCTATGCGAGCAACTGGGTTAAAATTCTCATCATAATCGATCTCTTCCTCCTGATTGTATCCATGGACAACAAGTTTTGGTTTGTTCCTTATAGTATTTCCATGTTCATCCAGCTTATTCCTGATACCCACATGGTCCCTATGATGGTTATGTCTGAGGATCTAGGTACCAGGTGCCATACCTTGTTTATTTCAAATTGATGTAGTTCCTCTTGCATTTCCATAATCCAGTCTGCATCCTTCAGGGTTTCCTTGATATTTTTGGGTTCTATTTGGGATAGAAATCCTGAGAAGGCTTGGGAATTTCTGGTTTTTTATCTTTTCTGTACTCCAGAATCAAGGGGGGTGATTATATTATCAAGTGGATGGGAGATTTTGTGTTTCCAGTTTGGGACTGAAGTTTGATTGGTATAGAAACTGGGTAAATTGGATGGATTTCCCTGCACTCATCTTTCTGCTACCTGTGGAATGCCTTGCACTGCATCTCCAACTCTTTCTTCAGCTTCAGTGGTAGTGATTGGCGTACCAGGTTCCTCTTGAGAAGTAGAAGAGGATGTTACATTGTCTTCACCTGCCTCATTCATCTGGCTCATCATATCGGCCTTGCCATTTGAAACATCAAATATTTCCCAGGAACCGAAAATGATTCATTGTCTTGTTCATCATTGTTTCCTTCCTTGCTAGAAGAGGGTGTCTCGTTAAATATCACATGAACACTTTCTTCCACACATTGTGTCCTTTTGTTGTAGATTTTGTAGGCTTTGCTTTGAGAGGAATATCCTAGAAAGATTCCTTCATCACTTTTTGCATCAAACTTCCCAAGCTGGTCCTTCCCATTGTTGAGAACATAACATTTGCTTCCAAAGGTTCTCAGATGAGTTATCTTTGGTTTTCTTCCATTAAGTAGCTCATATGGGGTTTTTTTCAAGAGGGACCTGATCATGCACCTGTTCACCAAGTAGCATGCAGTGTTTATTGCCTCTGCCAGAAATTTTTGGCAATTCCACTGTCAATAAGCATTGTCCATGCCATGTCTTCCAAAGTTCTGTTCTTTCTTTCAACAACACTATTTTGATGTGGAGTCCTTGGGGTTGAGAAGTTGTGAGTAATCCCATTTTCATTGCAAAACTCATTAATTTGGCATTTTTGAATTCTGTCCCATGATCAGATCTGATGCATGCCACTTTCAAGTCCATCTTCACTTGGATTTTCTTGACAAAGGCCACAAATACCTTGAAGGTCTCACCTTTTGTTCTAAGAAACAGTGTCCAAGTGAATCTTGAATAGTCGTCCACAATTACAAAAATATACTTCTTTCCACCTCTGCTTGGTATTCTTATAGGACCACATAGATCCATATGAAGGAATTTGAGTGGTTTTTATGTGCTAACATCCTTTTTTGGCTTAAAGGATGATTTCACATGTTTTCCTCTAGCACATGCATCACACACTCGGTGCTCCTTGAACTTTGAATTTGGCAGACCACAAACCAGGTCCTTTTGTATCAATTTATTCAGAAGTGAGAAGCTTGCATGCCCCAATCTTCTATGCCACAGTTATGCATCATTATCCACTGCCTTCAAGCAGATCATATCACAAGCTTACAGAGATTCAAAATCAACAACATAGATGTTCTTGTATCTTTTGGTTACTAAAACCACTTCACCAGTTACAAGATTAGTAATTGTGCACACTTTAGACAAGAACTCTACTTTGTTCCCTTTATCACAGATTTTAGAGACACTCAAGAGACTGTACTTCAGGCCATCCACATAGTACACGTACTCAATTGAGTGTGAAAGAGACTTTCCAACCTTTCTGACACCGAGAATGTACCCCTTTTTTCCATTTTCAAAGGATACATTCCCTCCCTGCAGGGCTTTTAGTGAGAGAAAATCCATGGTGTTTCCAGTCATGTGCTTTGAGCATCCACTGTCCATGATCTATGACAGTCCGCTTCCTCTCACTGTTCCCTGCACATATAAATTATGGGTTAGATTTAGGAACCCAAACTAGTTTGAGTCCCTTGTAATGAGGAAAGTGGTGGATAAGAGCTTTTCTAGTCCATGCAGACAATACGGGATTTTTGCAAGTGGTACCTGGTCCCCCCTTTAGTAGTCACTTTTTTAGCAAACACTTTGTTTTTCTGAACAGATTGAACCCTGGCCTGGCAATTTTCTTTGAAGTGCCCGTTTTTCCCACACTGGGTACAAAACCAGTTATCAGAAATAGTGACATACTTGTTGTGAGGGTTGTAAGGATTTTTCTCCTTTTGGAATCCAATTCCCTACCTGTGTCCACTATTGTTGAAGTACATGGCATTGACAACATCTGAGGACCAGGTCCACTTAAGAGATTTTTCAAGATCAATTTTTACTTTCTCCAATTCAGTTTGAAGTTGCCTATATTTCTCAAGTTCACCACATAGACTAGTTTTCACATCATTTAATTCCTTTTCAAGCTTGATGTGTGTCTCACTAGCTACTTCATTCCCTTTCTCAATACTTACAGGCCTATGTTCTGATTTGAGTCTCTCAATTGTTTCCTCTAGGCCTGTGATTATCACCAAAAAGTCATCCCTTTCTTGCTCAGTAGCTGGAATTTTCTATGCTAGAGTATTCTTTTCTTTGCTAAGGTTCTCTATGAGTTCCTTCAAGTCAACAACCACTACCATCAAGTCATCTCTCTTATTTTCTACACTATTTATTTTTTCAGTTAGAACTTCTTTTTCTTTTTCAAAACTGCCCATGGTCTCATTTAAATAAACCACACAGACCACCAGATCATCTCTAGATTGTTCAACATCTCCTAGCTCTATGGCCAGGGCATCCTTATCATTACCAAGACTATAATATGCATCAATTAGAACATTTGCTAATGACATTAATTTCTTAGAAGAGTAGGACTTCAGATTTCTCTAAACATCCCTAAAATTTACTTCATCATTGTTATCCTCTTCATCATCATTGGACTGAGCCATCAGTGCAAACAATGAATCATATTCCTTTGCTTCATTTTCCACTGCCATCATGGGACTGTTTTCTGCATCTGGTTCCCCTTCTGATTCACTAGAGGAGTCTCCCCATGTAGTAAGAGCTTGCTTCACAACATTGTCAACTGCACTTTTTCGGCTGAATCATTTGTTAGGAACCAGGTTCCTTTTTGCTGCTTTGTTAGAGTTGTGTTTGTAATGCTCCTGTTTCAGAAGTGGGCAGTCTTTGATGAAATGCCCTGGCTTTCTGCACTTGTGACAGAGATCATAGTTCCTTGGTTTACTTGAACTGCCCCTCTTTGGTATACCACCATTTCTTCGAACCATCTTTTGAAATCTTTTAGTGAGATAGGCCATATCACTATCTTCTTCACTTGAGTCATTGTTTTCAGCCTTGAGTACCAGGTTCTTCTCCTTCTTTGGCTTTCTTCTTTCACTGTCTTTCTTTCTTTTCATCTCATATGTCTTCAAATTTCCAATCAGCTCATCCATGGTTAGAGCTTGTAAATCTTTAACTTTACTAATGGCATTCACCTTACTCTCCCAAGAGCTAGGTAGAACACTAAGAATCTTCCTTACAAGCTTGTTTCTAGGAATAATTTCTCCAAGTGAATAAAGCTCATTTATGATAGATGTGAATCTAGTGTGCATATCTTGTATAGACTCATCATCTTTCATCTTGAAAAGCTCATACTCGGTGGTGAGCATGTCAATCTTAGACTGTTTAACCTGAGTAGTTCCTACATGTTCCATTTGCAATGCTTCCCATGTTGTCTTGGCAGATTGACATGCTGGGATTCTATTGTACTCATCAGGTCCTATACCACATACCAAGATCTTCTTGGCACGAAAGTTCTTCTCAACAACTTTTCTATCAATATCGTTGTATTCTTTTCTGGTTTTCGGCACCATCACTCTAGAGTCTCCAACTTTCTTCATAGGAACATGTGGACCATCACAAATGATGTCCCACATCTCGGAGTCTTCTGCCATTATACAATCATGCATACGAGTCTTCCACCAGCCGTAATACTGCCCATTGAATCTAGGAGGCCTGTAGGTTGATTATCCTTCCTCAAAGTTAGGCGGAGCAGCCATTAAGATCCTTTCTAGGTGTTAACCTTTTAGAAAGAACTCGTTCTGATACCAATTGATAGTTTATATGAGTCCACCAACTATATAGGGACCTGGTCCTATATTAGTTCCCTCAGTGCTAACTACTGAAATAGTATGTAAATGAGACACATGATTTTTACGTGGAAAAATCCCAACTCAAGGGGACAAAAACTACGACCTACACTGGTAGGATTTCAACTTCACTAACTTGTAACTACACTATTACAAGTCACTTTGTAATGACTCTATTACAAAGACTTCAATTACTTTAACTTGTAATACACTTATCACAAACCACTTTGTCACTCACTAGTTACAAAGACTTCAACCTATGACTAACTCTAGTCACAACACAAACTCAGTTGGTTTATGATTTTGAGTTTCCTAAAACAAAGCTTCTAAGAAAGAAAGATATGAGTTACAATGAAGAACAAAACACAAGATTACAACTCAACTAAGGACACACATAGACTCATAGTGAAATTGGTCCGTAGTGGAGTTATCTTCTTATTCTTGACACACTTGTGACTTCAATGCTGGATCAGATCTTCAATGTTTAAGAGAATATCACTAAATGCTCAAGTAAATATCTTGTTGCCTTATACCATGTTCTTATACTTGAAAAGACATCCTAAGGATGATGTCTATTCTTGGTTGGTATACGCCTCTTCCTAATGGGAAGTGACTCCTTCACTGTAGTGTACACAGTTACAGACAGTCACTTTCTGTAGTTGCTTTCCAATTGTAGAGTTGACTTATACTTCTAGGGAAACACCAAGGGATCGGGTCCCTAAACTGGTTCTTGTGAATCCAAAGGCACACTGCCCAGATTATCTTGAGTCCATTTGCTGAATTATTGTACCAGGCATGCATCAAGTCCTTTATCTGGTTCTATACAGAAAGTTTGTTAGATCATCAAAACATAGACTAAGAGACCTTAAGCCCATCATTTTCATAAGTCTCCATCTTGTCCATCAACATCTTCAAGGATTCCGGTTCAGCTGAGGAAAACAAAATTGTATCATCAACATAGCATATGTGAGATATAATAGGACTACAATTATCAATCGAAAAAGGAATAAAATCGTGATTGTTTAAAGATACCATTAATCTTGATAGAAGTTCAGACCCAATAAGAAAGAGAGAGGGAGATAGAGGATCCCTTTATCTTAAACCCCTAGTAGAATTAAAAAATCCATGTCTACTTCCATTGATATTTACAGAGTAACAGACATAAGAAATAAGCCTCCAGATAATATCAATCCAGGCTTCGTTGAACCCAAAATGCTTCATAATATTGCACAAGTATTCCTATGAGACTCTGTCTTATGCTTTAGTCATATCGACTTTTAAAAACCACATTCCCATGGATGGAGGGCTTTGTAATATTATGGACCATATCCTGAGTCATCATAATATTTTCAATGATGGATCTTCCCTTGATAAAACCTGTTTGATAAGGAGGGATCTTCACTAGGCTAGAGATAATCTTGCAGGAGAAGTTGCTAAGGCTAATAGACCTTAATTCATTAAAAGCTTAAGGGTTGTCCACTTTAGGAATGAGGGTCAGACAGGTGTGAGTAATTGCCTTTGGAATTTGGTTACCTGCAAAGAAATCAACAACTATTAGTAATAGGTCCTCCTTAATAATGTCCCAACATGAATGATAAAATTTCCCAGAGAGCCCATCTGAAATCCATTTGGGTTATGGGTCAAATCACATTAAGGGAGAAATGGATCTAAAGTGGGTATGGTCCATTTAAGCTTATGTGGTATTTATTTTTGAATTTTTCTCATTAAATCTTATGCCATGCCATATTTATGGTAGGGTTTTGAGCCAAAATGACTTTTAAGTAACAATGTGAAAGTTTAGTTACTTTTTAAGTGATAAAAAATAGTTGAGTGACTTTAGTGAAATCGAAACATAGTTGAACGACCATGAGTGAAATTAACCCCTAACTTAATGATTGCTCTTTTCTATGATGGCCTTTATTTTCTTGATCGCATCTCCTAATAACTCTCACCATACTATTGAATTGTTTCTCCGAGCATGAACTTTCTGTATATTGCCATGACATTCCTCTTCAAATGGTGAATCAGTTGAACCACCTACAAATTTCTCGCACAGAGCACTACAAAAAAAATTGTATTTATAAGTGTAAAAATGTACCCACTATCCATATGTCAAAAGCTGAAATAATTTTTGTGTAACTTTCGTTGTTGGCTCATAATAAAAGAATAGAATTTTTCGTATGTAAGTTTGTCACTTAAAGAAAAATCCAACAAATTAATTCTTGTGAAAACAGAAAAGTAACATCTCATAAGGTGATTAATTATTGTTAAGATCATATAACGAACCCCTATCAGCACTGAATCAAAAAGATAAAAATAGGAAAAAGATGGACCTGAGATCTCCTACTTAAACGGAAAGCGGTCAGGTTTTCAACCTTCCACAGAAATCCAACGGTACACGGAATTCAATACTAACTGAAAGCTCCAATACTAACATCATCTCACTACAAAAAAATTAAACACTATTGATAATAGCAAAATGACGCTTACTCCCGTTGATATTCTCTAAATAAATAAGAACGTGCATAGGTTATGCCTTTCCGCACTTTCACAGGTTCTTCTTTTCTTCACAATTTCAGTCTTTTTTTCTGTTTGAAATTCTACTTCATACGCTGATTTTTAGCCATTTAATTTCATTCGTGGATTTGTTTTATGTGTTGTGCTTGATAATGCTTGTTTTTATATTCTGGAACTTTTGTGTTCTTGATTCCACGTTTGTATGTAAACCTCCATGCAGTCGAATCTCGGAAAAGAAATAGCGGTGAAAGATTTTACTGAGTTGAGTTAATCTTCTTTTTGTCCTGAATTTTGGGCAAATGACCTCTCTGATAGTCTGATTGCGTCCAATTGGTTGAATAAATTGCAGCAGAATGGTTGATTACTTATGCAATTGCAAGGTTATTTTGTGACCACCTCATCTGAAAGTTTAATTTGTTAGACAAATGGAACTTTTATTTAATTTATTATAGCTCTACCAATGTATTATTGGGAAGCGTGTCAATTTAATAGAAAGAAAAGAATATTTAAGAGAGAAAAGCAATAAATTGCACAAGACAAGACAAGATTTACGTGGTTCGACAATTTTTGCCTACTCCACGGCCACACAAAGAATAACTCTTTATTAATTGAAGAGAGAAAGAAGAAGTTTTGGGATGATCTACAAATAAAAATGTAGACCCTTATTTATAGGCATTTGAATGCCCTGCCGAGATAAGCGCTTACATCATAAGAATGCCGATGTAAGTGCTTACATTATAAGAATGCCGATGTAAGCGCTTACATTATAAGAATGCCGATGTAAGCGCTTACATCATAAGAATGTCGAGGTAAGCGCTTACATCACAAGAATGTCGATGTAAGCGCTTACATCATATTTTCATCTCTTTTTGATTTTTCTTTCTTTTGTTTTGTCTACTTTCACATACAACAATAGGTTTGGTCCTATCAACCTCCCCCTCAAACCTATGTTACATCAAGAAAGAAAAAAAAGATTTGCTATTCTCTGGTGGCGCCTTCACGCTATCAGTCTTGAAGGCTAACTGAGGCAGTGCACAGCCTCAGTTTGTCAACACCGACAACTTTGGTCAACATGTCTGATGGGTTCTTTGATCCTGGTATCTTCTGCAGGGAAAGAGTTCCATCATTTATCAACTCTCGGATATGATAATACCTCAACTGGATATGCTTCGATCTTGCATGAAACACTGGATTCTTGGCAAGATGAATTGCACTCTGGATATCGCTGAAAAACTCACAATTGTCCTGCTCTTTACCTAGCTCTTTAAGAAAATTCTTGAGCCAAATCATCTCTTTTCCAGCTTTTGAGATTGCCATGTACTCTGCTTCAGTGGTAGATAAAGCAACACTTTTCTGAAGTCTGGACATCCAACTAACAGCAGTACCACCCAAGGTGAACACGTAGCCCGTAGTACTTTTTCGACTATCCAGATCGCCGCCTAAATTTGCATCAGCAAAACCTTATAAGATCATATTGCTCTTTTTAAAAGAAAGTGTCATACATGAGGTGCCTTTGAGATATCGCAATATCCATTTTACACCTTCCCAATGCTCCTTTCCTGGATCTGACATGTATCTGCTGACAACTCTAACTGAAGCATACAGAACTTTGGACATGTACTTCCTTTCTTCGTCTGTCTTAGGTGATTGGTCCTTTGACAAATTTAGATGGCTTCCGAGTGGAGTGCTTCTGGTCTTTGCATCGTGAAGACTGAACCTGCTTAGTACCTTCTGTATGTACTTTTCTTGAGACAACTTTAAGGTTCCCTCCGACCTATATCTGCTAATCTTCATCCCAAGCATTTGCTTAGCTGGTCCTAAGTCTTTCATTTCAAACTCCTCCGCCAGTTGTTGCTTGACCAAATTGATCTCATTTATGCTAGATCCTGCAATTAGAATATCATCAACGCACAACAGTAAAATGATATATGATTCATCAAGATTTTTGATATAACAACAATGGTCCATCTCACATCGCGTGAAACCATTTTTATGCATGAATCCATCAAATTTCTTGTACCATTGTCGGGGAGCTTGTTTCAAACCATACAAACTCTTCTTCAACTTACACACAAGGTTTTCTTTACCATAAACTTGAAAACCTTCAGGTTGCTTCATGTATATGTCTTCTTCAAGGTCACCATGCAAGAAAGCAGTTTTAATATCTAGCTGCTCCAAATGCAAATTTTCTGCAGCTACGATACTTAGCACCAACCTGATAGTAGTTAATTTGACTACAGGAGAGAAGATCTCGGTGTAGTCAATTCTTTCCTTCTGCTGAAAGTTTTTTTACTACTAATCGTGATTTGTATCTCTTCTTACTATCATGCTCTTCCTTGACTCTGTACACCCACTTGTTCTGCAATGCCTTCTTTCCTTTTGGTAACTCCGTAAGTATCCATGTTTTATTCTTTTGAAGAGAATTCATCTCTTCTTTCATGGCTAGCTTTCACTTATCAGAGTTTATCACCTGCATTGCTTCAACAAAATGCTCTGGTTCTCCAACATCAGTTAAAAGTAAATAGTGAAGAGAGAGAGTTAACCTATCTGGAGCATTCGTGACTCTTTTAGATCTCCTCAATTTAGGTTCATGAGTAACAGAATCCGAATTTGATTCAGGTCCTGATTCCAGATTTGGTTATGCATTTGATTCTATCTCTGGTTCCGGTTCTGGTTCTGATCCAGGTTCGACTTCTAGTTCTTCTTCAAATTCGGCTTCTGGTTCTTCATCATCAATTTCAGAATCAGTTGTAATCCCTCTAGCCACTTCATTTTCCGAGATTTCTTCTAACTCAACTGTTTCAGACATTATCTGTTTGCCGGTGTTGGTTGGTTCTACTTCAAGCTTGTCCTTATACATCACATTTTCATTAAATGTGACATTCCTGTGTCTTAGGATCTTTCTATTCTGATCATCCCAAAACCGATAACCAAAATTATCATCACCATAGCCAATAAAGAAACATTTCTTTGCTTTAGGATCAAGCTTATCTCTATCATTAGAGTTTACATGCACATAAGCAACACAACCAAAAATTTTCAGATGTGAGAGAGTTACCTCCTTTCCTGTCCATACCTCCTCAGGAATTTCAAAATTCAGCGGTACAGAGGGTCCCCTATTTATGAGGTAAGCTGCCGTGTTAACAGCCTCAGCCCAAAAATACTTCGGCAATCCAGAATGTATTCTCATACTTCTGGCTCATTCATTCAGGGTTCTGTTCATCCTCTCAGCAACACCATTTTGTTCTGGTGTTCCAGGAACTGTCTTGATCATTCTGATCCCATTCTCCGAGCAAAATGCTTTGAACTCTTGGCTATCATACTCTCCTCCATTGTCAGATTTCAGACATTTTAACTTTAGACTTGTCTGATTTTCAACTTCAGCTTTCCATCTTTTAAAGGTAACAAACACATCAGATTTATTTTTCAGAAAACAAACCCATACCTTTCTTATGGAATCATCAATGAAGGTGACATAATAGCGTGAGCCTCCTAGAGAAGTTACAGGAGCTGGTCCCCACACATCTGTATGCACTAGTTCCAACTTCTCTTTCTTTGGCGTCCTTCCCACCTTTGAGAAACTAACTCTCTTTTGTTTCCCGTAAATTCAATCTTCGCACAAACCTAATTCAACATGTTTTAGATTTGGCAACTTTTCTTTGGATGCCAAAAGCTTCATTCCCTTCTCACTCATATGCCCGAGCCTCCGGTGCCACAATGTTGTATCACGACCATGATCAACTGTTGCTATAGTATCTCTGTGTATTGCAGTTGCATACAGTGTTCCCCTTTTGAAGCCCCGTGCCACAACCAAATTTCTTCCACGATCCGTTGTCGAATGTTGTTGTATATCCTTCACCGTCAATCTGACCCATAGATATTAGATTTTTCTTGAGGCCAGGAACATGTCGTACATTTTGCAATTTCCATGGCGTGCCTTGTGAAGTCTTCATATGAACTTCACCTTTTCCGGCAATTTCGAGAGGTTCGCCGTCTGCTAGATAAACTTTCCCAAATTTTCCAGCAATATAATTATGCAATAATTCTTTGCATGATGTAGAGTGAAAGGATGCACCTGAGTCCAGAATCCAAGATTCGACTAGACTGTCTGCACAACAAATTAGTGCATCACCGACTTGTTCAGCAATTACATTTGCTGAATTTTCTTCCTTCTTCTTCTTTGGTTCTCTACACTGGCTATTGTAGTGACCCTTTTTATCGCAATTCCAACAAGTAATGTCCTTGCGATTTTTGGATTGTCCTCTTCTCCTTGACTTTGATCTGCCACGATCATAACTTTATCCTCTTTGGTTGATTCTCCCCCTGCTTTCGGTACTAAAAGCAGATCCTGGGGAATCACTTGATTCTCTTCGGCGAATATCTTCGCTTAGAACCAAGTCTCTAATATCCTTCAATTTGAGTTTGGTACTTCCTGATGAACTGCTAACTGTAGTTACTGTTGCAGACCAACTCTCCGGTAGAGATGATAGTAGAATCAATGCCCTGATTTCGTCATCAATTGTTATATTAACAGAACTCAACTGAGTTAATATTATATTAAACTCATTGATATGTTCCGTGACTGATCCACCTTCTGTCATCTTTAAGTTGAACAATCGACGCATCAAATAGACTTTATTTGAAGCAGATGGCTTCTCGTACATATTTGATAACGCCTTCATCAGGCCTGTAGTGGTCTTCTCGTTAATGATGTTAAACGCCACATTTCGTGTTAGCGTCAAACGAATCACACCAAGAGCTTGGCGATCTAATAGATCCCAATCCGCTTTGGACATAGTCTCCGGTTTCACCTCGGTCAGAGGTAAGTGTAATTTTTTCTGGTACAAATAGTCCTATATTTGCATTTTCCAGAATCCAAAATCTTTGTCATTGAACTTGTCAATCTTAACCTTCCTTTCTTCCGATGGTGCTTGTGAATAGTAACGATGATCAATAATGTCGCACTATTCTTGTGAATAGTACCTACACCAATACTGTATTTTTCTACCAGAAATACACTGTCTGTGCTCTGATACCAGTTATTGGGAAGCGTGTCAATTTAATAGAAAGAAACATATATTTAAGAGAGAAAAGCAATAAATTGCACAAGACAGGACAAGATTTACGTGGTTCGGTAATTTTTGCCTACTCCACGGCCACACAAAGAATAGCTGTTTATTAATTGAAGAGAGAAAGAAGAAGTTTTGGGATGATCTACAAATGAAAATGTAGACCCCTATTTATAGGCATTTGAATGCCCTGCAGAGGTAAGCGCTTACATCATAAGAATGTCGAGGTAAGCGCTTACATCATAAGAATGTCGATGTAAGCGCTTACATCATATTTTCATCTCTTTTTGATTTTTCTTTCTTTTGTTTTGTCTACTTTCACATACAACAATAGGTTTGGTCCTATCATGTACACCTCACAAGTTGCCCCGAGTCATTTTTTCTTCCGCCAACTGCGTGATACTTTTTTTTTTTTTTTGGCTTATGTTTGGTGACGAGACTCGAGTCCAGGAACTCCGACTCTATATCATGTTAGATTGTGTGACCAACTCATTTTAATTTTTGAATTCTGCAAATTCATCTAGTCGGTTTTTTCACCCAGCTTGCATCAGTTAATGTAGAGTAATCAGTATTTGGTTTTGGTTCTTCTAACTATTTTTTATTTATGTGCTAGAATGCAGCTACTACAAGAGTTTGAATTCTTTTGAATTGTCTGTCTCATTAGGCTTTTGGAAAGACTTGTAGAATGCATATACTTGTTCCTCATAAATTTTTCTCGCTCTTTTTCCTTTTTCCTGTCATTTTGCCCCTCCTCCCTATTACATTAACACATTATATGTCTTGATCCATTTATTCACTTGGAGACTATACGTAGTCATTTTAGGATTGCACGGCTTAGTCTTAGAAGTTTTAGAACAAGATGCAACTCTTTCTGCTTTATTAGTCCAGAGATATATTGATCCAACATTTCTGCTTCTCCGTGATGCAGATATCTTCTGAATCAGATGTTGCACTATCATGAATTCCATTCTGGATCGCGTTGCCAAAGATTATGGTAGACGGAGCAGCTCAAGTGTTTACAGTAGTGGGGACGTCTTTGAGCCTTTGTCAAGTAATAATGGTGAGGCTGAATGGGCAAAACATTCAATCCATGTAATTCTGATCAAACTCTTGTTCTGGCTAATTCTTCTAATTTGTTGTTTCTACAGCTAGGCAACGAGCAAAATTGGTAGAATGGTTAAACAATGTTCTTCCTCACTTGCGTTTCCCAATAAATGCTTCTGATGAGGATTTGCGAGCTTTCTTAGTTGATGGTACCGTCTTATGCCAATTATTGAATAAGCTGAGAGCAGAGGTAGTTTATAACGTTTTTGATTTTACAGTATGAAGGAGTAAGGATGGTTTTCTTTTGTTGATTTAACT
Organism: Nicotiana tabacum; assembly: GCF_000715075.1. Classification (NCBI taxonomy): domain Eukaryota; kingdom Viridiplantae; phylum Streptophyta; class Magnoliopsida; order Solanales; family Solanaceae; genus Nicotiana; species Nicotiana tabacum. The sequence continues at coordinate 150,406,185 of NC_134099.1, read as the reverse complement.
GTATTGTTTGTTCTAGTGTGGTGGTTCAGAACACTCTCCGGAGGTGGGATCAGAAAACATTAAAAGGTTTTTGTCAGCTATGGATGAAATGGGCATGCCCAGGTTTCAGGCACCAGATTTGGAACAGGTTAATAGCATGACTATAAACTCGTGGTCGTGTCCTAACTAACATATATTGATCACTTCATGTTTACTTATGATTATCAAAAGTGCTTGTATGTCTTAATTTTGCCGGCCATATTTGTTGTATAACTTTTTCCATATGCACAAATTAAAAGTGTTATCCGTCTTTACCTTTATGCAATCTAAGTGCCATCTATTTTCTGTTTTCGATATTCTGACACTGATATATTGTCCAGGGTTCTATGAAAATAGTGGTGGGGTGCCTTTTAACACTTCAGGCAGAATTTACGCCGAATAATGGAGGACACAATTCTAGCACAGTATTATCTGGTAACTCTGGAGCTGATGCAAATAGAAGATGGAAATTGTTGGGAGAAAATTTTGGATGTGGCGATGTCTTATACAGAGAAGAATTTTCAAGAACTCAGTCTTCTCCATCCCCAGGAGAACGACAGAAGAACGGATCAGATTCAAAATTCCAGCGTGCATTGAGAAGTCCTGTAATGGCAGGTATTGTTGTTTCATTCTCCTCCCAAATACAATAACCAAAACCAAAATCTCCCCCTTAAAGAGAAAAAGGGCCATAACTATATTGAACTGCTTCAGCTGAATTGCTGTGTAGATTACAGACCATGTACTATGCGACATAATGGAATGTTAAAACATGGCACAATTGTTTGATATTTGCTTTGGAACCGTCAATCATACTGTGTTCTTCTTTGTACTAAAAAGTTAATCCATTGTTAAAGTAGTGATCTTACTGTTTGCTCTCGCTACTCCACAAGCCATGTTCCCTTTCTCAGGCTGTTAAATTTTCCTTTCTGAGCTTTGTAGAGCCATCAGCTGCATTATTAGATCACGTCGGACATAAGTTCCACGAAGTATTTCAGCTTAAACAAGGGAGCCACACTGAAATTCCTGCTGCAAGGATTTCAGAGATGATGAAATCTAACAGTTTGGATGTTAGTAACAAGTCCCTTTTTGTCAATGAAGCTATCTTGTTAGTTGGATAAATTCTATACCTGGGATTTGAATTTATACTTATTTTCCCTTATTTCATTTTTTATTGCTTTCAGATTGCCCCAACACAGTCACTTCTAAGTGTTGTCAATGGGATTCTTGATGAAAGCATTGAGCGGAAGAATGGCGAGATACCTCAAGTGCGCGCTTGAAATACACATATTGATTCATAGAATTTCTGTTTTACATGAAATGCATTAGTTGGTTATCTAATCTGTCAGCGTGTAGCATGCCTATTGAGAAAAGTGGTGCAAGAAATTGAGCGTCGGATATCCACTCAAGCGGAACATCTTAGAACGGTATAATATATAGCTACTGTCTTCTCAATTTCTCTTTTCAGCAAATATGGTTCATATAATATTTCTTTCAATGTCTGCAGCAAAACAATCTATATAAGACTCGTGAAGAGAAATACCAGTCGAGGATCAGAGTCTTAGAAGCCCTTGCAACTGGGACTAGTGAAGAGACACAGGTAGTTATGGACTTCCCATCTAGGAAAAGTTCCAAAGTCTGTGACTTTTATCTTATTCCCTTGTTTCTAACTTTACACATTCTACTCTTCTGCATTTCAGATTGTCATGAACCAGCTTCAGCAGAGCCCGGTACACTAAGCTCCCGCTATGCGCGGGGTCCGGGAAAGGGTCGGACCACAAGGTTCTATTGTACGTAGCCTTACCCTGCATTTCTGCAAGTGGCCGTTTCCACGGCTCGAACCCGTGACCTCCTGGTCACATGGCAGCAACTTTACCAGTTACGCCAAGGCTCCCCTTCCTTGGCTTCCTCTGCCGCATTGCTATCTCAATATTCAGTATGTTGGGCTATACGTTTGCATTCTCTGCCTTTTATTTCCTCCTCTTTTGTGTGCTTTATGTCACACCCTGCATTTTGGGGGTCATGTCATCCATGAGTTCTGCGTGCTACAATGCACCAGGACGAATGTCAGTCGCGTAGGCGGCGTGCACTGACAAAGTATTGTGAAGGAACATCCGGCAAAAGGACTATGTATGAGGCAACAACCATCAAGACATGTTGTGTTGCATGTCCTAAGTGTGCCAAGAGACTTAGCGGGAATCTAGGCATCTCGGCCGTAGGCCTTGTTCCTAGTATGCCCTTATATATGCGCGAAGGAGAGCCATTCTGATTCTCTAGCCAGAACTAGACGATTGCTGAATCTTGGGCTTTTTAATTTTAAGCATATATAAGGGGGGTATAGGTGTTGAAGCTCAGCCTGCCTCCCCCGTGCGTGCTGCCAGTCAGCCGCACCAAGTGAGCTACCTTGGGGAAGAACCTCAAGGGCCTACCTGGACATCTCAAAGGAGTGTCTAAGGTATCCATACGAGTTTGGGAACTCTATGGACGGCGCGACGCCTTAGGGCTCGCGTTGGGCACCAAACGGGTACTGGAGGCTTGACATGTGGGACGGTTATGCCCTGCGGGCTATTGAAATGATGGATGAAGACCTCCGTGCCGATTGGATACTTGACGCACCTTTCTTCAGGGGCCTCATGTGTCGACTTGTGAGCTTAGCTTGGGTTCAGCTAGGCGAGCAAAGGTCCGTAGGCCTAGACGTGCAGTTGTGGGGCGACACTGCACTATGCGGGATGGAAGTATGTCGCGAGGGCTATGATTGGTGATGCCATAAGACAAAGGCAGGCATGCTACGAAAGATGCACATGACAAAGGCCAAGGATTAAAGGTTGTCCTACTCTGGCGAAGCACAAGCTGGATGCGGATGCACGAGGCGAGTGCCAAGCTTGAGGATTAGACTGTGCACGTGAGAGCGTTGCTCAGTGCTAGGCGAGGACGTATGTGTCCTTAGCCAACCCCAGGTGTGCGCATGGATAAGATCCAACAGATGAGAAGCACCACAGCTAGTCAAGGCTATGAGCCTAGACATCATACGGGCGGCACAGTTGGAGTAAGCCCCTTGGGCAAGCTCCACAGGCACAGGATCGTGCTAGAAAACCTGAGAAAAGGAAAGGCTTGCCTGTAGTGCGGGGTGACTACAGGCGCCGCACGAGCAGTTTGGTGCCGCTAGTTTACGGAAAAAGGTAAGCCCATGACACGTGGTATCAGAGCAATGTTAGGCCATATTCTGCCATGACAAATGATATCTAAGCAGAAGTTGAGATGGCAAGTGCATTTTGGATGTCAGTGTGGAGATCATATTGAAGCAGAGATTGATGTTCATATGCCACCAGAGATCGAGAACCCGATACTACTAGTCTAAGAAGGGATCGGTTGCGTGAGTTATAGCTAGAATGTGCATTGTCAGCCATGAACTTCGATCTACAGAATCAGGCCATTTCATAGTCGCTGTTTCCGCCATCGTCTGTGTCTTGGGAGGTGATTTTAGGGCATCCTAATTTGATTGAGATATCGTAAGGGATGTTTTCCGTACAGCGGGTGCTGTTTTCAGAGGAATCTATATAGGCACATTTGGTTTGAAAAGAGAGCCATTGTGCGATGCTGTTGAGATAGTTCCACAAGAAGGGACAGACGATTAGCAGAAGCTCAATTGTCTTGATTGTGATGATCCGACAGTGTGTCAGAAACTCTGTCAACAGTTGGTTAGCAGCTTTGCTAAGCAAGGCATGGTAAGGAATGTCAAACGGACTGAAAGTGTTCCTTGCGCGGGTTGAATACCGTTTGAACCATGAGGGTTCAGTAGCATTGGAAGCTTGTCAGGTTGAGGCGTTTTTGTTCATGTTAAGCAGCAAGTTGGAGCTGTTGGCCATTTTGACGAAGGAAATGGACAAGCCCAGTTTCTTTCGTAAGTCTGTGCTTCAGTTGAATATGATGATTTGCCGATGAGTCGGGTGGTCAGGAAAGGGCCATGTTTGCCAGGTCGTGCAGCCATATTGCAAAGAGTGTGAGCCATAGACTATAAACAAAGGGCATGATCGTGCAGAGATCTTGCCGAGGATGCGAGCAACGCATCAGTTGAGCGTCTTTCCCGAGGGATAGACTTGCGGACTGCCTAAGGGCATTGAGATGTACCTAGCCATATCAAGGGTTGCGATGAATGGCAGGAGAGTCCCTTAACAACCACAAAGAAGGACCTATACTAGGCTTCTTAGCGGGAGTGCATGTGTGTCACAATGGGGTGGAGTCAGCCACCAAGATTGTGGAAAAGAGCCGAACCATTTGATGGAGAGGCATTGTGCTGAATTGCCAAGGTGAGGAGACGAATTCGAAGGAAATATCGAAGCTCCTGAATTGAGCAGGATTCCAAGTTAGAAGGTGTCATTCTAGAAAGGAGTACAGCGAATGATCGAGGACCATTGAGATGGGGCCATGTGCGAGGCACACCGAACCGGGAAGCCGTGCTAGCAGAACCGAGAGGGTTCTTGTCTATAGAGTGAGTACGAGGTACTACCGGGAGCATTGGGTACTTGCTGAGGAAGTGACAGTTGGAAAACAAAGAGCTTTGTTCTTGAATGCGGCGAGGCTATAACTTTGAGAATGCCATACTCACCAAGAGTACGTCCCAAAGAGCGAGCTGATATGCCAAAAGGGGGCAGGTACATTAAGAAGTATCCTCCACCTTGAGTGTGGGAGGATCCGCCTATGCAGAGGCGCTGGTACAGAATTGTGAGTCCTGAAGTGAACTAAACTTTCCAAGGCAATGAGGGCGAGAAAAGGGCTGCGCGAGTTGCTGAACTGCGCGAGCTACGTCTAAGCACGCTGATGTGCTTACCATTGAGAGAAGAGCTTCGGACGTATGAAGGCCGTGAGGGTCATGGTGTGGTTGACTAGTGTGGGTCGCCACAAAGTTAGACACCAGAGGGTGCAAGTGCGGAGGCACTTTCCGAGCGAACACCGATAAGAGGTGAAGTGCAGAGGCACGCTTGGAAGATACTTGGGGGAGAAGTGCAAGGGGCACGACTCCATTTTGAGAAGGACTTTGAGGAAGTCCGACCCACAAAGATTAAGGGAGCCGGTGCACATCCCTGAGGGGGCAGACTCCGGGTTATCGTGGGCATTGTTGTGTCATCGGGGACGATGACAGATTAAGTGTGGGAGGATGTCACACCCTGCATTTTGGGGGTAATGTCATCCATGAGTTCTGCGTGCTACAATGTACCAGGACGAATGTCAGTCGCGTAGGCGGCGTGCACTGACAAAGTATTGTGAAGGAACATCCGGCAAAAGGACTATGTATGAGGCAACAACCATCAGGACATGTTGTGTTGCATATCCTAAGTGTGCCAAGAGACTTAGCGGGAATCTAGGCATCTCGGTCGTAGGCCTTGTTCCTAGTATGCCCTTATATATGCTCGAAGGAGAGCCATTATGATTCTCTGGCCAGAACTAAACGATTGTTGAATCTTGGGCTTTTTAATTTTAAGCATATATAAGGGGGGTATAGGTGTTGAAGCTCAGCCTGCCTCTCCCGTGCGTGCTGCCAGTCAGCCGCACCAAGTGAGCTACCTTGGGGAAGAACCTCAAGGGCCTGCCTGGACATCTCAAAGGAGTGTCTAAGGTATCCATACGAGTTTGGGAACTCTATGGACGGCGCGACGCCTTAGGGCTCGCGTTGGGCACCAAACGGGTACTGGAGGCTTGACATGTGGGACGGTTATGCCCTGCGGGCTATTGAAATGATGGATGAAGACCTCCGTGCCGATTGGATACTTGACGCACCTTTCTCAGGGGCCTCATGTGTCGACTTGTGAGCTTAGCTTGGGTTCAGCTAGGCGAGCAAAGGTCCGTAGGCCTAGACGTGCAGTTGTGGGGCGACACTGCACTATGCGGGATGGAAGTATGTCGCGAGGGCTATGATTGGTGATGCCATAAGACAAAGGCAGGCATGCTACGAAAGATGCACATGACAAAGGCCAAGGATTAAAGGTTGTCCTACTCTGGCGAAGCACAAGCTGGGTGCGGATGCACGAGGCGAGTTCCAAGCTTGAGCATTAGACAGTTCACGGGAGAGCGTTGCTCAATGCTAGGCGAGGACGTATGTGTCCTTTGCCAACCCCAGGTGTGCGCATGGATAAGATCCAACAGATGAGAAGCGCCACAGCTAGTCAAGGCTATGAGCCTAGACATCATATGGGCGGCACAGTTGGAGTAAGCCCCTTGGGCAAGCTCCACCACAGGCACAGGATCGTGCTAGAAGACCTGGGAAAAGGAAAGGATTGCCTGTAGTGCGGGGTGAGTACAGATGCCGCACGGGCAGTTTGGTGCCGCTAGCGTACGGAAAAAGTTAAGCCCGTGACATTTAACTCTATAAATCATACAAAACTGATATCCTGGGCATTAAACCACCTATGCTTTCTCCCATTTGTTGGCTTTTGCTTGTGGGATGGTGCAGAGGTTGCGGACATTATCATTACTTGCTTAGATTAACAATCTCTTTGCTTATGATTACAAGTTTCTCCTAGAATTTGTTCGTTAATTGTGTCAAGTAAAATTTGTTATTGATTGCAAAGAATATGATGTCAAAGACTAGATACTCCTAAAAAATTTCAGCTGTCACCATTCTTTTCAACAATCTTTAATTTTACTATTCCTTGTTTTTTGAAATCACATGCAGAATGAGAAAAACAAAATGGAGGAGAAAAAGAAAAACGAGGAGCAGGATGTGCCTAAATTGACAGAGAAGGATGATCAAATTGCAGCATTGAAGCAAGAGCTGGAAATAGCTAAGAAATCCTATGAATTGAAAGAGAAGGATGATCACGGTCATGAAATCGCAGCTTTGAAGCAAGAGCTGGAAATAGTTAAGAAATCGTATGAATTGAAAGAGAAGGAAGATCATAGAAAAGAAATCGCAGCTTTGAAGCAAGAACTAGAAATAGTAAAGAAATCATATGAATTGAAAGAGAAGGAAAATCACAAACAGGAAATCGAAGCTTTGAAGCAAGAAATGGAAATAGCTAAGAAATCATATGAATTGAAAGAGAAGGAAGATCATAGACAAGAAATTGCAGCTTTGAAGCAAGAAATGGAAATAGCTAAGAAATCGTATGAGTTGAAAGAGAAGGAAGATCATAAGCAAGAAATCGTAGCTTTGAAGCAAGAAATGGAAATAACTAAGAAATCGTACGAGTTGAAAGAGAAGGAAGATCATAAGCAAGAAATCGCAGCTTTGAAGCAAGAAATGGAAATATCTAAGAAATCATATGAACAACACACCCTAGAAATGGACAAAAAGGCTACAGAAGCCCAAAAAGAGCTCGAGGAGAAGTTGAAGGAGGCGACGAGCCTTTTGACAGAATCAAGAAATAGGATAAAGGAACTTGAGACATTTTCTCAAGAAAAATCTCAGGATTGGACCAAAAAGGAGCATATCTACCAAATATTTACAGAATTCCAGCTAGGCGCACTTCGTGTATGCTTGATCTCTTTTATTTCTATCTTTTTCTGAAATGTCAGTGTTGTAGCACGTGTGACTTGAACCTCGATGAATGTTCAGGAACTAAGGTTTTCTTCTCAGTCAATAAGGCAAGAAGTTGTAAAAACACAAAAGAGCTATGCAGAGGAATTCAATCAACTAGGTCAGTTCAGCTGCTTGAAGTGTTATAATAACGTCGTTTATTGATTGCATTACAAGTATAAGATATCAGCACTAGTTTTAATATTGACTTAAATGGATTTTCCTTATGGAACCAAATTTCAATTGCAGGTGAAAAAGTTAGAGCACTAGGACATGCAGCTGCACACTACTCCACAGTCCTTGCTGAGAATCGCAAACTGCACAATGAGGTGCAGGAGCTAAAAGGTGCGATAATATTGAGGACTGAAATTTATTACCTGTCCTTTTTATTTACTTATGGTTATTTTTCAATTAGGAAATATCAGAGTATATTGTCGGATTAGGCCATTCCTTCGTGGACAAAAGGAAAAACAATCAGTTGTTGAATACATTGGAGAAAATGGGGAGCTTATTGTTGTAAATCCTTCCAAACAAGGAAAGGAAGGCCGTAGGTCTTTCAAGTTTAATAAGGTCTACAGTCCAGCTGCAACACAAGGTTTTCACATTCCTCCATATAATTGCGGATCTTAATTAGTAATTCTTTTATCTCGGTTCAGCATATATAATGAACTCTAAAATGAATTCACCGTTCCAACTCTTTACAGCTGAGGTTTATTCGGATATTCAGCCCTTGATACAGTCTGTGCTTGATGGATATAATGTATGTATATTTGCCTATGGTCAGACTGGATCAGGAAAAACATACACCATGGTAAGAACTTCTGTATATAATTTTGTTAGATATGTGTATATATTTGTTTCACTTTCCTGATGTCAAATTAAATTGACCTCCAGACTGGCCCAGACAAAGCGACTGAGGAGAATTTGGGTGTCAATTATCGAGCTTTAAATGATCTTTTCAGAATTTCTCAAATGAGAGGGAGCACCTTCACATATGAAATTACAGTTCAAATGATAGAAATATATAACGAACAAGTTCGTGACTTACTCTCAAGTGATAGTTCACAAAAGAAATATCCTTCCTTCCTCTTTGCTGATACTGCTTTGTCTTACATTTACAATAATTACCAGAAGACCATCTCCGACTTGCATATAACATGATTTTCGTTAACTGTTTTCCTTGATTTGCACACACTTGGGATAGTATCCGCCTCCCAACCTAACGGTTTAGTTGTTCCTGAAGCGAGCATGCATCCAGTAAACAGGACCTCTGATGTCTTAGATTTGATGGATATTGGATTAAGAAATCGAGCAAAAGGTTCCACTGCCCTAAATGAAAGAAGCAGTCGATCACACAGGTTACCTATAACAACTTTTAAGAGTTCATCTCTATACTTTGTAGTTTAAAGTACATATCTTCTCTTTTTTCATTTTATGATGGGGGCTTTTTCTATAGTATACACTAATAAATTAACTAAAATACGTGCACAGCGTTGTCACTGTTCATGTTCGTGGGATGGATATAAAGAGTGGTTCATCCATGCGTAGTAGTCTTAATTTGGTGGATCTCGCTGGAAGTGAAAGAGTAGACCGCTCTGAGGTGACAGGAGATAGACTGAAAGAGGCACAACATATAAATAAGTCGTTATCTTCCCTAGGAGATGTCATTTCTGCTTTGGCACAAAAAAATGCTCATGTCCCTTACAGAAACAGCAAGCTGACTCAACTCCTTCAGACTTCATTAGGTACTTATGAATTGTAAGCAAGTAGTATTGGAGATATTTCAACAGTTAATGTGCTCGGCTGTTAAGGGCAGTCCGGTGCATTAATTTCCCGCTATGCACAGGGTCGGGGGAAGGGCCGGATCACAAGGGTCTATTATACGCAGTCTTACCCTGCATTTTTGCAAGAGGCTGTTTGCACGACTCGAACCCATGACATCCTGGTCACATGGCAACAACTTGATGTCCTTGGCTGTTAAGAGCAGCCCGATGCACTAAGATCCTGTTATGAGTAGGGTTCGGGGAAAGACCGGACCACAAGGGTCTATTGTACGCAGCCTTACCCTGCATTTCTGCAAGAGGCTGTTTCCACGGCTCTAACTTGTGACCTCCTGGTCACATGGCAGCAACTTAATGTGCTCGGCGGTTGCACACTTATTATTTGATTTTATTGTACAGGTGGCCAAGCCAAGACACTTATGTTTGTGCAGTTAAATCCTGAAGTTGGTTCATATTCAGAAACCATGAGCACGTTAAAATTTGCTGAAAGAGTATCTGGAGTAGAGTTAGGTGCTGCTCGAAGTAGTAAAGAGGGCAGAGATGTAAGAGATTTAATGGAGCAGGTATTCTTTTAACTTGAAATACTTATTAAATATTTTCAATTTCTGTGCTAGAAATGAAAAACTATTTTATGCTCCATCATATTACCTAAATGGTTAAGGCTGAGAAAACAAGCCAATCGACGTATGAGTTATGCAGCTCTATTCTCCTATATGTTATGCCTATCCATTTGGTTTTGCGTTTGCAAGAAAAATGAGAGACATGATATGCAGACTAACTTTACTTTGTAGGGTGTGAATTGGAGTCTCTTGTAATTTTTGATCTTCCAGGTTGTCTCTCTTAAGGATACGATATCTCAGAAAGATGAGGAGATTGAGAAACTGCAGCTGATCAAAGATCAAAAAAATGTTTATATTGGCGCCGACAGTGAGACACATAGTGCTGATTAAGGTATGTCTTTCAAAATTTCTTTGTGAGGTTTGAATTTAGTAATGCTGATATTGTGGAAACACTGAGTGATATAATATCTGATAGTTGTCTTTTTATGGGCACAGAAACTGATTGCTGTGCGGAAAGAAATCTTTTTTCCCGAAGGAGCCACAAAAGGAAAAGCAGAGAACAAAAATAAGTTTTATATCATCTCAGCATCACAGCATGCACATGTTTCCCGAAAAATTTCATCATGTTTGCAATTAAAACTATAAAAATCTTAGGGTGGAATTTTTTTCCAATTTTCCCGTGTTTACTACAATAACATACCCAGTATAGTTCCACAAGTGGGGTCTGTGGAGGGTAATATGTACCTTATCCCTACCTGTGAAGATAGACAGTTTCTAGAGTCCCTCGGCTCAAGGATAAAATGAAAATAAGTAGTATTAATTTTCTCATGTTTGGTTGGCTTAAATACGACTTGCTTTAGATGAAAACCGGGGAGTTCCATGTAATCTGAGATAGACTTATCGACTTATCATCACCTCTTTGAATCAGAGGAATTCCACTTTATCTTGACAGATATGCTAACTTAGGGTTCCTTGTAACTCGTAATTATGAACGTTTAAATTGAACTGACTACTTGACTATCATATTATGTGATTTTTTTTTTTTTGCAGATAATAAACAATCTAAAATTCATAGACTCCTCCTAAACTAGCCAAATGATTCTCTAGAAGTCTCAAGTTGGATGTTGTTTGTCTTAAAGATATGTATTGTGATTAGAAGTTCCTTCAAAAATTGGAACATTCGGACGATTTGGTTGGCCAAAACTTCCCAATACGTTAAAGGATCGTTTGGTTGATATTTGGAATAATGCAGTATTTGGTTGCCTACATAAAAGAAGAAGAAGTTATCTTGCATAATTAGTGATAGTGTATGGTTGACGGTATTAAGTAATACATGCATTACGGGAATTTATGTATTACTAGTCTTATGATATGCGCGAAATCTAATTCAGTATAAAAATAATATGCTTTCATTATAAAATTAATTTTTTTTTGAAAATATAAGTTACTGAAAATAATAAATATTGATCATATTTAGCTTGCTCAATAAATGAGAAATATGACTTTGAGTTTTGGTGTTTCCGCCGGCTATCGAAGTGATCTAATTGATTTTTTTTGAACTCTTAATATTTATTTCAACATTTTATTTAACCTTTAAATTTTATAATTTTAAAGTTTTAGTATTTTTATGCTAATTATGTTTTAATTATATGGTAGGAACTCAAATAAGCGCCTACATCAAGTGTACCATACGAGATTCTTTAATTATGTTTCCAAATATTACATATTTTTCCTATATATTTCAAATATGGAAAAATTTAGTAATTAAAATATTAGTTGTTTTTTATTTTCAATATCCTAAATATTATGAAAAAATTATTAAATGACTATTATGTCTAGTGTAAACTTTATTTTTAAAGGGTAAAAAAGGCGAACAACATTTCACTAAGGCCTTCGTGCTTTTAATATAGTATGTATATATATATATATATTATCTTATGTACGAAAAATATATAATATACTTTTACGGTATCAAATATAAACAGTTTCAATTGCCGGCTAAAAGTGATCAAGTGATCTTTGCCTTTTTTTGGGGGGGAACTGACACGGTTGGTAATTCTTTTTGGGAGGCAGGTTTGGGATAAGTAGAAGTTTGTAGTCAGATAATTTTTGATAGGTTTCTTGCTTTTCTACTAGTCAGTAAGCTTGTACTTGTATTGGTCAAAAATTACCTTTGGCATGATCAAATCATGTTAACATCAAAGAGGCATTCGCGGATTGCCACGTGTCGCCAGTACGATTTTGAAAAAGGTATGCCTGACATCGAACCGATCTCTTAAGAAGTGAAGGGAAGAGCCGGTGAAGTTATTGAAAACCAAGGTCGAAGAGTCAACAAAGATCGAGATCGAAGAGTCAGCGAAGATTAGGGCCGAGGTTGAGCACTCACCGTAAATAAAGTGAATAATGGCTAATTTTAGAGTAAGACATCAGATGAGACTATTCTAGTGGTTATTCTCTGTACCTGTACTATTAGGGTATTCTAGATATATGTTCCCTATAAATAGAAAGAGACACAAGAAGAGGAGGGAAGAGATATTGACTTGTAAGAAAACACATTGACTTTATAGAGAGAATCTTGCTTTATTGCAAGCAAACAAGAAATACTTTTTTACTAGGATTCTTACATAACTTTTCCACTTGATCCAAAAACAACTTGAATATTCGAAAGCTCATCAATCATTCATCACTTTCAGAAGGAATATCCACAGATCTCACCCTTTTTCGGGTGACTCACATGTTTTTATTTACTTAAATGTCATTCATTGCTAGTTATTATTATTTAATGTTATCATCCTCCTTTTGAGTCATTGAATATTGTTAGTGTTGTCCACATTTATTGCCATATAGTCAAACATACGTATTATCTACTACAAAATCGGTTACATATTTTTTGGATATTAATATTGGCTGAGATCGACTGTACGTTATTTAAATCTAATTGATTGAATCGAATCTAAATTTTGGGTCAAACAGTACTATGAAATTTTGTTGAAGTTCGTAACACACAACTATTGACTTACTAGTCATTTATGTTCATGTTAAGATTTTTGGATATAATTTACCATTGTTGAAAGGATTATCTTGGTGAAGTTTTTAGATGCCGTACGGACTATGAAGTGGAAATCTTCTTAACTTGTGTAATAAGAATATTTATTTTGGGAAAAGCCAAAAGATGATAAGCAACTAGAGACTTGGCGTTTTGGAATAGAATATATTGATTGATGGCTTGCCTTGAGTTATCCCTGACGCATCTAGTAGAATAGTTTGTTATTTATATTTTCTTTCTTTATACTTCCACACATTTTTGGTCCCTAAACTGGAAAAAATAACTTTTTCTGGTTTATTGTTTAAACAATTTATAAAATGGGAACAAACAAATGTAAAAATGTTTTTTTTTTTTGAATAATGAATTAGGTTATAATCCATTTAGTGAAATTTTTGACTAATGTAAACTTTTGACAGGGTGGATTATTATTATTTTACTTGTTTTGATCCATTTAAGTTTACTTCAATTCGTTCATTTGACAATAGTAGATTATTGCAGTAGTTGATCGATGGATTGAGAGCCAATAATTTAGTAGCTTACCCTTCAATTTTCCAACCAATAATTTGCAAGTAGAGACAAATTCTGAATTTAAAGTTAATAAATTCAGAATGAATATGATGTTATTAAACATATAATTTCGTGTTGTTTTGAACATGTATGCATTATTTGAGGAGAACCTAATCTAATGAATTTAACTAAAACTATATAACTCGTTTTAAATCCGTCTGTGTCTAGGAAGTAGTTTGCTTTTGAAGCCGTCTAGCTTTAGCATCTTATCCTTATAATTAAAGGTGGTAATCGGGTTTGGCCGGCCCACTAATAGCCCGGTTTAGTCCGGTCCAATAAGAGATGGGACAGGTTGGCTAGGGCAAGGGTTGTTCCAGACGGAGTCAGTCCTTTTTTGGCTATCGATGCACCGGAATCCGGCTAGCCCGGTAATCTGATCACGGAATTTGCAGATGTGCCCTATATTTGTGCCATCCGTAATAATATGACAATTACACCCATGACAAAAGATATAAAACCTGCATCACGCATTAATCGCGTGATCTGCAACCTCATTCGTGAAAAAAGATCTCCTCCTCTCCTCTCAGCAGCTTTATCAAAAAACCAGAAACTTGTCCAGATTCATCTTTAGAATCACACTTGCATGAAGTTGTTTCACGTTTGTAACGACCGACCGGTCGTTTTGAGCAGTTGCACTTCGCTCGATTGTTTGAGGGAATGAGTAGCTCCGTATGATGTATTGTGACTTATGTGAATCGTCGGTTTTGATTTTCAGGTTATTCGGAATTGATTTGGAAGAATGATTCTCAGCTAAAAGTTTTAAATTTGAAAGGTTGGACCAAGTTCGACTTTTTAGTATTTGACCTCGAATTGGATTTCTGATGGTTCCGTTAGCTCTGTTGGGTGATTTTAGACTTAGGAGCGCGTCCGAATTGTGATTTGGAGGTCCGCAGTAGAATTTGGCTTGAAATGGTGAAAGTTAAAATTTTAAAAAGTTTGACCGGGAGTGGACTTTTTGATATCTGGACTGGATTCTGATTTTGGAAGTTAGAGCAGGTCCGTAATGTCAAATGTGACTTGTGTGCAAAAATTGAGGTCAATCGGACGTGATTTGATAGGTTTCGGCATCAGTAGTGAAAGTTTGAAGTTTCAAGTTCATTGATTTCGAATTGAGGTGTGATTCATCGTTTTGATGTTGTTATGTCTGTTCAGAGGCCTCGTGTAGGTCCGTGTTGTGTTATGAGACTTGTTGGTATATTTAGACGGGGTCCTGAGCGGCTCGGGTGAGTTTCAGACGAGGTTCAGATCATTTTCATTCCATGTGGAATTGCTGAAGATTTTCTGGTTCTTGTATGACCGCACCTGCGGAGTGTTGGGCGCAGGTGCTGAGCCGCAAAAGTGGCAGTGTCATTGCAGAAGCGAGAAAGGAAGCTTGGCGTGAGGATCACAGGTACGGGTGCTTGGACGCACCTGCGCAACCGCAGATGCGGTTCAAGTGTGCAGAAGCACGATCGCAGAAGCGACTTAAGGACCACAAGTGAGAGGTATTGCTAAGTTAGGCTGTTTCACAGAAACGACGATTTACCACAGAAGCGGTGGTCGCAGATGTGACAATTTGTCCGCAAATGCGGGATCGCTGGGCAGAATGTTATAAGTTCGAGGGTTGGTCATTTTTATCACATATTGATCCATGGACTTCTGAATGGAGCGATTTTTGGAGCAAATTTCATCACAAGGATTGTGGTAAGTGTTCTCTACTCGATTTTGGTTATATTCCATGAATCTACCTTCAATTTTAGTTTTTGGTTGATGAGTTTTAAAGAGGAAATTGGGGGTTTTGGCTTAACGTTTCATAATATGATTTTTTGAGTTTTGAACACCGATTTGGAGTCGGATTTGAGTGAAAGTAGTATGGTTGAACTCGCAATTGAATGAGTTGTCGGATTTTGTGAGTTTTGTCAGGCTTCGAGGCGTGGTCCAGGGTGTGATTTTTGGCCGGTTTTGGGTTTTGATTAAGGATTCGATCTTTATCATTTGGAATTGTTTTCTTGGGCTTTATTTGATGTATTTGGTTGCTTTTAGCTAGTTTTGAGCCGTTCAGAGGTCGCTACACGAGTGATGGCATTTTTGGAGTATCGCTTGGCTTGCTCGGTATTGAAATTGACTTGTTCGAAGTAAGTAACTCTTCTAAACTTAATGTTGAGGGTATGAAACCCCGAATTACGTGCTACGTGAGTGATGTTGAGGTGACGCACATGCTAGGTGATAGGCGTGTGGGCGTGTACCCTGTGAATTGTGACTTTGTTGTTATTCATGGCACTGTTTGGTGGCCCTATTTGTTGATATCTGCATTTTCACCATGTGATAAAGTAACGGAGCTGTCAATCATGCTAGATATCATGTTTAGGCTTTATGCTAATATTGTTAGGACCCATAGTGGTCGTTTCTTGCTGTTATCTCACTGATTTCATTGATATTTCGCACTCAATCATATTGTTGCATTCATATCCTATCTCAGTATCAGTTATTGTTGTTGATGCCTCATATCATTGTTGTCGGGCTAGTTTCATGACATTGTGAGCTCGTGAGTGAGACTGGACAGATTGATGACTGAGTGAGGCTGAGAGCTTGATTATAAGTGACAGTTATGGGATCGGGCCGCACGCCGCAGCATATTATGTTGATTTATGCCTGGATCTGGCTTATGATAGCGCTTGGGCTGTAGGAGCCCCTACGAAGTCTATACACACCCCAGTGAGCGTAGTTGATTATATTGAGGGATGGATCTTCCCTGGACATAGATCTTGTCCGAAGCATTTATATACCTGGAGATGGATCTTCTCCATAGGGCCGGATTGGCCTTCCTCGGTACTGAGTAACTGATGGTCAGTGATGTATATATTCTGGGATGGATCTTCCCTGGATCGTATGGGCCATATACAGTACCTAGTGGTTGAGCATGATGAGTGGAAATTGTGAGACAATGAGATTAAGTACTCTGAGAGTGTGAGTACATGATTCATCTCTGGGATACATGTCATTGGCATGCACACATGACATACATGCATAAGGATGCATTTTCCTCATGTTGTACGATATCACGTCATTCATGACTTTTCATACATATTGATATGTGGGCATATAGAGGTATTTCACACTTGCCATCTGTAAAGAAAATGAAACGTCTTATTTTATTTTGGAAAAACTATAGTTTTCAAACTATCTCATATTTTTCGACGATTTCGGTAAAGGATTTGAGTTTTCACCAATATTCTTAAAAAGCGGAACTATTTTCGAAAAACTGTGAAAAAGCCGAGTATCTTATCTTTGGGTTACTTCCTTATGTAAATGCTTTACGTTGTTATGAATTATTGTCGATTATTGGTATTGGACCCGGCCATATTCCAGCTCGCCACTACTTTTAACTTAAGGTTAGGCTTGTTACTTACTCAGTAGATGGGGTCGGTTGTACTGATACTATTCTTCTGTACATTGCGTGCATATGTTGGCTACTGAGGTTGTTGTGTTCGATGAGAGCTGGATTTGAAGATGTACATGCGTTGCTGTTGTAGTTGCCTCTTGTTCATGGTAGTCGTAGAATTAATAAAACTCTGTTTATGTACTTTTCAACCAGAAGATGTACTTACTTCATATCAGCTTTGTAAACTCTATTCTTAGAAGCTCATGATTTGTACTACCAGTCCTTGGGAAATGTATAGGTTTTAGATAATTTCTTCCATTTAATTATTTTATTAATTTAATTGGAAATGGATAATTGTTAAATTGGCTTACCTAGTGGGTTAGGGTTAGGTGGCATCACGACTAGTCGATTTTGGGTCATGACAGATTGGTATCAGAGCTCTAGGCTCATAGGTTCTACAAGTTATGAGTAAGTGTCTAGTTGAGTCTTGCAGATCAGTATGATGACATCCATACCTATCTTCGAGAGGCTACAGGGCATTTAGGATATACTTTCCATATTTCTTTCCTTATCGTGTGACATTGATTCAGCTTGAAGCGTAACTCTTTGAATTTTTTCCATGCATTCATATGCGCACATGAGCGCTCAGTATCAGTTGTGCATCGACGGCTTGTGATTATATGGATGAGGTGCGAGATATGATTTCTGTGTGCTGATGATAGGCCAGTCTGGAGGACTTGAGGCTGGGTTTTGACTGTAGCTCGAGCTCGAGGATTTCAGTTGTGTGAGCACGTGTTTTTGGATTTATCTGTCCGGTACTGTCCCTATTAGTAGAGTTTGTGGCTAGATGACTACGTGATGAGTATGATGTGGTTGCGAGGTGTGTTCATATGGGTTGAATTTGGCGAGAAGGGTTTGCGTGAGGTGTAGAAAGGATTATTGGGTATTTGGTTTCTGTCTTGATATGACGTATAGTCTCGAGTTATGGGCGTGTTGAAGGACCTTTTCATGTGGTTTAGTTGAGAAGTGAAGTAGATTTTCATGTCGTGATATGAGTTCAGACACGGGAAGATTAAGTGATTGCGTAATAGTTAAGACTATGGAAGAGTATAGAAAGATGTCAGTTTGAGGCTCAGCAGGTGGGTCATCTTCTGCGGGGTGTCCTGAGGTTGTGTGATCCCTATGTTGTCTTGTAACAAGTTCTCTTTTACCAGTGAATTATATGTGTTGCAACCTGAGTGTAGATCGCTTATGAGAGTTGGCTTGACTATTACAAGGGAGAATACGAGATTTGCAGATGATTTGAGATATTAGATGGTTTGTATTTCATGAGCTTATAGAGAATTTAGTGGAATCTCACCACAGTTTTCTCGCAGTAATAAAGTATGGGCATCATGAGTTATTATGTGTTTTGATCTATGGCTTTGATCCAAGCGGGGGAGTCTGCGATTGATAAGTTGATTTCACGATTATGTGTTGTATTGGTTTCGGTTTGAGGTACACTGGTGAATCAGTTATGGCTTACAGAGGCTTAGATCAAGGATGACTCGAGTAAAGAAATTTCTATATACGGGTTGTATTATGTTTTGTGGGTATATGGGAAATATTGAATGATTGAGTTGTTATTCGTAAAGGGTGTAATGTGCATAGAGCAGGAATTTATTTGGTTGCATTAAGGTGGGGTTACTCCCTTGGATGTTAGTATGCTAATGGGGCACATGTCGTTCAGTCCGTTTGGGTGGTGCAATTGAGATTTGAGTAAAATGGATGACTCTCGAAAACGGTTCTAATGGATTCAAGATTTATATCTAGCAATTAGGAACTTTCAGGATTTGTATCTGGTTAGAAAATGAGATCTTCATTGGAGAGTGTCGGGACTCTCGATATTTCTATATCCTTATGGATTCTACGCTTCAGTATCAGGAAGGTGAAGGAAACAACTTTAGATTTGCATAAGGTCTCTTCAGAGTGGGTGTATCGATTGTTGTGCCTTGGGGTGCTTTTGAGGGAATTCAGCGGCTTGTGGGCCTTAGGGCGGTGTGGTTTTATGCTAGGGTCTTGTGTGGTGAGTTTTGGTTGAGGATCGTGGTATTATGGTGAGGAGGAATATCAATTTGGAGGTACTTAGGAGGGAAATCGGAGAATTAGGACAACTTGGTAGTAGTTTGGATCAGCATAGTAATGGATATAATCGGTTCCTTAGGTACTTATGATGTGGCTAGTCTTTACAGGTGTCTCTTGGTAATACTTTTGGGTTTTTGGTGACCTCCGTGGCGTGGTTGAGTTAGAGAGATTTAGTTCTAAGGGCTTGGTTATGTGCAAATGGGTTTCGAAGAGTTCTCAATGATTTCTACCGCGGTTCAAGGAGTATATTTCCTACTAGCGAGGAGCATGGATGTATAGTGATTTCCTCCAGATGAGATCAAATGAAAGGTTCCTAGTTAATTGAGTATATAACTTGTTTGTGCCTTGGGGTGGTTTATGAGATTCTCACACTTTTCATATGAAGGAATGGTATATGCGGTGTATTGTATAGGATTGAGGTTTGCATGAGCAAGGTCATAGTTCAGTTTTGAAAGGGAGGACATGAATTCTTAGGCAGCATGAACGGTTTCAGATGAATAGGTAATGATATTACTATTTAATATGGCTTGATGAGAGTATACATTTCAGAAGGGGCAGTGTGCCTTGATTTATGGATACTTCACTGGTATTGCAACACTCTCCTGATTGATCAATTATTGATATTCAAATATTTCTATGTGTCACGGAAGAATTAAAGAAGTATTCCTGGTGGGATGATCATGTATGAGAGATACGTTAGGTATTCGGGCGGTGGAGTTGGGATTAGATACGGTGATTCGTGTGCTCTATGGATTTGGAGACTGGGAGTTCTCATGAGTAGATTGTTTCATGGTTATGGACTGTGAAGTTGTGGCTAAAACTAGCCAGATGATAGTAGGTGTTATGATTAAGTCATTATGGACTTTCGGAGGGTTTTTTATCTATCTGTGGGTGACTTGAGCTGATCTGGGGGTCCATTGGTAGGCCCAATTTGGATGTTTATTCTACATCGAGCCAGATTGGTTGGCTCCATACTGCTATTATTGAGGAATGTGCCATTCGGTTAGAATTGATTTTATTCGTACCAGATATGTTCTATGTGTTACTCTTCCATGCTATGAAGGGTTATGATTCGTTGGTTATATGCACACATGGTGCGGTTCTATTTGGCTTTATGGCAAAATTTGAGCGAGAGGGTATTTGAGTGTTGCATGATTGATTGCGAATTGGTTATGTTCTTTCGGGCTTGTGTGGCATTACATCATTTGCTTCCCGTGTTTATGGTAATGCACTTTAGGGACTTGATGCCGAATCGTGCATGATTGTTTATTTTGAGCAAGGTGGCTTGAGGTGTAGGCCGTGGACCGATGTTTGGATGTGGTCACGCGTTGTAGCGGAATTATATTAGGGTATGATCCTTTATCGTAGATTCGTGTGTTTTTGGTTCTGCGATGTGTGATGGGTTCTTAGCATTGCGTTGTGGTGGTACCTGTTGAGCTTGTGGGACAGTTCTCTCGTTTGAGTCATTTTCATGTTTGAGTACATTTGGAATGTTGCTATTTGGTGCACGGATTGCAGGGGTTGTGACTTTATAAAGTATTGATGTGTCATGCCACTAGAGCGGTCGTGTTGGATGAGATGGGGTCACTGGACCTAGAATGAATACTATCAGAATTGATTATAGCGTGGTTGGAAGAATAATATTGAAAGTCGGCTTAGAAATTTGCTATAGTCCTTGTCAAAGGAGAGAGAGCTCGATGACTTGTTGATCTAAAGAATGGTAGGGGTGGGCGTCGGTCGGTTCAGTCGGTTATTATGAAAGTATAGTTTGGTTTATCGGTTTTCTGTTTTGTAATATTAATAACCAAATCAAACCAAAATATTTATTTTAAAGTTCGGTTTGGTTATTTTCGGTTTAGTTTTTCGGTTATTAACGGTTCAAAATGCTGTTTTCTCCTTGCTGCTTAGGAAGCTGATCATTATCTTGCCTTCTGCAAAGTGGGCATGTCCAATTGTACTGTAGCCAAGCGTCCACACACTCAATGTGAAAAATATGGTCGCATTTCAGCAGTCTCCAGCAACTATTGTCACCGATCACGTCGTTGAGGCACACCGCACAGCATCTGCCTCTGTCGCAATCGTCATCCTCGACGGCGAACTGCGGCGGCAAGTGATTGTCAGGCAGAACCACTATAATTTGATAGTGCAAATCAAGATAACAGTTATGGTGGCAGCTGTACCAGTGGTTAATAAATCAAAATGAAAGTACATGGCCTTTTGCTTTGGAATTTCTCAAGTGCTCTGTGTCATAGAGGTGAGAGGACTAAAGAAACCCTAAGTCTAATTTTTGATTTCTAATTCTAAGGTGGGAATATAAGTAGTAAGAGTAAGTCAGTAAGTGACTAAGTCTTAGGTTTGAGCAAATTGGTGGGCTTCAAATGGGTATTGGACTATTGGGCTTCAGCCTTTAGATGGGTAATAAGTTTTGGAGTCTCAAAAAAACCCATATGTTCAAACCTATTTTTCTCAACTAATACCCAAAATTTCGATTTTTCGGTTTAACCGAAAACCGAAACACCAAAAATATTAACCCTACTGAAAAACCAAAATTTAATAATTTAAAAACCGTGCACCGACCGAAATAACCGATTAAACCGAAACTAAAAAATTAAAATTCATGGTTCGGGCGATTTTTTCGGTTCGACCGGTATTATGCCAACCCCTAACGAATGGTTATGAGTTTCTGCGTGTTTATTTCATTATTGGCAGTATATGAAGGTGTTAGAATGATGCTTTGTTTGATAAGAGGTCTATTACCGGCATTGGGCTATTTTGAGCAGCTACTGTGATTAGAAATTATCGCTATGAGTATTTGAGTTATGCGGTATATCATGTGATTATGTCTTGGGTTATGGATATGGTTTGATATAACTTGTTTAGACTTATGTAGTGTCTAGATGCGAGGTTCAGATCTTATAGAAATTTCGGATGTTGGAAATTGAATTTTAAGGCTTATGGGCTAGGTTGAATTAAGAAAATTTCAGTTATGTTGTGTTAGCAGACCTATATAAGATAGGGTGATGTCGGATCATCCCAGGGGATGCGCATGGTAAGGTTACATGGCGATCTGGTGGCTTTTGGAACAACTCTTGGCACGTTCGAGGATGAACATATGTTTAAGTGAGGGAGGATGTAACGGCCCGACTAGTCATTTTGAGCAGTTGCACTTCGCTTGGTTGTTTGAGGGCATGAATAGCTCTGTATGATGTATTGTGACTTATGTGAATTATTGGTTTTGGTTTTCAGGTTATTCGGAATTGATTTGGAAGAATGATTCTCCGCTAAAATCTCTAAATTTGAAAGGTTTGACAAAGTTTGAATTTTTAGTATTTGACCTCAGATTGGATTTATGATGGTTCCGTAGCTCCGTTGGGTGATTTTGGACTAAGGAGCGCGTCCGGATTGTGATTTGGAGGTCCACAGTAGAATTTGGCTTGAAATGACGAAAGTTGAAATTTTGGAAAGTTTGGCCGGGAGTGGAATTTTTGATATCGAGGTCGAATTTTGATTCCGGAAGTTAGAGCAGGTCTGTAATATCAAATGTGACTTGTGTGCAAAATTTGAGGTTAATCGGGTGTGATTTGATAGGTTTCAGGATCGGTTATGGAAGTTTGAAGTTTATTGATTTTGAATTGAGGTATGATTCATCATTTTGATGTTGTTATGTGTGTTCAGAGGTCTCGAGTAGGTCCGTGTTGTGTTATGGGACTTGTTGGTATATTTAGACGGGATCCCGAGTAGCTCAGGTGAGTTCCGGACGAGGTTTAGATTATTTTAATTCCATGGGGCATTGGTGAAGATTTTCTGGTTCTGGTGTGACCACATCTGCAGAGTGTTGGGCACAAGTGCGGAGCCGCAAAAGCAGTAGTGTCATCTCAGAAGCAAGAAAGGAAGCTGGGCGTGACGATCGCAGGTGCGGTGCTTGGACGCACCTGCGCAACCGCAGATGCGGTTCAAGTGCGCAGAAGCGCAATCGCAGAAGCGGCTTAAGGACTGCAGGTGCAAGGAATTGCTGAGTCAGGCTGTTTCACAGAAGCGAAAATTTATCGCAGAAGTTGTGGTCGCAGATGCGACAATTAGTCCATAAATGCAGGATCGCTGGGCAGAATGTTATAAGTTCGAGGGTTGGTCATTTTTATCACATATTGAGCCATGGACTTCAGAATAGAGCAATTTTTGGAGCAAATTTCATCACAACGATTGAGGTAAGTGTTCTCTACTCGATTTTTGTTATATTCCATGAATCTACCTTCGATTTTAGTTGATGAATTTTAAAGAGGAAATTGGGGGTGTTGGCCTAAAGTTTCATAATATGAATTTTTGAGTTTTGAACACCGATTTGGAGTCAGATTTGAGTGAAACTAGTATGGTTGGACTCATAATTGAATAGGTTATTGAATTTTGTGAGTTTTGTCGGGTTCGAGGCGTGGGCCTAGGTGTGATTTTTTGCTGGTTTTGGGTTTTGATTAAGGATTCGATCTTTGTTATTTGAAATTATTTTCTTGGGCTTTATTTGATGTATTTGAGTTGCTTTTGACTAGTTTTGAGCCGTTTGGAGGTCGCTACAGAAGTGATTGCATTTTTGGAGCATCGTTTGGTTTGCTCGGTATTGGAATTGGCTTGTTCGAGGTAAGTAACTCTTCTAAACTTAGTGCTGAGGGTATGAAATCCCGAATTACGTGCTACACGAGTGATATTGAGGTAACACACATGCTAGGTGACAGGTGTGTGGGCGTGCACCCTGTGAATTGTGACTCTGTTGTTTTTCATGGAACTGTTTGGTAGTCGTATTTGTTTATATCTGCATTTTCACCATGTGATAAAGTAACAGAGCTGTCAATAATGTTAGATATCATGTTTAGGCTTTATGCTGATATTGCTAGGACCCATAGTGGTCGTTTCTTACTGTTATCTCATTGATTTTATTGATATTTCGTACTCAGTCATATTCATACATTCATATCATATCTCAGTCTTAGTTGTTGTTATTGATACCTCATATCATTATTGTCGGGCTAGTTTCATGATATTGTCAGCCCGTGAGTGAGACTGGACAGATTGATGACTGAGTGAGGTTGAGAGCATGATTATGAGTGACAGTTATGGGATCGGGTTGCACGCCGCAGCATGTTATGTTGATTTATGCCTAGATCTGGCTTATGATAGCGCTTGGGCTGTAGGAGCTCCTCCGGAGTCTGTACAAACCCCTTGTGAGCGTAGTTGATTATATTGAGGGATGGATCTTCCCTGGACATGGATCTTGTCCGAAGCATTATATACCTAGAGATGGATCTTCTCCATGGGACTGGATTGCCATCCTCGGTACTGAGTGACTGATGGTCAGTGATGTATATATTCCGGGATGGATCTTTCCTGGGCCGTATGGGCCATATACAGTACCACGACCCGGATTTCCCACCCTCGGAAGTCGTAATGACGCCTACTAGTGTGAGCTAGGCAAGCTGATTGTTTGAACAAATTACCTTTTTCCCATTTTAATCCTTTACAAGAAATTATGAGCAATAACTTAAAGATAGTGGAATTTATATCAAGCGGAAGAAAAATAATAAAATTACTGAGTATAACCAACACAACTGTTTAAACAAGACTACCCAGAACTAGAGTCACAGCTTCACAAACGGTCTAAGAGTACTACAAATAAGGTTTGAAAGAAATAAATACAACACTGTCTCTGGAAATACATGAAAGAAATAGGTATAGTAGATAGAAGGGGACGTCAAGGCTTGCGGACGCCTGCGGAACTACCTCGGGTTGCTTGATGAACCAGAAACAACAATCTCACTACGGTCCGAAGTCTAACACACTGGGGTCTGCACAAAAAGTGTAGAGTGTAGTATCAGCACAACGACCCCATGTGCTGGTAAGTGCCTAGCCTAACCTCGTCGAAGTAGTGACGAGGCTAGGACCAGACTACCAAATAAACATGTCCAGTTTAACTATATACAGCGGAAAAGAAGAACATTAATATACAGTCAAGTATGGGAGGGGGTAACATATTGCGGGGAAACATCGAATAATAACAGAAGAACAACAAATAAATATGGGTATCACCACAATTCAATTGAAAATAGGAAGGGGAAATCATGTTGCGGGGTACAACAAGTATCAACAGGATGTAGAGAAACCGTAACTTAGTTATCAATAAAAATCTGGAAATCAAAGACAAGTGCACGACATCACCCTTCGTGCTTTAACACTCTCTCACCAAAACAATACACGACATCACCCTTTGTGCTTTACACTCTTCATCACCCAAGCAACAAATCACAAGGCAAATAGGGTAAGAGAATCTATAACATCGAAATAAAATCAAGTAACAACATAAAATCAGTAAGTAAATGTAAAGGACAACATAACTTAATTATCAGCAAGAATCAAAAAAATCAAGGACAAGTGCACGACATCACCTTTCGTGCTTTTACTCTCGTCCTCACCATAAGAATCAACATAAACTGCACGACATCACCCTTTGTGCTTTTACTCTCATCCTCACCATAAAATCAATATAATAGGCACAGAATGGTACATCATGCGGCATGGCATCACCCTTCGTGCTTTTACTCTTATCCTCACCATAAAATCAATATAATAGACACGGAATGGTACATCGTGCGGCACGACATCACCCTTAGTGATTTACACTCTTTACTCACAAATCATACACGGCATCACCCTTCGTGCTTTAACACTATTCCTCACCCAAACAACATTCACAAACAATAGGGCAAGGGAATAAATGAAACTACAATAAGAACCCCAGCAAAAGAACAATAGTTCAACAATCAAGTTCCGATAAGGGAACAACATCGTAAGAAGCATCAACATCCCGGCAAAGGAGATAACATTAAAAGCAACAAATTCCCGGCAAGGGAGATAATATAATGATTCTCTTCTCTTTTTTTTCACTTTTACTTCTCAACTCACTTCACAACTTGAGCCAATGCTCTAAAAGGTTCAATTACCACTTATACTTTCACATTTCATTATACAACTTGAGCCAACGCTCCTCAATGTTCAAACGTCTCAATTACTTCCACAAACTTTACCCAACAATAGAAAACATCATCAAAGCATGAATAATACAACGAAGTCAAAATAATCACAATATAAGACTCACGAGCATGTTTGACACCAACATATAGATACTCGTCACCATGCCTATACGTCGTACTCAACAAATACCACATAACAAATAGGACTCAACTCCTAATCACTCAAGCTTAAGTTAGACCAAACACTTACCTTGATGCCACGAACACAATTCAAGCCTCTACTATCACTTTACCTCTTGATTCAACCACCAATTCGCTCGTATCTAGCCACAAGTTACTTAATTACATCAATAAATGCTACATGAATCAATTCTAATGCATGAAAATGAGTTTTCTAAAGTTTTACCCAAAAAGTCAAAAATCACCACCGAGCCCACATGATCAAAACCCGATTATCCATTCCCCCACTAATCCAAATATATAATTTGTTTTGTAATCGAACCTCAAATCGAGGTCCAAATCCTCAATTTTCGAAAAATCTAGGTTCTACACAAAACACCCAATTTCCCCCATGAAAATCATTGATTTTGAGTTAAAATCATGTGAAAAGATGTTAATGGTTGAAGGAAACGAGTTAAAATTGACTTACAATTGATTTGGAAGAAGAGTTGTCTTTGAAAAATTGCCCAAGAGTGTTTTGGTTTTGAAAGAGTGTGAAAAATGAAAGATTTTTGGCTAAGTTATAAAATTGCAGGTTGCAAATGTCGCATTTGTGACCAGGGTTCGCAATTGCCAACCCAGACTTCTGCTAAGTTTGTATTTGCGAAGAAGTTCTCACATTTGCGAGTTGGGAATTGCGAACAACTTGTCGCATTTGCGATGACTAGCTAAAACAAGGGGGATCGCATTTGCGATAGAATCCTCACAATTGCGAGGTAGGCTGACCTGGGCTACATTTCGCATTTGCGACATGGCCCTCGCATTTGCGAGCCAGGCTTCGCAATGGAAAGCCTGCAGGCCTGCACTGAAACAGCTGAAAACCTGCAATTCTCCAAATCCAAAATCCACCCCGTGGCCTATCCAAAACTCACCCGAGCCCTTGGGGCTCCAAACCAAATATGCACACCAACCTAAAAATATCGTACGGACTCTCTCATGCATTCAAATCACTAAAATAACATCAACAACTATGGATTTAGCATCAAAATCATGAAATTTCTTAAGAACTTCAAATTTAACAATTTTCTCAAAAACGATCCGATTCCCGTCATTCCAAGTCTGTTTCTTACCAAAATTCACAGACTTATCTTAAATCATATATAAGAACTGTACCGGGCGCCGGAACCAAAATGTGGGCCCTATACCATCAAGTTTTAAACACATTTCATTTCCAAAACTCATAAATAATTCCAGAAAATAATTTTCTTTAAAAATTCATTTCTCGGGCTTGGGACCTTGGAATTCGATCCCGGGCATATTCCCAAGTCTCATATTTTCCTACGGACCCTCCGGGGCCGTCAAATCACGGGTCCGAGTCTGTTTACCCAAAATATTGACCGAAGTCAACTTAAAACTTATTTTAAAGGTAAAATTCATCATTTTTTACAGATTTTCACATAATGTCTTTCCGGCTACGTGCCCGGACTACGCACGCAAACTGAGGTGATGCCGAAAGAGGTTTTTAATGCCTCAGAATGCAGAATTTACTTTTAAAATAAGTGATGACCTTTTGGGTCATCACAATAGTGCCGAGTGGTTGAGCATGATGAGTTGAAAGTATGAGACAGTGAGATTGAGTGCTCTGAGAGTATGAGTACATGATTCATCTCTGCGATACATGATATTGGCATGCACACATAACATACAATCATAGGGATGCATTTTCCTCATACTGTACGGTATCACGTCATTTATGACTTTTCATATATACTGATATGTGGGCATAAAGTGGTATTTTACACTTTCCATCTGTAAAGAAAATGAAACGTTTTATTTATTTTGGAAAGTTTTTTTTGGAAAAAATATAGTTTTCAAACTATCTCACATTTTTCGACTATTTCGGTAAAGGATTTGAGTTTTCACCTATATTTTTGAAAAGCGGAACTATTTTCGAAAAAACTGTAAAAAGCTGAGTATCTTATCTCTGAGTTACTTCCTTATGCAAATACTTTACGTTGTTATGAATTATTGTCGGCTATTGGTGTTGGACCCGACCATGTTCCAACTCGTCACTACTTTCAACCTAAGGTTAGGCTTGTTACTTACTCAGTACATGGGGTCTGTTGTACTGATACTACACTTCTGCACATTGTGTGCAGATGTTAGCTGCTGAAGTTGCTACGTTGGATGAGAGCTGGATTTGAAGATGTACCTGCGTTCTTGTTGTAGCTGCCTCTTATTCATGGTAGCCGTAGAATTAATAAAACTCTATACTTTTCAAACAGAAGATGTATTTACTTCATATCAGCTTTGTTAACTCTATTCTCAGAAGCTCATGATTTGTATTACCAGTCCTTGAAAAATGTATAGGTTTCAGATAATTTCTTCCATTTAATTATTTTATTAATTTAATTGGAAATGGATAATTGTTAAAGTGGCTTACCTATCGGGTTGGGGTTAGGTGCCATCACGACTAGTGGTGTGGCCTATCGCACGTCCGAGGAGACGAGGATGAGGTAGGGCTGTCCCATAAGGCGGGGGTGCCCCACAGGGTCACGGGGGACAACGAGGAGGTGGTCCCCAGCAAGGGGGTGTTGAGGCACCTGTTGAGGCACCTGATGAGGAGGTTGGAGCTGATATGTCGGGTGATTCCTCAGCCAGACGAGCATCCCAACAGCATGCCATCGTACAGTCTTCAGCTAGCGCTGCTAGCATCGCAGGTGACCCCGTCAGATCCATTGTTGATTACGGGCACGAGCTTCACCGGAGGTTGGGAGCAGTTTTTTTCAGGTCCATCGACTGCAGCTGAGGATCGGCTGACCCGAGACATGGATGGTGGGCGCAGGTTGAGTTTTGGATCATTGTCGTCGGGTGCAGTGGATCTATCACAGGCGCAGGTATATTTGTATTACTATTAAATTTTAATTCGCTTTTTTCTCATTGTTTTTTCATAAATTAATTTTTAATTTTCTTATTAAGGCTTCATCCCAGCCCGTCACAGAGGCCACTTTTTCCGATGCTGAGGACACCACAGATGCTTATATTCAGGATCCTAACGAGACCATGGTAAGAAAATGTTGTTGACTTAACACGTACATTACTAATATACATTTTCATATACTGGGCTTACTTATTGTTTTGTAGGTTGCTAATGGACCGACGACTCCTTCTACTGACCCTTCCAGCCCAACTGACGATCATGCTGCAGCATATCCTCATATAAAGAGGCGACGTGATGAGGTTGATCCTGATAGTGTATCCGGACGGGAGAGGATGTGACTCAGGCCAGCGGCTGCATTGAAGCACAAGGGCTGTGGGACTCATTGATTTTTTTTTGTATTTTATGTAAATAATAAATTATGTAAATATTAACAACTATTTTTTATGCTTACATAATATGCACATTATATTTTTATTATCCCGTTTCTTCTTTATTTTAACAGTACAACACAAACACAAACATAGAAACTTAACATAACTTAAATTCAGTACAACTAATGAAAATACATGACACGGAAAACATAAAGATACACTACTACGCTCAACACGTACATGTCATTATTTAGTCATCACCGTCTAGTATTCTCTGCTCCAACCACTTAAATTTTTTTTCCAACTTATTTTTTTCTTCTTTCATCTATTTGACTCCTTTAACTCCGCAACTTCTCGTTTGGATTGTCGCTTTCTTTCCCACTGTTTCAAACACAAATAATGAAGATGCTGCAACTTTTTTTTGTAGTATTCCTGCTGACAGGGTTCATCAATCCATACCTCAAAATTGCAAACAGGTTCATCGGAAACCCTATAAAACTTGTTCATACACGCCCAGTAGTGGCGTCCAGCTTCACCATCATCCCAATAGTCTTGCATCATGCATGTTTTGCCGCACTCGCACCTTGGCACATAAAGGGGTTCAGACATTTGTTAAAGCGTAAAAAAAACCTTGCTTTTATGGAAATATTTTCTATTGGTTATTGTTAAGCACAGAAAATAACTAGAATGCGCCCGTTATTTATAGGCAAGACAACACACAAAACGTAGTATTTAACCGCGCTATACATATTGACTTTTTCTGAAACGAAACAGCTTTTTCGCAGTTGGTCAGCTTTTCAAATCGACAAGACAACACACAAAATGTAGTATTTAACCGCGCTATACATATTAATTTTTCTGAAACAAAATAGCTTTTTCGCAGTCGATAAGCTTTTCAGACCGACAAGACAACACACAAAACATAGTATTTAACCGTACTATACAAATTGATTTTTTTGAAACGAAATAGCTTTTTCACAGTCGGTCTGCTTTTCAGACCGACAAGACAACACACAAAATATGGTATTTAAAAGCGCTATACATATTGATTTTTCTGAAACAAAACAGCTTTTTCGCAGTTGGTCAACATTTCAGACCGACAAGACAACACACAAAACATAGTATTTAACCGCGCTATACATATTGATTTTTCTGAAATGAAACTGTATTGTCTTGATTTATCCTTTTATTATCTTTTATTTTCATGTATGTTGCTTTAGTTATGGTTATTGTGCTTTTTTCTCTTCAAGTATTATGTTATGAAATTTCAATCTTCATATTGGTCTTCTTTACTAACACTAATAAGTTGAATGTTGGAACTATCATATCATCATCCCAATTCAAAAGGTCATGTTAGATAATAAGATGTAACAAGACCGTGGAACATAATTTTATTTGATAGATATTGCAACATAAACAAGTACAGAGACTTATTACAAAAAATATTACGAAAATAAAACACTAGGTGTATCCTTGATAATTGGGTACATTAAACGAACTTACACCAGGAGCTGGATTACCACTTCCACCCAGACCATCTAAAGGACATTTACGACAGTCGTGTCCTGTTTGCGAGCATATGCCATATTTACACGCATAAACGGTATCACCAACATCCATTTGGTTCTGTATACGCGTTCTCTTTTGCACTTGCAGCTTACGCAAATAGTCCTTGTTACACATCATTTTAAATGGTTCCGGCGGCCAATAATGCTCAGCACCCAATAACTGCAACTGCCCACTATATGTGTTTATGTATGCAACAATATTGTATTGCCTATCAACATAGTTGGTTGCCCCTAAACCAACTTGTTGAAAGCACTTCATGGCATGTGCGCACGGCATGTGGTAGATGGTCCATTTCCCACATGAACACAACATGTTGGCTTCATTCAGGGTTTGTAGATTATTCCCCCGGTGTCCACAGATAGCGGTGCGAACTTCAAAAACACCCTGGTTGTGATCATACTGTAAAAATGAATGACAATGTGCTCACCTCCTATATTTCTAATCTTCTCATCGGTATTGGCATAAATTGAACACCCTTGTCCATTAATTCCGATGCAGCTCTATGCCTTTCAACAAACCTCTCCGCAATTTGTTTGAATGTCATCCGGACCATGGCAGTGACAGGCAATTCACGTGCAGACTTCAATAAGCCGTTAAATGACTCCGACACATTTGTAGTCAGGGCTCCCCATCGTCTGCCACCATCAGAATGCAATATCTACTTGTGAAGTTCATGTCCCATTAGCCAATTATAGGCTCTTTCGTCTAACTGCCAGATCGCTTCCATGCGCCTCGTAAATTTGCACTGCTGGTGCTCAATTGCAGCCATCCACATTAAGTCATGCAAGGCCTTGTCGGGATATTTCTTCTAGAAATTGGCCTTCAGGTGCCTCATACAGTAACGGTAGTATGCATAGGGTTCCTTCCATTCAGGCAAATGCTATACAGAACTTAAAATACCACCATGCCGATCAGATATTAGACAAATACCCGAACGCTGTTTGACAACGTGCTGCTTCAAGTGGTTCAAAGAAAAGCGTCCACGTCTCTTCACTTTCATTGGTACAAATGGCAAAAGCTAGTGAAAATATTTGTCCGATGGCATCTACTGCAACTGCGATCAAAAGCATAATATCATACTTTCCATAAACATGAGTACCGTCTATGGAAACTATTGGACAATAATGCACAAAACGATCAATTGCTAGTTTAAATAACCTGAACACATAGTTGAAAATTTATTCTGGTATTCCTGGACTCCACTCATGCCTCCATTCAACAATAGTCCCGGGGTTAAAGTATTTCAGTGCGGCCATGTACCTGGGTAGAGATGAAAATGACTTATCCCAGTCACCATAAATAATTTTAAATGCACGTTTGCGCCCGAGATATGCCTTTATTTTGGTTATAGTACACTCATATTCCTGGTGGACGGATGTAATACACTCTTTGATCTTGTACCTAATGGACACTTCCAAGTGTGGAATCAAGACAAGAGAAATCAAGTCTACATCCAAGTTGAAGTGATTCTAATTAAATGTGTCCATTTCACATCTGTGGGTGCTAATATATTTACCCACTTTCCACGACCCTGTTTCCTTCTTGATCGCACGCAACATCCAGTTACAACCCATAAAGTATCTACGACATATGACTTTGTATACCTCTGGAGTTGACTCCCTAACTGTCATCTCACGGCACTCTCTTACGCTGTACATTTTACAAGCCCCGGATAGGCGAGCTTTATTGGAAAAATACATGTCCTTTGCCAGCACCGTTGGTCTAGACTCATCCCACATTACTGACCGAAATTCGTTAACATCCCTTGTGAGGGCATCCACATCCGGCATACTTGGAAAATTATCAAGGTAGGAAATGTTCCGCTCATGAAACGACACGTGGGACTCGTACACTCTTGGTCTAACGAGAGGTGGAGGAGCATGCTCTCTCGTCAGCTCAGGTTCGACATTCCCTTCCTCCTCATCATCACCCTCGTCAGGGAAGGGTGTGTCATCTCCAGACTCATCGGCATTGTTGTCATAATCACTATTATCTTCCTAACTCTGCGCATCTGCCAAATCACGAGTAAATAAATCGTCTACGGGAAACTGAGTGAGGCCAGGACCATCAAGTTGCTCGTTTTCACTGCACAAAAAGAACAAAATGGTAAGATACTCAAATTGATAAATATTTTACATATAGCTATATCACTTCACTTACAAGTCGTACTGCGTTGACATTCCATGATGGACATTTTCCTGTTGGTGATGACTCCCGGATGGACCACCGTGGTCCAACACGCCAGAATTACGCATATTATAACTGGGTGTGGGGTCATAACTTGTAAAATTCATATCCGGACGGTATCCCCTATGGAAAATATGAGTGTTAATACAAATTCAATTCAACAAAATATAAATATCGTAATAGAAAGAAAAATTGAAGTTTACCAGTCGTCTTGTGGATTATGTAAAGTAGGAGAGAAATTATTTTTTCGCTCCTCGTTCGCCCGCAGAGATAAGTTAAGATCCGACCAAACTCTTTCAGCCGGAACCTGTTGGGCTAAAATTACACCAAAATAACCACCCACTGACTGGGGGTTATCCCTGCTTTGCGCAATCTCATTATTGCAAACGTCTTCAGCCTTGACATACATTTCCAATAATTTTATCACAATAAATTTCCTGTATTCATCCGGAATTCGCAAAAAAACTCTAAGAGTTTCATCATCTTTGATGTTAAACTCAGAATAACAAGCAAGCCCATGTGGAGTCACAGAATACGAAAATCTACCGATTACTTTAAGGCTCACAGAAAGTTTTCTCACACTCATTTTTTTACGTAACAACGATACCAATTTATCGTACTCTATTGTAAGCGACAATTTAACATGACATTGTGGAGATGAACTATACCTCACAGAGTTATTCTCCACTACAACTTCACCCCTCTCCCTCCCCCCCTTCAATATAATGAAACCCTTATTTTTGGCTCTTCAGACATTATAAAAAATGCTTGATAACAAGAAGAAAAGTTTGAACAGAAGTTAGAATATTTTTTGAATGGATTCTCATAAAATCCTAACGCCTTTAAATAAGGCAATGCCTAGCTCTAGGGGTTGAATTTTTTATGTATAGCGCGGTATTACACTGCGCTATACCCATTTGAAATATTGTTATGTTTGTTAACCGCATGAGACTTATTGGTGGGCCCACAAACAGGTATAGCGCGGTGTACTACCACGTTATATATATTTGAATTACAGCTATATCAGTTAAATGAACTATACCTCACAGAGTTATTCTCCACTACAATCTCACCCCTCCCCCCTCCAATATAATGAAACCCTTATTTTTGGCTCTTCAGATATTATAAAAAATGCTTGATAACAAGAAGAAAAGTTTGAACGAAAGTTAGAATATTTTTTGAATGGATTCTCATAAAATTCTAACGCCTTTAAATAAGGCAATGCCTAGCTCGAGGGGCTGAATTTTTTAATGTATAGCGCGGTATTACACCGCGCTATACCCATTTGAATTATTGTTATGTTAATTAACCGCATGAAACTTATTGGTGGGCCCACAAACAGGTATAGCGTCGTATTACACCGCGCTATACCTTAACGACAGAAACACCATTAAAGTATAGCGCGGTATAATACCGCGTTATATATAGAAAAATATCTTTTTTTTAGGTAGTAAAAACATATTTTGAGTCCAAAAAAATTAGCATTTAGGTTTCGGTTTCCACATGCAAACACACATGCTAAGCAGATTATAACGACAACACAGTCGACACACAGCATTCTCAAAGTTTGTTAGTTGTATGGTACCCTTCTTGGAAAGTACAAAGGGGGCAAGGGGAAGGAGTCCGAAACCTAAATGTCAACTTTTTGGATTCAAAATATGTTTTTAGAGTTTTTTAAAAAAAGTTATTTTTCTACCTAAAACGCAGTATAATACTGTGCTTTACTTTAACGAAATTTTAGCCGTTAACGTAAAACGCAATATAATACTAAGCTATAGTAAAATGCAGTATTATACTGCGCTTTACACCTCTGTTCCTTACTAGATGTCTCACAACACGAATTAGAGAATGTTACACAGGTTTGCATTTCTTTGATATATATTTGTCTTAAGTTTCTTGTATTTATAAACAAAAGCAACACTAGAGGGCTTATGAACAAAATTTGTTGTTGAATGTTAATATTCAATTTTTGTTCCCCTTTGCAAAAGTAGTTTTTCACATTTGGTGAAAGATTATCGCTTATCCTCGGATGCACTTTCTATTCTTTGTTGTTTATTTTGAAAGTAATGGAATTCAGCTTTCATCATTGTCATTTATCAATATGACTAGGACAAGAATTCATATGGAAGGCAGAGAACCAGAAGAACAGTTATCACTGAATGGCAGTGTGATAGCAAAACGAAAATCCAAATAGGATACACCTCTTTTACTAAGTAAAGGAGCTTTAGTACAAATCATAATCTCAATGAAACAATTAACCATTTAATACATGTTTCAAGATATGTAATGTAAAGATTCAAAAATACAGAAAACTCAACATGGTGAATTCACCACATTATATAGAAGGAAAGCTAAGGAGTGAGGTAGACGGTGAAGTGAGTAATTGTTTCTACACCATCAGTTGTAGTATTTAATCTGTGTTGGCAGCTTATTCTCTAATCTGTGTTGTCAGACATCTAGTAAGGAACAGAGGTTACTATACTTTAACGGAATTTGTTATACTGCATTTTAGGTAGAAAAGTAACCTTTTTTTTAAAGTATAGAAACGTGTTTTGAGTCCAAAAAGTTGCCCCACCAACTTGCCATTGTTTTATTCTATTGTCTCCCACCATTAGCAAAAGCCAGCCTATTATTTTAGACAAAGTTGTCAGCAATTAGCCCTCTCTTTGGGTTGACAATTGACATTCAATTCAACCAAATCACATGATTAAAAGCAAATACCACCCAAGGGTGGGTGAGTTGAGTAAAACCTAGTATAAAAAATTGATTTAAAATTCAAATCTAAAACGTAAACAAAAATGTTAAGTAATTTCTTTTTTCATCTTTCAAAGTTTTGATTGACAAAGTTACATGGTATATGTGCTAATGAAAAATAGTAAATATCCAATAGGATATTAAATTATACTACACGCAAGTTGACTCAGATACCATCATTATTTATTGAATCTAAATTTTATGTAGTGACGGTATAATTTTTTCTATACAACTAGATCATTTATTAAGCAAATATAAGAAAAAAATAAAATAAAAAAATTAAGTAAATATAAATAAGTCTATTCATAAACATTAATTTATAGTTTGATAAAATAAATAACTAACTTGTTAGTACAAGTTAAAATCTAATTACTGCAAAAATTCTTTACACTATCAAATAATAACTTAAATACTTATTAAAAGAGATGCTCAGAGCAAACAACCTAGATACAAATCCGTCCACGTAGTTTCCAATGTTTCCCATCAGATAACATTATTTCCTCCCCAACTTGTGTTGCGCAATTTGGCATCTTTACTTATTCCATATGCCAAACATATGAGAGAGAACTTATCGTTAAGTTCAAAATCCCAAGCAAGCGGCGATATTAACGCGACTGTATGGACTTATACTAAAGCACTTGGTAAATTTTATGAAAGGAGTGGAGCAACGATAAAATTGTCTTTGTATCACTGGTTCGAGCTGTAGAATCAAAAGCATCAGGATAGGCCTTTTCCTAACCATGCATGAACACAAGATATTTTATACACTAGGCTGCCCTTTTCTTTGTAAACTTTATATAAAACCAACTACAATTAACAAACTATGAACTGACGAGTGAAACAGAAGACAAATAGTAACATGCTATTACACCGAAAATATAAAAATATTATATGATAACTGTAATATAATGTAATTCCTTAAATAGTTACATGACTGATCATCAAAGGTTGACAAGATACTCTTTCCATCTAAAGAGCTAAAGTAATAACAATACAGTAGCTTACTGAAAATGAAAAAATATCACTAGTAGAATACAAGATAAAAAGAATTTCTAAGAAGACCATCTCTTCTAAAGAAGTGTCTCTACACTACACTAAATAAATACTCCCAACTCATACATTGCCCTAATTATAGTAAAGAATCCTAATACTCCCAGAGAAAAGATGACAATCTTTAGCCTCTCTCCCTCTTAGAGCTCAAGTTATTGCTTCCTATTATCAACTTAACACTCATTCATCACCTCATTACAATATACAGATTACAGGTATTTGAATGATTGCAGAACAAAACTCATCAGCAAATCAGCAGAAGAGGATTATCCTCTTTCTTTCACTCTATATACACAAAGCTAAACGAATTGGTTTTGGTTTCTCGCACTCTCCACAAAATTTTCTGCTCTTTTTAGTCATGTCTGAGTAAGTGAACGTTATATGTATACCTAAGCAACAGCGGAGATGCTGCAGCTGCCACGACAATTAAACCCTTCAATCCTCACAGGAGCTGAATCGTTCCCAAACTTCACTCGAACGCAGCCACCTCCGATCATACGACCGGAGGAGGAGAAGGGTGGTGGTGGTGCAGCTGCTGCTGATTCTGGGATTTGTGGTATAGGTACAAAATTGTCATTGCCAAAGTGGGCATCTTGAATCAGGGGATTTGAAGCCCTGCTAGGCGGCGACCCACAAAAAAATGGTGGAGATGAAGCCAACTGCAAATCGGAATTCTCATCATCGTATCTCCCCTGAACACAGAAAGATCAGAAATTTTCAGCTCAAACTAATTGAATCAAGTACTCAGTTAACAGACTAAATCCTCTCAGTCAAAATACACTATTAGTAGCTAAAGAAATTAAACAGGTTGAGTGAATCAATAAAATTCAACTGAGAACATGAAACAAAAGGGAAAAGGAAAAATATATCAGTGGTTTTGTATAGACCATTTTTTCAATCAGTATACAGAGTAAAATGTACTTCCTCCGTCTTGTAATTTATATGACAATCTTTTTTCTTTTTATTAGTATTTAAGTACTAAGATATTTAAAACCACTTCATTTTATGCACTACTCATATTTTTAAGAAAATTCACTATCATAAAATAATACTATATAAAACAAATTATCATCTTAAACTCTGAACCTAAGCTCCGCTCCCCAAATCCCAATCAAGAGATAAAAATACTAATTAAAACCATCTAATGAGTCACTAATTAGTAATTACCTTGGTGAGAATGATATCGAGAAGCTCAGTTCCTGCTATCAGATCACAACCCTCCATTTCTTGATTGCTAAAACACCCAAAAGTAGAAATACCCAAATAAATAAACCAAAAACAAAGCACAAAAAGGAGGGGAAAAAATTAATCTAGGAAACTTAAAAAACGTACTTGAATTGCAGCAATGGAGAATTGAATAGCCCGCCCCTACGAGGCTTGGGACAAACGACGCCGTTTGATCTATAAACGCCGTTAGTCATCTCTCCAACACCAACAAAACCCACCAAGGCATTTTGACTATATGCAAATTTGTTCATTTTCGAGTTTTACTGAACAAAGCCTGAAAAACAATACAGAAGAAGAAGAAAATTTTCAATATTTGAGATTTTTACCTTCCATACCAAACAAAAGTACTTAATATATATACATATAAAAATTACTAAATCTAAACATAGGAGAAATTATGGTGATTAGAGATTTTCGCAAAATAATTGGTTTAGGTAAGGAGAGAAAAAAGAGATGCGGCGAAGAGGAAGGTACCTTTAACTGGTGGATGCCCCGTGAATGGACGAGAGAGAAAGTAGCAAATGACAGATTTTTTGGAGAGAGAGAGAGAGAGATGATGTGTTGCGGAGGTAGATTTATATTCTGGAAAAATGGAGAGAGAAACGCGTGAAAATTAATGAATTCGTCTGTTGGATGGGGTTTAGGTTGTGATTTAGTACGATATTTATGTTGTAAATGCACGTGCACTTGGATGCACATGTTCTCCCACTTGACCAAACAAATACTTTATGTCTTAAAATATGTGATGCACTTCAAATAATAAACGTATTTTATATATTTAGATATAATTTTGATTTTGTTATGAATAGTTTGTACATTAGATACT
Organism: Nicotiana tabacum; assembly: GCF_000715075.1. Classification (NCBI taxonomy): domain Eukaryota; kingdom Viridiplantae; phylum Streptophyta; class Magnoliopsida; order Solanales; family Solanaceae; genus Nicotiana; species Nicotiana tabacum. The sequence continues at coordinate 150,367,121 of NC_134099.1, read as the reverse complement.
ACTTTGGATACTACATTGGATACTACATTGGATGTCCATGTTGTGAATAACTTAAAGATTAAATTTCCTATTTTATGTCCATCATCTTTACTTTTTATGCCTATAAAAGGTCATGTAATTGCAATGAAAAATTACACAAAAGTGAAAGAAGTAAACACTTCTCCATTCTCTCTATCTCTTCTTGTTTACATTTTACTGCATTGCTTTTATTTTATAACACGTTATCAGCACGAAGCTCTAATTTTATTCTTAACTCCCGCTAAGTTGAGCCATATTTTATTAAGGTATGTATCATTATAATCATTTTATTTATGGCAGTACATATCATATGCTCATTGTTTGCAGATTACTTGTGCGCTTGGGCATCTTAAATAGTTTAAGTACATTGCAGTGATAAAATAACTATTTCCTTCCGTGCTCAACTCTTAGAGGACCTCAAAGTCATCAAACTAGCTATGCACTAATGACATACTTATAATATTCATGGACTCCCTAGATCAAAACATATCTTTAAGGCATTGTGAAGAACTGTGAGAAATAAATTGACAAGCAATAATTTTATAATTTAATTACTTTATATTTATTGGAACATATAAATAATGTTAGTCACGTTCAGTTCTATTAACACATATATATCAATAATATAAAGTGAAATGAAACAAGTATGTAATTTCTACTTTATGGCAAGAATAAAATGAAATAGTAGATTGTTAACATGATATAGCTCTATTTTCATTTCTTTTACCTTAATCGTTTTGTTTTCATTAATTGTTTATTATTATAATTATTTCTCTAACTTATTCATCTTTTATGATAGTTTTCACTATGTCAAATTTATCAAAACTTGAATTTGTGGCACTTGACATCACCGGGAGGAACTATTTATCATGGGTTCTTGATACTGAAATTCACCTTAACGCTAAAGGTCTTAGAAATACTATTATACAAGGAAATGAAGCATCAAATCAGGATAAAGCGAAGGCCATGATTTTCCTTCGTCATCATTTACATGAATGGTTAAAAACTGAATATTTAACCGTAAAAGATCCACTTGAATTATGGATTAATTTGAAGGATCGATATGACCACCTAAGACTTACGGTATTACCGAAAGCTCGGTATGAGTGGATACATTTAAGGTTGCAAGATTTTAAAACCGTAAGTGAGTATAATTCTGCTATCTTTAAAGTAAGTTCTCTATTAAAATTATGTGGAGACACTATCACAGATGAGGACTTATTGGAAAAAATATTTTCTATTTTTCACGCTTCAAATATGGTGCTACAACAACAATACCGTGAAAAAGGTTTTAAGAAATATTCTGAGTTAATCACATGCCTACTTGTGGCTGAGCAGAATAATACTCTATTAATGAAAAATTATGAAGCTTGTCCCACTGGGTCAGCTCCATTTCTGGAAGTGAATGTTGTAGCAACATATGATAAGTTTGAAATAAAATAAAATAATTACCGTGGTCATGAACATGGTCGTAAACGTGGACGTAGCAGGGGGCGAAACAATTATCATCATTATGGTGGAAATAAATTGGAGAACAATAAGGGTTCTCAAATTAATCATTCAAAAGGTAAAGCTAGTATGTGTCACCGATGTGGTATGAAAGGTCATTGGGCACACATTTGTCGTACGCCAGAACATTTTGTCAAACTTTATCAAGCCTCCCTCAAGAAAAAAGAAAATAATGTGGAGGCACACTTGACCTTTCAAAATAATGATGATGAAGCAGGTCCCTCAAATAAATATGATTCTAAGGCACATCTTGCATATAAAGATGATGATTTTGAAGGCCTAACAAATATTACTCATTTAGAAGTTGGGGACTTCTTTGAGGATATTGACTGAAGAACTAATCATCTTACTGGGGAATGAAGCTATAAAAGTTGTTATGTTTATATTTGCAACTAGTTTATTTTTCTTGAGTGTATTTTCCTAATGCATCATGTGTTTCTAGTTTCTACATTTCTAATGTATTTCTTAATGTTTTTTTCCTGCTTGTTTTTCATATTTCTTATGATGTATTATTTGTCTTTTTTATGAAAAATATGAAAATTCCCCAGTCTTCAGTTGGATTCAAGATTAATAAAGATGATATATATCTTCTGGATAGTGCTCAACACACACTATTTTAAAAGATAAGAGATATTTCTCTTATTTGGTACTGAAAGAAGCTAATGTTAATACAATATCCAATAATACAAGATTAATTGAAGGTTCTGGAAGAGCCAATTTATTACTACCAGGAGGAACAAATTTGGCTATTGATGAAGCACAATATTGCAGTAAATCTCAAAGAAACTTATTAAGTTTCAAAGATATTCGCCAAAAGGGCTATCATATTGAGACTACAAATGATGAAAAGATTGAATATCTTTATATTACTACAATAATGTCCGGTAAGAAATATGTGCTTGAAATGTTACCTGCTCTTTCCTCCGGCTTATACTACACAAGTATTAGCAGGATTGAAACACATGCCGTAGTAAACGAGAAGTTTACTAATCAAGATAATTTTATTATTTGGCATGACCGGTTGGGCCATCCTGGTTCTAATATGATGCGTAAAATAATTGAGAATTCACATGGACATGCAATGAAGAATCAGAAGATTCTTCAATTTAAGGAATTCTCTTGTGCTGCGTGTTCTCAAGGAAAATTAATTATTAGACCATCAACTATTAAAGTTAGGATGGAATCCCCTGCATTTCTGGAACGTATACAGGGTGATATATGTGGGCCCATTCACCCTCCATGTGGACCATTCAAATATTATATGGTTTTGGTAGATGCATCTACAAGATGGTCACATGTGTGCTTACTATCAACTCGCAATATGACATTTGCGAGATTGTTGGCTCAAATAATAAAGCTAAGAGCACAATTTCCAGATTATGCAATTAAGACAATTCGTCTTGATAATGCCAGTGAGTTTACATCCCAAGCCTTTAATGATTATTGTATTTTAACTGGGATAACAATTGAGCATCCGATTGCTCATGTTCATACACAAAATGGTCTAGCAGAATCATTGATCAAACGCCTCCAATTAATTGCTAGACCAATGCTTATGAGAACAAAACTTCCCATTTCAGTATGGGGTCATGCTATTTTGCACGCAGCAGCACTTGTGCGGATAAGGACCACAAGTTATCATAAAGTCTCCCCATTGCAATTGGCTTTTGGTCAAGAGCCAAATATTTCCCATCTTAGGATCTTTGGTTGTGTGATATATGTTCCAATTGCTCCACCACAACGCACAAAGATGGGTCCTCAAAGAAGGTTGGAGATATATGTTGGATATGAATCTCCTTCTATTATAAAATATCTAGAGCCGATGATTGGAGATTTATTTACGGCAAGATTTTCTGATTGCCATTTTAATGAATCAGTATATCCAACATTAGGGGGAGAAAATAAGCAGCTGAAAAAAAAAGATAGATTGGAATGCATTATCACTGTCTCATTTAGATCCTCGAACAAATCAATGTGAACAAGAGGTTCAAAAGATTATTCATTTACAAAATATTGCAAATCAATTGCCAGATGCATTCACTAACCTACCAAGGGTGACTAAGTCACGTATTCCAGCTGCTAATGCTCCAATTCGAGTTGATATCCCGACAGAACAATTAATTAAAGCAAATGAGTCTAAGCCATGCTTGAAAGGTGGTAGACCAATCGGTTCTAAAGATAAAAATCCTCGAAGAAGAAAAGGAGCAAGTGATCAAAGTGAACATAACACAGAGGTAGTGGCTCAAGAAGAGCCCCAAGACGTAACAAATGATAAGACCTTAGGAGAGGTCCAGGTACCTAAAAATAATGAAAATGAAGAGATATCAATAAGTTACGTCTCAACCGGGAAAATATGGAACCGAAATAATATTGTTATCGGTAACATTTTTGCTTATAATGTTGCTGTTGAAATAATACAACAAGATGAGGATCTTGAACCAAAATCTGTCAATGAATGTAGACAGAGAAATGATTGGCCAAAATGGAAAGACGCTATCCAGGCAGAGTTAACTTCACTTGGAAAACGTGAAGTATTCGGACCCATAGTTCGAACACCTGAAGGCATAAAGCCAGTAGGGTATAAATGGGTTTTTGTGCGAAAACGAAATGATAAAAATGAAGTCGTTAGATATAAAGCACGACTTGTGGCACAAGGGTTTTCCCAAAGGCCTGAAATTGATTATATGGAGACATATTCTCCTGTAGTGGATGCTATTACCTTCAGGTATCTCATAAATATGGCAGTACAAGAAAAATTTGATATGCATCTAATGGATGTTGTTACAACCTATTTGTATGGATCATTAGACAACGAAATTTTTATGAAAGTACCTGAGGGATTTAAAGTGGCAGAAGCATATAAATTTTTTCTAGAAACTTGTTGAATAAAGCTTCAGAAATCTTTATACGGATTGAAACAATTAGAACGTATGTGGTACAATCGCCTGAGTGAATACCTGTTGAAATAAGGGTACAAGAATGATCCAATTTGTCCCTGTGTCTTTATAAAAAGGTCTGGATCTGAATTTGTTATAATCGCCGTGTATGTTGATGATTTAAATATCATTGGAACTCTTGGGGAGCTTCCAAAAACAGTAGACTATTTGAAGAAAGAATTTGAAATGAAAGATCTTGGAAAGACAAAATTTTGTCTTGGTCTACAAATTGAGTATATGAAAGATGGAATATTTGTCCATCAATCGACATACACCGAAAAGATTTTAAAGCGATTCTATATGGATAAAGCACATCCATTGATTACCCCGATAGTTGTGAGATCACTTGATATAAAGAAAGATCCATTCCGACCTCATGAAAATGATGAAGAGCTTTTTGGTGCCGAAATACCATATCTTAGTGCAATTGGGGCATTAATGTATCTTGCCAATAATTCCCAACCAGATATAGCTTTCTCAGTAAGCTTATTGGCAAGATTTAGTACTTTGCCAACATAAAGACACTGGAATGGTATTAAACATATATTTAGACACCTCCAAGGGACCATTGATATGGGTTTATTTTATTCAAATGTATCCAAGACATCATTGATTGGTTATGCAGATGCAGAATATTTGTCTGATCCACACAAAGGTCGATCTCAGACAGGCTATTTATTTACAAGTGGAGGTACAGCCATATCATGACATTTGACAAAATAAACTATGGTTGCTACTTCTTCAAATCATGCAGAGATAATAGCCATTCACGAAGCAAGTCGAGAATGCTTTTGGTTAAGATATATAACTCAACACATTCAGCAAACATGTGGTCTTTCTTCGAAAGAGAATATTCCAACAATATTGTATGAAGACAATGCTGCATGCATAGCTCAATTGAAAGGAGGATATATCAAAGGAGATAGAACAAAACACATTTCACCGATTTTTTTTTTCACTCATGATATTCAGAAGAATGGTGAAATAGATGTACAACAAGTTCGTTCAAGTGATAATTTGGCTGATCAGTTCACTAAGGCATTACCAACCTCAATATTTGAAAAGCTGATATATAAGATTGGAATGCGTCGTCTTCGAGACATTAAATGATTTTTTATCAGGGGGAATAACTACACGCTGCACTCTTTTTCTTAACCAAGGTTTTGTCCCACTGAGTTTTCCTGGTAAGGTTTTTAATGAGGCAACAAGCAATGCATATTATAAATAACTATGTACATCCCAATATATTTTTTTGTAAGTTTTTAATGAGGCACATTATCTTACATGCACATTCAAGGGGGAGTGTTATGAATAGTTTGTACATTGGATACTACTTTGGATACTACATTGGATACTACATTGGATGCTACATTGGATGCCCATGTTGTGAATAACTTAAAGATTAAATTTCCTATTTTATGTCCATCATCTTTACTTTTTATGCCTATAAAAGGCCATGTAATTGCAATGAAAAATTACACCAAAGTGAAAAAAGAAAACACTTTTCCATTCTCTCTATCTCTTCTTGTTTACATTTTACTGCATTGCTTTTATTTTATAACAGATTTTAAATTTTTTATTTAATTCTTACTACTGAAAGATTTTATAATCATACAAATATTTTATAATTTATTTTAGATTATAAATTTTAAAAGATTTTATTTTTTAATTCTATGCCTAGTCAAAATAAATTAGATACACATAAAACATGCTTACTAGACGCACAAACCAATTGTGATGTCGAGGTTTCTAAGAGAACTAAAAGAATTTTGAGAAAGAATAATTGTTGATGTACCTATGTAAGGATTGGATTTTAAAGTTAGATCATGCATTGCAGAACTATCGAACAATATTTGAAATACCTAGTGGGCTTCACCTAAACCTGTTAAACGGGGTTGGGTCAGCCCTCTGCCAATCAGGTTCGATCCGATTTAGTCCGGGTTAGCCCGGTGTCACACCCCAAACCTGGGGAAGCGTGACTGGCACCCGATGTCGCACTGGCCCGAGCGAACCACTCCGTAACTCATGATCGGTCGGCCAAAACTAGAACATATATAGGTGTGGTGACCCAAGGTCATCACTTGTTTTGAAATAAAATTCTACGTTTCGAGGCCTTAAAAACCTCTTTCTGCATCACCTCGATTTGCATGCGCAGTCCGAGCGTATAGCAGGAAAGCCAATATGTGAAAATCTGTGAAAACTGATGAATTTTGACTTTAAAATGAATTTAAGTTGACTTCGGCCAACATTTTGGGTAAACGGATCTGGACCCATGATTTTACGGTCCTGGAGGGTCCGTACGAAAATATGGGACTTGGGAGTATTCCTGGAATCAAATTCCGAGGTCCCAAGCCCGAGAAATGAATTTTCGAAAGAAATTATTTTGCTGAATTAATTATGAAGTAAAGAAGAGAATTTATGTATGAAACCATTAGTAACGGGCCCATATTTGGTTTCGGAGCCCCGTACAGGTCTTATATATGATTTGAGTCGAACATGTGAAATTTGGTAAGAAACGAACTTGAAATGATATGAATCGGACCTTATTTGAGAAAATTGGAAAATTTGATGTTCTTAAGAAAATTTCATGATTTTGATGCTAAATTCATAGTTGTTGATGTTATTTGAGAGATTTGAATGCACGAGCAAGTCCGTATAATGTTTTTAGGTTGGTGTGCATGTTTGGTTTGGAACCCCGAGGGCTCGGGTGAGTTTTGAATAGGCCACGGAGTAGAATTGGACTTGGGAAAAATGCAGGTTTCAGCTGTTCTATTGCAGGCATGTAGTCTTCGCATTTACGAAGCCTGGCTCGCAAATGCAAGGGCTGAGTCGCAAATGCGAACTAGCCCAGGCCAGCCTTCCCTCGCAAATTCGAGTTTTCCATCGCAAATGCGATGTTCCCCATTTTGGCCAGTCGTCGCAAATGCAACAGAATGTTCGCAAATACGAAGGTCGCTTCGCAAAATGCGATAACAACAGAGTCTGGGTTTATTTGTAGTAATCTTAGATAGTCTGTGAACTTGTGACACCAAATTCTGAGTAGAGTTGTATTTAGACTTCTGCAGTTTGTATTAAGATAAATTATCAGATTTTGTCTTCCGCTTAATTATTTCCGCTATTTGTATGATATCTACTCATCACTGATAATGGTTTAAAATTGGAAAAGATTAAGTAATTAGAATAATTTGGCTTGCCTAGCTTTCACCAGTAGGCGCCATCACGACTCTCGAGGGTGGAAAATCCAGGTCATGACAAGTTGGTATTTGAGCTCTAGGTTACATGGGTCTCACAGTTCACAGACAAGCTTAGTAGAATCTGTGGGATCGGTACGAAGACGTCTGTATTTATCCCCAGAGGCTACGGAGTTAGGAAATGTTTCACTTCTATTCTTCTCTGTCGTGCGGTTTTGTTCTCTAACTGTTAAATTGAAACCTCTACTCTTGTCCTTTCGCGAATGGCAAAGTCACGTACCGCTTCTTCAGCCGAGCAACAGCACAGACCGGTGATAGATTATCTACGTCTTCGGAGGCTTTGTGGAGGTTGGATAGGTTTCACCAAGCTCTTCACTGCCACTTTCAGCGGTGCATCTTCTGAAGATCCCCAGGATTATCTAGATAGCTGTCATGAGGTTCTCAGGAACATGGGGATAATGGAGACCAATTGGGTTGACTTTGCTACTTTTGGCTTATCTGGATCCGCCAAGACTTGGTGGAGGGATTATTGTTTGGCTAGACCAGTTGGGTCACCAGCTTTGACTTGGGATCAGTTTTCTCAGCTGTTTTTGGAGAAGTTTCTTCATGTCACTCAGAGAGAGATCTATTGGAGGCAGTTTGAGCGTCTCCAGCAGGGTTCTATGACTGTTACTCAGACGAGACTAGGTTTATTGGTTTGGCCCGTCATGCTCTACTTATACTTCCTACTAGGGCTGTCAAATTTGGCCCAAGCCCAAATGACCCGCCCAACCCGCCCAAGGTTGGGTTGGTTATTGACCCGCCCATTTATTGAACTTAGCCCATCTTGATCCAACCCATCTCAACCCAATTAAAGTTGGGCTAATTTTTAGTCCAAATTGATCCATGAACAAGTTTGTCAAAATATCTTAGAAATAATTTTATTTTTTGTTTAATATTTTAAATATGACCATAACAAAAGCAAAAAAGCCTTATTTAGTAATTATACAATTTATAAGAAAATAGCACATATTAATTAAAGTTTAATAAGAGTTGGGCGGGTTGGGTTATGACCCGAATTTTAACCCATCTTGACCCAAGTAACTTTTGGTCGGGTTATTTGACCCGCACAATTATTGACTCAACCCATTTTAACCCGCCCAAAATTGACCCAACCCACCCATTTGACACCCCTACTTCCTACTGAGAGAGAGAGAGAGAGAGAGTGAGAAGGTACCTTGAGGGGCTCATTCAGCCTATTCGACTTCAGATGACTAAGGAGGCGAGAAGTGAGATTTCTTTTCAGGAGGTGGCCAATGTGGCCAGGAGAGTTGAGATGGTTCTGTCGCAGGGAGGTGGTCAGGGGTCTGACAAAAGGCCTCGCCATTTAGGCAGATTTAGTGGCGCCTCGTATGGAGGCATAGATTCTTTTGGTAGAGGCCATCCTCCTAGGCCTTTTCAGTCAGCACTTTAGGCTTCTCATAGTGCCCCAGGTAGCCGTGGTTTTCCCATGCAGTATTCCGATCAACAGTCCTACAGTGCACCACCAGCTCCTATCAGTGCACCTCCACTTTAGAGTTTTCAGGGTCGTCAGCCCCAGCAACCGAGGGCTTGTTTTACTTGTGGCGACACGAGGCACATTGCTTGATATTGTCCTCGAGCATCGAGCAGCTCTCAGCAGCAGGGTTCCCGTGCTATAGTACAGACACCAGGTGTTCCACCGCCCACTCCGCCAGCTAGGGGTGAGGGTAGGGGTGCTAGAGGTGGAGGTAGAGGTATTAGAGGTGGAGGTCAGGCAGCTAGAGGTGTAGGCCAACCAACAGCAGGACCTCCCAGAGATGTAGTTCAGGGTGGTGGGACCCAACCCCGATGTTATGCTCTTCCAACCATGCCTGAGGCTGAGGCTTCCGATGCAGTCATCACAGGTACTGTTCTGGTTTGTAGTAGAGATGCTTTAGTTCTAATTGATCCAGGGTCTACATACTCCTATGTGTCATCTTATTTTGCGACGTATCTAGTCATGCCTAGTGATTCCTTGAGTGCCCCTGTATATGTGTCTACATTGGTGGGTGATTCTATTGTTGTAGATCGAGTCCATCGTTCGTGTATAGTTGTGATTGGGGGTCTCGAGACTCGTGTAGATTTGTTACTTCTGGATATGTTTGATTTTGATGTCATATTGGAGATGGACTGGTTATCACCTTACCGCGCTATCTTGGACTGGCATGCCAAGACCGTAACCTTAGCCTTTCCGGGTTTATCTCACTTAGAGTGGAGAGGGACTCCTGGTCATTCTACCCATAGTGTTATCTCTTATGTGAAGGCTCCGTGTATGGTTGAGAAAGGGTGTTTGGCCAATTTGGCATATATTCGTGATTCTAGTGCCGAGGTTCCTTATATTGATTCTCTGTTTGTTGTTCGTGAGTTCCCTGAGGTATTTCCTTTAGACCTGCCGGGTATGCCACCCGACAAGGATATTAACTTTTGCATTGATTTGGATCCGGGCACTCAGCCCATTTTTATCCTGCCGTATCGTATGGCCCCACCTGAGTTGAAAGAGTTGAAAGAGCAATTGCAAGACTTGCTTGAAAAAGGTTTCATTAGACCTAGTGTTTCGCCTTGGGGTGCGCCGGTGTTGTTTGTTAAGAAGAAGGACGGATCGATGAGAATGTGCATAGATTACCGGCAGTTGAACACGGTTACAATCAAGAATAAGTACCCATTGCCGAGGATTGATGATTTGTTTGATCAGCTTCAGGGTGCTAAGGTATTTTCGAAGATTGACTTGAGATCTGGCTACCATCATTTGAGGATTAGGGCATCAGATGTCCCTAAGACAGATTTCCGCACTCAGTACGAGCATTACGAGTTCTTGGTGATGTCGTTTGGGTTAACAAATGCCCCAGCAACTTTTATGAATTTGATGAACCGAGTGTTCAGGCTTTACTTGGATTTGTTCGTGATAGCCTTCATTGATCATATTTTGATCTATTCCCGCAGTCGGGAGGAGCACGAGCATCATCTTAGAGTGATTCTTCAGACTTTGAGGGATAGTCAGTTGTATGCCAAATTTTTGAAGTGTGAGTTCTGGTTGAGTTCAGTTGCATTCCTGGGTCACGTTGTATCAGCGGAAGGTATTCAGGTTGATCCGAAGAATATTGAGGCAGTTAAGAACTGGCCTAGACCAGCATCAGCTACAGAGATCCGGAGTTTCTTGGGATTGGCAGGCTATTATCGTCGGTTTGTGGAGGGTTTTCGTCTAGTGAAACCCCGATGACCAGGTTAGCCCAGAAAGATGCCCAATTCAGATGGTTAGACGAGTGTGAGGAGAGCTTTCAAAAGCTCAAGACAGCTTTGACTACGACACCGGTGTTGGTTTTGCCCACAAGTTTAGGGCCTTATACAGTTTATTGTGATGCATATCATATTGGACTTGGTGTGGTGTTGATGCAGGATGGAAAGGTCATTGCCTATGCTTCGCGGCAGTTGAAAATTAATGAGAAGAACTATCCGGTTCATGATTTGGAGTTAGCAGCCAATGTTCACGTGTTGAAGATTTGGAGGCATTATCTGTATGGCATGGCACGTGAGGTGTTCACGGATCACAAGAGTCTGTAGTATTTGTTCAAGCAGAAGGAGCTAAATTTGAGGCAGAAAAGGTTGTTGGAGCTATTAAAGGACTATGATTTGACCATCTTATATCATTCGAGAAAGACCAATGTGGTGGCCGATGCTTTGAGTAGGAAGTCAGCCAGTATGGGCAGCCTTACTTATATTCCGGTCGGTGAGAGATCGCTTGCATTTGGTTCAGGTTTTGGCCAATCAGTTCGTAAGGTTGGATGTTTCTAATCCCAGCCGTGTGTTATCTTACACAGTCGCTCGTTCTTCATTATTGGAGCGTATCCGTGATCAGCAGTATGATGATCCCTATTTGTGTATCCTTAGAGACACGGTGCAGCACGAAGGTGCCAAGCAGGTTACCTTAGGAGATGATGGAGTTCTGAGATTGTAGGGTCGAGTTTGTGTGCCTAAAGTGGATGGACTCCAAGAATTGATTTTAGAGGAGGCCCATAGTTCCCGGAACTTTATTCATCCGGGCGCCGCTAAGATGTATCAGGATTTTTGACAGCATTATTGGTGGCGGAGAATAAAGAAGGACATTGTTGCTCATGTGGCTCGGTGTTTGAACTGTCAGCAGGTTAAGTACGAGCATTAGAGGCCCAGTGGTTTGTTCCAGAAGATTGAGACTCCTGAGTGGAAGTGGGAGCGTACCACTATGGACTTCGTTGTTGGACTCCCACGGACTCAGAGGAAGTTTGATGCAGTGTGTGTTATTGTTGATAGGCTGACCAAGTCAGCACATTTCATTCTGGTGGCACTCTCTGATCGCAGCCAACTCGACGTTACACTAAGGTAGGAAGAGCAGGTCGTAATAGATTTTACCCGATATAAGGGTCGGGATCGATTTCCTCAGGGAGCTAGAAGTGGAGTTGGATTGTCTGTCTATCCTAGAGATGTGTTTGTACTCCTAATGTCACTTCAAACATTTTTGAGTTTTCGAATTATAACTAATTTTATAAAACTATTGAGTAACTCTAAATTATGCTACGAGAATAGTGCTAAGTTGTATCTAATAGGAAGAAGGGCCCTAGGGTCATGATACTACCTAGGTGGCTAATTGACAGGTAGATGTTACTAAGGTTCGATTGATATAATTGGGGCTTATACTATAACCGTTGCATAATTTTACCCACTCTCACACCTCTCGGTAGAGAGAGTGATTTTGCCCAATTGACTCTTTCGAGACCAAATGGGTAGGCAAATTAGACCAAGCAACTAGGGTTCAAGTAGGGTAATTACTCTCTCGAGGTTTAACCCGTTAATTGGGACTATCATTTCTCATGAGTCCATCCCAATTCCTTGTTGGGTTAATTTTAGGGTCATAGATTCTCTTTTTCAAGAAGAATTAAGCCCACAAGGCTTGAATCAGTGTTTGCAACCACCAATTCTAGATTGAAACATAAAACCAACCCAAATAGCAAACACCCATAGTCAATCTCACACTAGATGGCAACACCCATCAATTACCCACACTAGGGTTGAGCCACAACCCTAGCTAATGGGTTTAGCTACTCATGCTAGATAAAGAAATTGAAGAAATAGATGAAGAACTAAGCATATTAATTAATTGCTAAAATTAATCTATAAGAATCTGTTGTAAATTTAAAGCAAAAGTGCCAAAAATGGCTACAAAAGTCGGTCTCACGAGCGCAACTATCAACTGATCTATCTTAATACCTAAAAATGGTAAAATGTTCTATTTATACTAGGCTGGAAAAACTGGACAAAAATACCCCTGCGGGGTCAATGCGGGCCGCATTAAATAGACCGCAGCCATACTGGGTTCACTTTTGCTTCTCTGAACTTGGACTCCGTGGACCGCGTAGAATGGACCGCGGCCGCGGAGGGAGCTGGTGCGGTCCGCGCACTCACGACCACGGACCGCATGGCTTTGGCTTTGAAAACTTCATCTCTCTGAATCTCATGACCGCGGACCGCACAAAAGAGTAGTGCGGCCGCGGAGCCTTCACCGCGGACCGCAAGATGTGTACCGCGGCCGCGCTTCTTCTAGCCTGAATCACTATCTCTCTGGACCACCTAGTGCGGCTGCATTCCATTTTGCGCGGTCCGCACTAGGCCTTCTTTTCTTAGATTCCTTGGTCTTTGATACTTGAGCAGGTTTCACTCCTTTTTGAGCCAATCTTTGAAATTTTGTCACTTTGTCGATAAAACCTGCAATCAAGCACAACTTGTCAGCCTTTTAGGACTATTTTGTAACAATATATGATCAAAGCATAGGCAAGTAGGGGCATAAAACATATTAAAATCCTAAATTATCAATTCCCCCAAACTTAAACCTTTGCTTGTCCTCAAGCAAACAAAATAAGACTCACCCTTTAAAGGAAAATCCAAGTAATTCCAGTTGTCCTAAGGTAACCTCAACAAGTATCAATTGGGACTAACAATTGCCCTCAATACGAATGGATCATTAACAAAACTTAAACTTTGAAAAACTATGGATCAAGTGTGACACATGAGCATCAAGAATTGACTCAGTACATCAAAGAACTCCTCTCAATTACTTTGGTCATTGTGGAACCCAAACTCACGCGTCCTCAACTCTCCCTAGGCAAACCTCACCTTTTAGAGTACAAGCACACAAACCAAGGTTAATGGGAATTCACTCGTCTCTCTCAAGGAAAGGTCACACGTCCGGCTCTAAGTACCATATGCTTGACCCTCATGTAAGTATCCACTAATGCGAGCATCATCCAACTCAAGATCATATAGGGCTTTTGTGGAGTCAATGTGAAGGCTTTTGGTTCAGGGTAGGAAACGTTGTTGGTTTATATGGGTTTCATCTTTCCTTAAGCACTTCTTTTGATTCATTGGCACAATTCTCTTTGACTCTTTGAGTATTTCACTTCTTTTCAAGGGGTTAGAGAGACACATTGTCACTCTTTCTTATGCAATTCAAAACATTTCTCTCTTTTCTACTTTTTCCACACCTTTTTCACTTTTGTTTTTCTTGAATCTAGTTTTATTCTTTGCACATTGGGCTTTCTTATTGTCTTTTTTTTCTTTTTTATCGTCTTCCTTTTCTTTTGCTTTTGTTCCTTTTACTACTTCGTTTCCTTTCTTGTCTCCCCCCCCCAAACTTAGACTTTTGCCACTACTTAAGAGACGATTTGGGTGCCAAGAGAGGGTATAATTTAGAACGGGTATATGCTCGTAGCGTTGGTTCTTGAAAGAAAAAGGTTTAAGGTTCAAAAGGGTTAGCTAAGGATTATATCATTGGTAGGCTATGGAATTATTCGACTATTGTTTGGATTAAGCAGAACCTATAATCACTTCTCAAGTCGAATTTCACTCAACATTTTGCCTCAACAAACATTCAGGGCAAGTTCTAAACCATTGGCTCGAGACTTGGACTCACAATTCGATTTCTCACCACACACACTCAAGGATTGCTGAAGACATAGAGTCGTGGGCCCACACCAACCTTAGACATGATTGAGCACACAATAGTCTCGAAAGACCACATGATGTTTGTTTGGTCAAAACAAGAGTCTTAAGGTCACTACATTCACCATCCTAAACACAACCACTTGTCTTTGACCATGGGATCAAAGGCAAATGTGTTAGGCCCAAGTGAAGCTTTGCTTGAGGTACCCTTAACTATAAACTACTAAAAATAAAAGAAAAATCAAAGAAACGGACTCAAACCCTTAAGAAGGTTGTCACGCCATCTATCATTGGGAAGAGCCACCCGGTTCGCACAATACTCTACCCTTGGAAAGAACCGTGGCATTAAGAAAACCAAGGGCTTATTATAAACACCAAAATCAAAACAAGCGGCTACGAGCCTAACTACAAAGTTAAAAATGAAAATTTAGCGAAAATAGAATGAATATGTACAATAGGGGAGTAGAATATACAACGGGGGATGAATATATACAGAAATGTAAAGTTATATACAGCCCAAAGTAAAAAAACACAAAATCAATAAAAATATACTAAATGTAAAGTTATATACAGACAAAATAAAATAAAATAAATCAACAGAAACATAAACTAAGTCAACTAATATATACAATCATCCGGATAAAAAGTAGGGCGCACCCCCACAAATAAAAGCTGACATTGTCCCCAATGCCAACTAAACAAATAAGCATCATAAAACAAGAGGAAAGGATATAGGAGCTCCCTAAGCCTCGTCTGTATGCATGGGCACATGAGTGGTCCCCGGGTCCTCTGTATGTACGGGAACCTCAGACTGGTTCCCGATCTCCTGCTGCTCGACTGCCCGGACAGGGGCCTGGACATGTACGAGCTGAATATCTGGAGCAACCTGTGGCTGACTGGAGGAAACCTCATGTGGGTCTGCCAACCGGATGACCGCCTCGTCTGCACTAGAGAGCTTCCTCTTCTTCCTAGGAAGCCTCTGACTCTGCTCCTGCTGTGGCTCTGGTACTGGTGCTGTTGTTGGGGTTGGGTCCTCAAATAGCAAGTCTAAAGGCAGCTGGTCTGCCTTAAGCTTGTCAACATCCTCTCTCAGCGCCTTCACAGACTCCTTGGAAGCCCGTGTTCTGCGTAGCTTCTTGTGCTCCCTGGCAAGCTCCCTAAGGTCCTTGCCATGTGAATCCACTGCCTTAGCCAAGGCAGCTTGAGAATCGAGGATCTTTTGCTGGTTGGAAAGAATCTCTTTAAGTGCATCCTCGATAGGCTGGGGCACCTGCACTGGCTGTGGTGCCGACTGAGCCGCAATAGTAGAAGTCAAGGTGGACAACTTGGATGAAACAGTCGCCATCCAGTTGTTCAAGCTATGAAGTGTCTGGATCAGCTGGTGGGAGGTGATAGGATGGGCCTGGGAAGATGGAATCCCCGAGCCAGCTGAAGTAGAGGGACCAGCAGTAGTGGAAGGTCCGGGAGGCATGTCAGCAACTGTGGAAGTAGGCTCAGTGGAGGGCTCTACCGCAACCGGCTCTTCAGACTGGCCAGTTGGGGCAGAAGCAGGCGGCTTGTAATTTTTGTCCTTGGGGTTGTCTGACCCCTTCAGACTGTACCATGAAAACGGAGCCACATGTTTGACCCTGACGTCAAACGGTCTCTTCTCCACCTCCAAGTCCCGGAAATACATAGTGAGGGTGCTGGGAAAAGGGTAGTTCCGGTTATGCTCAATCCCCACTGCATAAATGACGCGGGACATCAAATTGCCCACATTGATATGATATCCCGCCATAATAGAAGCAATAAGAACTGCCCGGTCAAGTGGAATAGTCTGATCATGGGTAGTGGGGTCGAACCGACTGCACACAAAAGTCAACCACCCTCTAGCCTCGATGTTGAAAGTTCTATGAAGTATTTTGGCCCCTGCTTATAACCACTTTGGAACCGTACCCGGGATTGCCAGGTATGAAGATAACCACGGACGAACCTCCTCGCCCATTGCTAACTTTTCATTGTAAAGGGACTCATCTTCATCATTGAACCCCAAGTATTCATTTAGTGCTTTCCCGGTAAATACCACACTTTTGTTTCTCACTTTGGTCACCTTAGTGCCATTCAAAATATGGGCCACATTGCTATATAACTCCTTGACCATATGCTCATTTGCCTTCACACAATTGTCTTTAAAGAACTCCCAGCCTACTCGAGCCTGAAACTGTCTATGCATATTGGGGTGTAAGGGTAGAAGGTCTTTGTCAATGAAGCTCCTCTCAAGAATCAACTTCCGTGACTGCCACCATTCCCTAAACTTGTGGAACGCCACCTGGCTGACGAATCTATCTTCCCAAACAGCGGGATTCCTAGTCCGGTCAACCCCTCAACTCGAGGCACACCACCCTCAAGCAATTCCCTATCTCCCTTATCACCCTTAGCACCTCCTCTAGATAGTGACGATGTGCGAGTCGTAGAGTATTCATCCCCACTACCTGTTGCTGAACCCTCAGATGACCCAGAAGAAATATTGATTGAGGCTCGAGCATCGAGGGAAGATGGAGGAGTGTCTTTATGTATGGCGTTCTCCGGATACGAGATGTAGAGAGGGACTGAATTTGAAGAGATCTCCCGGGATGGCTCATACTCACTCCCCGAGTTGTCAATGGCTCTGTCAGCCGCTTTTATTGCTTTCCTCATTTCTTTTATGTTTCTTCTAGCCTGGGGAGTAAGTTTTACCATCCTTTGCTTCCCTCTCCGGGAGGAATTACCTCGCCCGGGTTGTTTGGCACCTCCGCCTCGTTGTTTGACCATTATCTGCAAGCATACACATCTAACAAGGTTAGTATCAGCACAGGCAGTGAAACAGGTGTTGAAGTTGAACTGCAAACATCAGATTATATGTTGCAGAAATAGTTACAGAGCAGAGCATCGCGGCCCGCACAAGCAGGAGTGCGGCCGCACTGGGAGCACCGCGGATCGCGCAAAGGCAACCGCGGTTCGCATTGGGATAAGACCCCTGAAAACATCTCTATAAATCTCCTCACCGCGGCCCACACAAAGAGTACTGCGGCCGCATTGAGGGCACCACGGACCGCACAAAAAATGATCGCGGTCCGCACTGAGGTAAGGTCTGTAACGCCACCTCTCTGAATCCAACCACCGCGGCCCGCACAAAGTAGCACCGCGGCTGCGGTGGGCCAGCGCGGACCACGTAAATGCAATGCGGCCGCGCTGGGCATAGGTTTACTTTCAGTCACTCGGGTACCGCGGTCCGTGCAAAATGGCAATGCAGACCGCGTCAGGGCACCACGGACCGCACAAACGCGACCGCGGGCCGTGGTGAGTGTTTTTCAGAGGCACTAAGTTACGGCTTAAGTCTTTTGCTATTTTTGTTCAAGTTTTCCACCTAACTTGTCCCTACTCAATTTACCCAATTCACAAAGGTTCCTAAACACACAATATCCAACCATTACACATTCTTTGGCTAACAAATGAAATAAAAAAAACGGGAAAAAAGAAGAGACTCTAGCTACTGGGCATGAAAAACAAGATGAAATTATAATATAAAACAAGGAAAGATGATGAAATGTTACCAGATTGTGATGATGAGATGCAATTAATCAGGTTAAGCAAGAATTATTGTCAGAAGAGAGAGTGAATAGTAACTTTTAGGGGTCTGAGTGTAAAAAGTTCGAAAAGTGTAAATAGTGACCCATGGGTTCTATTTATAGAAAAATAGTAGGACCCATACCTACCTACCAGCGCGGCCGCACAAAACCGACCGCGGACCGTGCTGGGTTTGTTCAAATGAAGCTTGAGTAGCCAACCTCCGCGAACCACACAAAACAGACCGCGACCGCGGAGGTCCACCGCGGACCGCACTAAATGGAATGCGGCTGCAGTGGCTAACTTCAGAGAGCACCGTTTTTCACCATCACCAGTGCGGACCGCACAAAAGCAACCACAGTCACACTGGTAATCTTCAGAGACTGTTCACTTTTTTCAAACTATTTTGTATTGCATCAACTCAATCCCTGCAACATCTCACAATTAGTTAGCTCAAAAACCAAACCTACACTATCAAGAAAACACAGAAAACAACAATAAGAAAAAGACATGGGTTGCCTCCCAATCAACGCCAGATTTAATGTCGCGGCACGACGTATGTTACCAGCACATCACTTTAGATGGAGAAGTGTCACCACGTGGCTATCATAAAATTTCCCAAGATAATGCTTGACCCGATGTCCATTGACTCTGAATACTTCACCATTCTTATTCCTTAGATCAAGAGCACTAAATGGGGTCACGAACACAACTTCAAACGACCCACTTCACTTTGACTTAAGCTTACCCGGAAACAGACGTAACCGGTAATTAAACAAGAGAACCATATCTCTAACCTTGAACTCCTTACCCCAAGCATATTTGTCGTGAAGGTATTTCATTTTGTCCTTGTACAAGGACGAGCATAAACTCATCAAGCTTATTAAGTTGTTCAACCCGCAGATTTGCCGCAACATCCCATTCTAAGTTCAACTTCCTCAAAGCCCACATGGCCTTGTGCTCTAATTCCACCGGAAGGTGACAAGATTTTCCAAACACCAACCGATACGGTGACATACCAATCGGAGTTTTGTAGGCCGTCCGATAAGCCCAAAGATCATCATCCAACTTTTTCGACCAATCGGTCCTATTAGCATTGACTGTTTTAGACAAGATACTCTTAATTTCTCTGTTGGAGACTTCCACTTGGCCACTAGCTTGGGGATGATCGGGGGTCGAAACCTTATGATTGACACCATACTTAGAAAGCAACGTGTCGAAAGCCTTGTTGCAAAAGTGAGACCCCCATCACTAATGATAGCACAAGGAGTGCCAAACCTTGTGAAAATACTCTTTTTCAAAAATGCCACAACACTCCGGGCTTCATTGTTGGGCAAAGCCACGGCTTCAAACCATTTTGAGACATAGTCCACCGCCACGAGAATGTAAGTGTTCCCACAAGAGCTCACAAAAGGACCCATGGAATCGATGCCCCAAACATAAAAAATATCCACTTCGAGAATTGTATTGAGGGGCATCTCATCCCTTTTTGAAATTTCACCGGCTCTTTGGCACTCATCACATATCTTTACCAATTCTCCCACATCTTTGAATAGGGTGGGCCAATAATATCCGCAACTAAGCACTTTAGAAGCCGTTCTCGCCCCTCCATGATGACCACCATAGGGTGAAGAATGGCAAGCTTCAAGGACACTCAATTGTTCTTCCTCCGGGACACATCTATGAATCACACCATCCGTGCAAATCTTGAACAAGTATGGCTCATTCCAATAGAAATCCAAACTATCCCGCTTGAGATTTTTCCTTTGGTTAGAAGAGAGCTCACACGGGATTATTCCAGTCACAAGGTAATTGGCAACATCGGCAAACCATGGCATATCCTTCATTGACACCGCAAGGAGTTGTTTATCGGGAAATGAATCATTGATCTCAAGGCTGTCACATGGCCTCCCCTCCTCCTCCAAGTGGGACAAGTGGTCCGCCACTTGATTCTCACTACCCTTCCGGTCAACAATTTCTAAATCAAACTCTTGAAGAAGTAACACCCATCTGATCAATCTCGCCTTGGAGTCTTTCTTGGTCATCAAATACCTAAGGGCGGTGTGATCGGTGTGCACTATAACTTTGGCCCCCATAAGGTAAGGTCTAAACTTTTCCATAGCAAACACAATAGCCAACAATTCTTTCTCGGTGATTGTATAATTTCTTTGAGCCTCATTCATGGTTTTGCTTGCGTAGTACACCAGATGAAACATATTATTGATTCTTTAGCCCAGAACAGCTCCGACCGCAACGTCACTAGCATCACACATGAGCTCAAAAGGCAAGCTACAATTTGGTGCGGTAATGATAGGGGTAGAAGTCAACTTGAGCTTGAGAAGCTCGAATGCTTGCATACAACTCTCACCAAACAAGAACTTTGCATCTATCTCTAGCAACTTGCACAATGGATGTACCATTTTAGAAAAATCCTTTATGAACCTCCGGTAGAAACCCGCGTGCCCAAGGAAACTCCTTACCCCTTTGACAGAAGTAGGGGGAAGCCTCGAAATAACCTCAATCTTGGTCTTATCAACTTCAATTCCTCGCTTCGAGATCTTGTGACCCAACACTATACCTTTTTCTACCATAAAATGACACTTTTCCCAATTGAGAACAAGGTTGGTGTCTTCACAATGGGCCAACACTCTATCCAAGTTTACTAAGCACTCCTCAAAAGAATCCCCAACCACGCTGAAATCATCCATGAAGACCTCTAAGATATCCTCCACCATGTCGGTGAAAATAGCCATCATGCAACGTTGGAAGGTCGCCGGAGCGTTACACAATCCAAATGGCATTCTAGAGAAAGCGAATGTGCTCTAAGGACATGTAAAGGTGGTCTTCTCTTGGTCCTCCGGGGCAATTAGAATTTGATTGTACCCCGAGTAACCATCCAGAAAGCAATAGAAAGCCCGTCCCGCAAGACGATCAAGCATTTGGTCAAGGAATGGCAATGGGAAGTGATCTTTTCTAGTCACCTTGTTCAGCTTCCGGTAATCCATACAAACTCTCCACCCGGTGACTGTTCTAGTGGGAATGAGCTCATTGTTGTCATTGGTCACCATGGTCATACCACCCTTCTTCGGCACACACTGCATCGGAGAAGTCCACGAACTGTCAGAAATAGGATAAACCACCCCAACATCTAGCCACTTGATAACCTCTTTCTTCACCACCTCTTGCATCGCCTCATTTAATCTTCTTTGATGCTCCAAGTAAGGCTTTGCATCCTCTTCCAAGATGATTTTGTGCATGCAAAATACAGGGCTTATTCCCCGAATATCAGCTAATGTCCATCTTATTGCCCTCTTACGCTTTTGAATAACCGCCAAGGTGGCTTCAACCTGCATGTTAGTAAGGCAAGAAGAAAGAATAACATGTAAAGTAGAATTTGAACCCAAGAAGTCATACCTGAGGTGTGGAGGAAGTGGCTTCAACTCCAACACCGGTGGCTCCTCAATCGCTGGCTTTGTTGGTGGAGTTTTGCGGTTTTCAAGATCTAAAGATAGCCTCCTAGGCTCATAAGAATATGAACCCATACCATGCAATGCATTCACGCACTCCACTCTACTAGCATCATCATTGGCATCCATATTAAGAAGCACATCCTCAAGGGGATCTTCAACATGGATCATGGAACTTGTGACATCCACTATCACAGCTGTGACAATGTCCACAAATGAACACACCTCCGTGCTATTGGGTTGCCTCATTGATTTGCAAACATGGAATACCACCTTCTTATCCCCCACTCAAAAAGTCAACTCACCCGCTTCAACATCAACCAATGCCTTCCCCGTAGCTAGGAAAGGCCTACCAAGAATAATCAACACTTCAAAGTCCACCTCACAATCCAATATGACAAAGTCGGCCGGCAATATAAACTTATCCACCCGGACAAGCACATCATCAATAATGCCTAACGGTCGCTTCATCGATCGATCCGCCATTTGAAGTCTCATTGAGGTAGGTCGAGGTTGTCCAATTCCCAAAGTCTTGAAGACCGAGTAAGGCATCCGCACAAGGGATAGTACAAAGGGCCTTGGCAAAATCTGTACTTCCGATAGTACAAGGGATAGTAAAAGCTTCAGGGTCCTCAAGCTTGGGTGCCATTGAATGCACTATGACACTTACTTGATGAGTCATTTTAATTGTTTCGCACTGCATTGACCTTTTCTTTGTTACCAAATCTTTCATGAACTTAGTGTACCCCGGCATTTGCTCAAGTGCCTCCACCAAAGGCACATTGATTGTGAGGCTCTTCATCATGTCAATGAATTTTTTGAATTGATTGTCACTCTTTTGCTTTGCTAACCGTTGAGGATAAGGTGGAGGTGGCCTAGGCAAATGTGCCTTGGCCTTTTGTACAACCGGCTCGGGCATGTCAATCACGTGTTCCCAAGATGGGCTCACAACATCTTGAGTCTCTACCTCAGCTTCATCATCAATATCAATCCGCACATCATTGTTCACATTTTGATTAACGACATCATCAACAATCAAAGGTACATCATCATCCCGCAACTCAACATCTTCATCCATAACTTGCTTTTGCATTGAGGCATTTACATCACCGCCTCTCCCACTTATTGTTGTAACCACCATCACATGATTATTATTCCCACCCTTCGGGTTCACCACCATATCACTTGGTAGAGCACCCTTGGGACGAGTATTCAATGCTTGAGAGATTTTTTGTAATTGCACCTCCAAGTTCCGGATAGATGTGTTATGAGACGCTAATTGGGCCTTGGAATCTTGGTTCTTTTTCATCATTTGCTCGAACATGCTTTCAATTCTCCCCATATCACTTCTGGAAGAACTCGTACATTGAGAAGAAAAGGGGGTGGATTGTTCAGTTGTTGGTACATGGGGGGCCTTTGAAAGCCTTGCTCCCGGTTACCTTGGTTCCCACTATTGTTCCACCCTCCTTGATTGTTGTTATTGCCCCAATTATTGTTATTACCATTCCAATTTCCTTGGTTGCTTTGATTACCCCAATTGTTGTTTTGGTTGTTGTTATTCCAATTACCTCTGCGTTATTGTTGATTGTTGTTATTCCAATTACCTCCGCCTTGTTGTTGATTGTTGTTATTCCAATTACCTCCGCCTTGTTATTGATTGCCCCAATTTCCTTGAGGACACCATTGTTGATTCGAAGAGTTACCTCTATTCCCTTGGTAGTTATTGACATATTGGACCTCTTCGCTTTGATCATCATAGCACTCATTTGAATAACCACCACCATCATTGTTGTTGTCATATTGTTCACAATTACCTTGAGGTTGTTGTCCTCTTTGCCTCCTTTTCAACATAGAAACACCTTCCATTGCATTGACTTGGCGCGGGTTTTGGACTTGTTGCAATTGCGCCTTTGCCAATTGATTCATAGTTGTTGTAAGCTCGGCGATGGCTTGGCCATGATCGTGCAATTCCTTGTGCAAATCGATTACCGTGGGGTCACCTTGGGGAACATTTGCTCGGCTTTGCCATGCCGAAGAGGTGTCAGCCATTTCATCAAGTACATCACATGCCTCTTGGTAAGAAAGTTTCATAAAGTTCCCTCCGGCCAATTAGTTCACAATGCATTGATTCGTGGTGTTGATGCCCCGATAAAAGGTTTGTTGAATCATAGCCTCGGTCATGTCGTTATTAGGGCACTCTTTCACCATTGTTCTATATCTTTCCCATATCTCGTGTAAAGGTTCCGTTGCCTCTTGCTTAAAAGCTAGAATTTCATCCCGAAGAGCTGCCATATGACTTGGAGAAAAGAACGTGGCAATAAATTTGTTTGCCAATTCATCCCATGTTGTAATAGAATGATTGGGGAGCCTTTCTAACCAATCCAATGCTTTACCCCGAAGAGAGAACGGGAAAAGCCTCAATCTCAATGCATCCTCGGACACGTTTCTCTGCTTGCTACCCCAGCATGTATCCACGAACCCCTTCAAGTGCTTGTAGGCATTGGATCGGAGGCGCCCGTGAAATACCCTCTTTGATCGAGCAAGGTCAACATAACATTTGTGATTTGAAAGTTCCCTGCCCAGATTCGGGGAGGAACAATAGCACTGGCGTATCCTTGATTTGGTAAAACTCTGGGAGCCACTCTCGGCGGTGACGGAGGATTGTCTGGAATATTGTTGTTCTCATTTGCATTTATATTGGCATTTCGTTCTCTCCGTGGAACTTGAGGTAAGACCTCATCTTGTTCTAGATCCTCTACCTCCTCCCCCGCTGTCACATTGCCGAGAGGGTCATTTGCATTAAGAGCTATTTGTACCTGATTGATCGACACAAACAAAATTAGTAAATAAGAAGGAAATAGAAGCAAAACACAAAACTAAATAAACAGATAGTCAACACAGTAAGCTCCCCGGCAACGGCGCCAAAAAGTGATCGCAGCTAACTCGACACTACACTAATGTAGGAAGAGCGGGTCGTAATAGCTTTTACCTGATATGAGGGTCGGAATCGATTTCCTCAGGGAGCTAGAAGTGGAGTTGGATTGTCTGTCTATCCTAGAGATGTGTTTGTACTCCTAATGTCACTTCAAACATTTTTAAGTTTTCGAATTATAACTAATTTTATAAAACTATTGAGTAACTCTAAATTATGCTACAAGAATAGTGCTAAGTTGTATCTAATGGGAAGAAGGGAACTAGAGTCGTGACACTACCTAGGTGGTTAATTGACGAGTAGATGTTACTAAGGTTCGATTGACATAATTAGGGCTTATACTATAACCGTTGCACAATTTTGCCCACTCTCACACTTCTCGGTAGAGAGAGTGATTTTGCCCAATTGACTCTCTCTAGACGAAACTGGTAGGCAAATTAGACCAAGCAACTAGGGTTCAAGTAGGGTAATTACTCTCTAGAGGTTTAACCCGTTAATTGGGACTATCATTTCTCATGAGTCCATCCCAATTCCTTGTTGGGTTAATTTTGGGGTCATAGATTCTCTTTCTCAAGAAGAATTAAGCCCACAAGGCTTGAATCAGTGTTTGCAACCACCAATTCTAGATTAAAACATAAAACCAACCCAAATAACAAACACCCATAGTCAATCTCACACTAGATGGCAACACCCATCAATTACCCACACTAGGGTTGAGCCACAATCCTAGCTAATGGGTTTAGCTACTCATGCTAGATAAAGAAATTGAAGAAATAGATGAAGAACTAAGCATATTAATTAATTGCTAAAATTAATCTACAAAAATCTGTTGTAAATGTAAAGCAAAAGTGTCAAAAATGGCTACAAAAGTCGGTCTCACGAGCGCAACTATCAACTGATCTATCTTAATACCTAAAAAATGGTAAAATGTTCTATTTATACTAGGTTGGAAAAACTAGACAAAAATACTCATGCGGGGTCAGTGCGGGCCGCATTAAATGGACCGTGGCCGCACTGGGTTCACTTTTGCTTCTCTGAACTTGGACTCCGCGGACCGCGTAGAATGGACTGCGGCCACGGAGGGAGCTGGTGCAGTTCGCGCACTCACGACCGCGGACCGCATGGCTTTGGCTTTGAAAACTTTATCTCTCTGAATCTCATGACCGCGGACCGCACAAAAGAGTAGTGCGGGCACGGAGCCTTCACCGCGGACCGCGAGATGTGTACCGCGGCCGCGCTTCTTCTAGCCTGAATCACCAACTCTCTGAACCACCTAGTGCGGCCGCATTCTATTTTACGCGGTTCGCACTAGGACTTCTTTTCTTAGATTCATTAGTCTTTGATACTTGAGCAGGTTTCACTCCTTTTTGAGCCAATCTTTGATATTTCGTCACTTTGTCGATAAAACCTACAATCAAGCACAACTTGTCAGACTTTTAGGACTATTTTGTAACAATATATGATCAAAGCATAAGCAAGTAGGGGCATAAAACATGTTAAAATCCTAAATTATCACTCTCCTATTCTTCCGAGAGGTTAGCTGAGATCTATATTCGGGAGATTGTTCGTCTTCATGGTGTGCCCGTGTTTATCATTTGGGATCGAGGTACGCAGTTTACCTCACATTTCTGGAGAGCAGTTCAGCGAGAGTTGAGCACACGGGTTGAGTTGAGCATAGAGTTTCATCCTTAGACAAACGGGCAGTCCAAGCGGACTATTTAGATTTTGGAGGATATGCTCCGAGCTTGTGTCATTGACTTTAGAGGCTCGTAGGACCAGTTTTTGCCTTTAGCAGAGTTTGCCTACAACAACAGCTACCAGTCGAGTATTCAGATGGCTCCTTATGAGGTTTTGTATGGTAGGCGATGTCGGTCGCCGGTTGGATGGTTCAAGATGGGGGATGCTCGGTTGTTGGGTACGGATTTGGTGCAGGATTCCTTGGACAAGGTCATGATTATTCAGGATAGGTTTTGCATAGCTCAGTCCAGGCAAAAGAGTTATGCCGACCGCAAGGTTCGTGATTTGGCTTTCATGGTCGGTGAGCGGGTATTGCTTCGAGTTTCTCCTATAAAGGGCGTGATGAGATTTAGGAAGAAGGGCAAGTTTAGCCCTAGGTTCATTGCCCGTTTGAGATTCTTGATCGAGTGGGAGAGGTGGCTTACAGACTTGCGTTGCCACCGGGCTTATCAGTCGTGCATCCAATGTTTCATGTATCCATGCTTCGAAAGTATCATGGCGATCCATCCCACGTGTTAGATTTCAGCACTGTCTTGTTGGACAATGACTTGTCCTACAAGGAGGAGCCGGTAGCTATTCTAGACCGGCAAGTTTGTCAGTTGATATCAAAGAGTTTTCCTTCTGTTCATGTTCAGTGGAGAGGTCAGCCTGCTGAGGCATCGACCTAGGAGTCCGAGTCCGATATGCGGAGCCGTTATCCCCATATTTTCCCCAACACAGGTACTTCCTTCTTCTAATCGTTCGAGGACGAACAGTTGTTTTAGAGGTGGAGAATGTGATGACCACTTGTTTTGAAAGAAAATTCTGTGTTCCGAGGCCTTAAAAACCTCTTTCTGCATCACCTC
This sequence comes from Nicotiana tabacum, assembly GCF_000715075.1. Lineage (NCBI taxonomy): Eukaryota > Viridiplantae > Streptophyta > Magnoliopsida > Solanales > Solanaceae > Nicotiana > Nicotiana tabacum. The sequence goes on along the minus strand of NC_134099.1, from coordinate 150,339,896 downwards.
GATTTGCATGTGCAGCCCGAGCACGTAGCAGGAAAGCCAATATGTGAAAATCTATGAAAAATGATGAATTTTGACTTTAAAATGAATTTAAGTTGACTTCGGCCAACATTTTGGGTAAACGGATCTAGACCCGTGATTTGACGGTCTCGGAGGGTCTGTAGGAAAATATGAGACTTGGGAGTATGCCCGAAATCGAATTCCGAGGTCCCAAGCCCGAGAAATAATTTTTGAAAGAAATTATTTTGCTGAATTAATTATGAAGTAAAGAAGAGAATTTATGTATGAAACCATTGGTATTGTGCCCGTATTTTGGTTTCGGAGACCGATACAGGTCTTATATATGATTTGAGTCAAACCTGTGAAATTTGGTAAGAAACGGACTTGAAATAATATGAATCAAACCTTATTTGAGAAAATTGAAAAATTTGATGTTCTTAAGAAAATTTTATGATTTTGATGCTAAATTCATAGTTGTTGATGTTATTTGAGAGATTTGAATGCACGAGCAAGTCCGTATGATGTTTTTAGGTTGGTGTGCATGTTTGGTTTTGAGCCCCGAGGGCTCGGGGTGAGTTTTGGATAGGCCACGACGTAGAATTGGACTTGGGAAAAATGTAGGTTTCAGCTGTTCTATTGCAGCCTGCTCGCAAATGCGAACTAGCCCAGGCCAGCCTTCCCTAGCAAATTCGAGTTTTCCATCGCAAATGTGATGTTCCCCGTTTTGGCTAGTCGTCGCAAATGCAACAGAATGTTCGCAAATACGAAGGTCGTTTCGCAAATGCGATAACAGCAGAGTCTGGGTTCGCAATTACGATACCTGCAACCTGTAAATTTACACTTAGACACATTTTCAACCATTTTTCACATCTTCTCAAAACATAAAATCTCCTGGGCGATTTTCCAAAGAAAACTTCTTCTCCAAATAAATTGTAAGTCGTTTCTAATTAGTTTTCTTCAATATTTAACATCTTTTCACATGATTTCAACTCAAAATCAATGATTTTCATGGGGTAAATTGGGTGTTTTGGGTAGAACCTAGGTTTTTCAAAATTGGGGATTTGGACCTCGATTTGAGGTCCGATTTCAAAACAAATTATATATTTGGGTTCGTGGGGGAATGGGCAGTCGGGTTTTGGATCGAACCTCGGGTTTGACTGTTACAACCCATATCCACATGTGTTAGTTCATGCCATATATTAGTTAACATAAATCCAAGAAGGAATTATCTTTGAGATGATAAGAAGTCAATCCTATTGGTCTTAAGTGATACAAGAGTGTATAAGGGTGATTAACCAGTATTAGAAGTTAAACAAATCAAGGATGTTGTAACTCGTATTTTCAGGTAATCTAGCGGTGCTTAATACACTCAAGAGGTCATTTAAGGTATTTTAATCATATAATATCCGTATCATAAGTCTTGAAGTCAAACGAGTTATGAAACAAAAGTCGACAAAAGTTGTCGCAACTTAGGTTCATAATTTTACTTAAACATTGGGTCAAATGTTTCTAATCTTTTCTCATAATTTACAAGGAATTATGGGGTGATCTACCAACCAAATTAAATATATAGGAGTCTAGTTTCCAACGCATTAAACCGTTCATCGATACGATCTCGGAGTAGAGAGATATTCGCATTTTCGCGAGACTGCGCCAAGCAAATCTCTATGGGGCCCACTAAGTCGGTTTAAGATATTTGGACCTATATAGGATGACTCCAACCCGTTTTAAGTCATTTAGTTTCACTATTTTCAGACCTTAGAACCCTAGGAACATCCTCTCAAGGTTCTCTCAAGATTCAAGACCCAAAAAAGGGCAAACAACACAAATCAAGTGTCGGGAATTCCGTGGCGCTAGTAAGTCTCTTGTTCTTCTTGTTGTTGCTCATTTTTGTGTCATTCCAGCTCGTGTGGGAGGTTGTTTTAAAGGGTTTATGTTCTGTAAATACTCCCTAATGTTCTTAATATCAATCCTAGGTGATTTCAAGCCTTCTAAAGTGATTCTAGTGCCGAAAAACACTAATTGATCGCTAGTTTCATTTTTTTTGTTGTTGTGGCAACATTGGAGGGATATTTCTTGGAAATTTAAGGTCAAATTGGAGTTGTTCTTTCTGTATAAAGGTAAGGAACCTCTTAATCTATATGTATTTAAGATTATCCAAGTTGCGGCTAAGCCATTGAAGCTAGAACTTGTGAGATATATATCGAAAGGCTTGGTAGTAATGTTATTGTTTTGTGGACTGTTTTGCGTTGTTGTTGGGCTGCATATTTTACTACTATCTTGTGGAGTTTTGGAGGAGGAAGGGTGTGGAGAAACACCATATATATGTAGGGTTATGGGCTGATAGTTATTCGTAACATTTCCAGGTTGTTTGACACGACTACGGTGGTCGTCGTATGTATGGAGTGATTAGGCTGTGTGTGGACTATTTTGGGAGGCTCAATATGTTTATTATTGATGTTGTTTGGGCTGTTTGGTGACTGTTTTGAATGGTGTGAGGTCATATATATAGGGGAGGTGCTGTCCGTTTCATCGTAAAATAGGTTGTGGTCGATACATAATAGTTATGACGCTTAAATGATAACGATAGTATCGTTTCTCTTATTGTAGACTAAGGAGTTTGGACAATTGCATAGCTTGAGATTGGGGCAGTATATACAAGGTATCTGAGGCTATCCCTTTCCTTCTTTTGCACGACTCCGATTGTACATAATGTAATGAACGAGCTTCCAAGATACTCTACTCTTAGAAGCTAGCAGTACTTACATTGTTTTCCCTCTTATGGAACGATTGATGTTAATGTTACTTCTCTTATTCTTATGTTATCAATGTTGTTCGTACTTCCTAAATCGTATAAGGTTCATAGTGAAGAGTTAGTCCTAATAACGTGTATAGAGGATACCGACCTTACGTCACTCCGAAAGGTTTAGAATGTGATTCCATGAGTCGAGCATGCATTATATATATGTATCTATTTTACTCTACCGAGCCACGCTATAGTTGGCTGGGTACGGCACCTATTGTACAACCACTGATCAGTTGGGTTTTACCGAGCTCCACGTGGCCGGGTACGATTCTACCGAGCCTATTATGGCCGGGTACGATATGATGATGATGATGCCCACAGAGGCGAATGCTTTAAAGGTTTATGTATTTATACATATGTATCATGCATTTCATATAAGTAGCCCTCAGAGGTACTAAGATGTTACAGGTTGTATATTCTCTATCCTTGCTTACATTACTGATCGTATTTATGGTTCCTTGCCATACATACTCAGTACTTTATTCGTACTGACGTCCTTTTATTTGTGGACGCTGCATGTCGTGCTGCAGGTCCTGATAGACAGGCAGGTGCAGCTTCCCCACCACAGTAGACTGTCCAGTTCAGCGGTGATTGGCGAGATCCCTTCTCCGGACTTGCCTTGGTCTTGGTATGCAATTTTTGTTATAGACATTATGGGTATGTCGGGGCCCTGTTCTGGCTATGTTGCAACACTTATGTTCTGTTAGAGGCTCATAGACAGGTGTCGTCTCATGTATAGTTTGGTATGCCTTGTCGGCTAGTTTTTGTTGTATAGTCTTTCATAGTAGCGAGGTAGCTCATACCTTATACGTAGTTTCTTGATTGTCTGGTCATCCCCTGCTATGTATGTTCATGCCGTCATATTTTATTGCTGGTTGTCCATGATCTAGGTCTACCATTTATATTGATCTCGTCAGCCTTAAAAGATAATAATGAAGGTTAGATTAAATGTACGTTGGTGCTCGGCAAGTGTGGTCGGGTGCTAGTCATGGCCCTTCAATTTGGGTCGTGACAAACTTGGTATCAGAGCAAGTCTGTCCTAGGGGTTGTCTATGAGCCGTGTCTAGTAGAGTCTTGATTATGGATGTGTAGCGCGCCACATTTATAATCAGGAGGCTACATGACATCTAGGGTTGTTACCTTCTTCCTGAATCTAGATCGTGCGTAGAGTTGAGTCGTAAGTGTTCGTCTCTAATATTCACCTTGTTTTTTCAGTGATGCCTTCGACTAGGAAGCAAACGATTAGTAGACGGCTTGATACAGCAGCGGGAGAGGGTACCAGTCAGGTTCCCCAAGTCAGAGCAGGACAAAGTGAGGCTCAAAGTGAGATGCCCTCTCATACCTCATCTACTCCATCTCCTCCAGAGGATATTAGAAGGCACCCAGCGCCTCCAGTTCCTCCGTCTGGCACTCCAGACCAGGATATGGGAAGTGCTTTGCAGTTATTGACTAGCTTGGTAGCTGCTCAGGATCAGAGGCAGAATACAAGTGCTGCTGAGAAACCAGTTAGTACAAGAGTTCGTGATTTTATTAATTTAGATCCTCCAGTGTTTACCGGATCAGACCCGAAGGAGGACCCACAGACTTTTATTGACCAGGTTCATCGTACACTTCGGGTTATGCATGTTAGTGATACAGAGGAAGTAGAGTTGGCTTCTTATCGGTTACGGGATTTAGCGGTTCTCTGGTATGATAGTTGGGAGAGATCCAGGGGTCCGAACCCTCCTCCAGCTGTGTGGAAGGAATTTTCTGAGGCCTTTCTTCGTCACTACTTGCCAGTTGAGATACGACGAGCTAGAGCTGATAAGTTCTTGAACCTTAGACAAGGTAATATGAGTGTGCGAGAGTACAGTATGCAGTTTGATTCTTTGGCAAGGTATGCTCCCCATATGGTGGACGAGATGAGTGATAGGGTGCATATGTTCGTGTAATGGGTTGGGACCACATCTGATAAATGAGTGTACGACAGCCTCCTTGGTGGAGGGCATGGATATTTCCCGTATTCAAGCTTATGCCCAGACCCTAGAGGATCGTAAGCGCCAGCAGAGGGAAGTTAGGGAGCAGGATAGGGGCCAACATAAGAGGGCGAGATTTGCAGGGTATTCTGATGACTTCAGAGGCCGCATCAGGCCACAGTTTTCGAGGAGTTCGGCGCCACCTGTAGCTAGTGCTCCTCCACAGTTTCAGAGGCCTCGATATGATCGATCCTATTCAGGTCCAGGTCAAAGTTCGCGGGCATCTGGCTCGCAACATCACAGGGATACTAGTCAGATGAGACCCCCAACACCACATTGTGATCAGTGCGGCAAGGCCCACTTTGGACTGTGTCGTCGAGGTTCTGATGCATGCTATTCGTGCGGGCAGCCTGGCCATATGATATGGGATTGTCCTAATAGAGGAGGTGATGGTATGGCTCAGCCGACTGGATCTGTGTCTGGTTCTTCCTCATCAGTTCGACCTCCAGCACGGGGTTTTCAGCAGTCGACAGGTCGTGGTAGGGGTAGAGGTGCAGTGCCGAGTTCGAGTGGTGCTCAAAATCGAACCTATGCTCTAGTAGGTAGATATGATCTCGAGTCGTCTCCAGATGTTGTTACAGGTATTATATCTATGTTTTCTTATGATGTATATGCGCTGATTGATCCGGGATCTACATTATCATATGTTACACCCTTTGTGGCTAATAAGTTTGGCATTGAACCTGAATTGATAAGTAAACCCCTCGCGGTATCTACTCCGATAGGAGATTCTGTGATTGCTAGAAGGGTATATAGAGGTTGCACTGTGATGATTTGTAGTCGTCAAACCTCGGCAAATTTATTTGAGTTAGAAATGGTTGATTTTGATGTGATAATGGGAATGAACTGGTTGGCCTCATGCTATGCAAATGTTGACTGTCGTACGAAGATGGTTAGGTTCCAATTTCCGGGTGAACACGTCATTGAATGGAAAGGGAACATTGCTACACCGAAAGGTAGGTTTATTTCCTATCTTAAGGCAAGGAAAATGATCTCAAAAGGTAACATTTATCATCTCGTTCGCGTTAGGGATGCGGAGGCGAAACCGCCTACTTTACAATCAATCCCTGTGGTCAACGAATTCCCAGATGTTTTCCCAGATGAACTCCCAGGCCTTCCTCCTGAAAGGGAGATTGAGTTTAGCATTGATGTGTTGCCTGACACTCAACCCATCTCTATTCCTCCATACAGAATGGCCCCGGCAGAGTTGCGAGAGTTGAAGGTGCAATTGAAGGACTTGCTAGATAAGGGCTTTATTAGGCCTAGCACTTTACCTTGGGGTGCACCAGTCCTATTCGTGCGGAAGAAAGACGGGTCGTTACGGATGTGTATCGACTATCGACAGTTGAATAAGTCTACTATAAAGAACAAGTATCCACTTCCAATAATTGATGACCTGTTTGACCAACTCCAGGGTGCCAAGTATTTCTCTAAGATTGATTTACGTTCAGGGTATCATCAGGTGAGGGTTAGGGAGAAGGATATTCCAAAGACGGCCTTCCGGACAAGATATGGGCACTTTGAGTTCTTGGTGATGTCGTTCGGGCTAACAAATGCCCCAGCAGCTTTTATGGATCTCATGAAAACTATATTCAGGCCCTATCTTGATGTGTTCGTGATTGTATTCATTGATGACATTCTAGTATATTCTCGTTCGGAGGTGGAACATGCGGGCCACTTGCGGATAGTATTACAGATGCTTCAGGATCGTAAGTTATATGCTAAGCTCTCCAAATGTGAATTCTGGCTGAACTCAGTAGCATTCCTTGGCCATGTGATATCTGATGAGGGTATTAGTGTCGACACTCAGAAGATCGATGCAGTAAAGAATTGGCCGAGACCTACAACACCATCAGAAGTCCGCAGCTTCCTAGGACTAGCAGGATATTATAGGCGGTTTGTAGAAGGATTTTCCTCTATATCATCATCATTGACTAAGTTAACACAAAAAGCTACCAAATTCCAGTGGTCTGACACTTGTGAACGTAGTTTTCAGGAGCTGAAGAATCGATTGACATCTGCACCAGTGCTCACTCTTCCTGAAGGAACAGAAGATTATGTGGTATATTGTGATGCCTCAGTTATAGGTTTGGGGTGCGTATTGATGCAGCGTGGTAATGTTATTGCTTATGCATCAAGACAATTGAAGAAGCATGAAAAGAATTATCCAACCCATGATTTGGAATTGGCTGCAGTAATATATGCTTTGAAGATATGGCGGCACTACTTATACGGCGTCCATGTTGACATCTACACAGATCACAAGAGTTTACAATACATCTTCAAGCAGAAAGAGTGGAATTTGAGGCAGCGTAGGTGGCTTGAATTATTGAAAGACTATGACGTCGAGATATTGTATCATCCCGGTAAAGCCAATATTGTGGCAGACGCTCTCAGCCGTAAATCAATGGGAAGCTTAGTACATATTGAGGCAGGTAGATGGGGGTTGATTAAAGAGCTTCATCAGCTAGCCAATATGAGAATCAGATTGTTAGACTCTGATGACGGAGGTGTTACTGTACAGAATACATCAAAATCATCTTTGGTAGCCGAGGTAAAAGCACGACAATATGAAGATCTTATCTTAGTACGATTAAGAGAAAGCATTCAACAGTGTAAAAGTATGGCTTTTGGGATCGGAAAAGATGGGGCACTGAGATACCAGAGCCGATTGTGTGTGCCTAATGTGCCAGGATTGCGAGAGAAGATTATGAATGAGATTCATCAATCCCGATATTCCATCCATCCCGGCTCGACAAAGATATATCATGATGTTAAGGAGCAGTATTGGTGGGATAATATGAAGAAGTCTATTGCAGAATTTGTAGCCCAGTGTCCCAATTGTCAACAAGTAAAGATAGAACATCAGAAACCCGGTGGATTGCTTCAAAATATAGAGATTCCGACCTGGAAGTGGGAGGTGATTAATATGGACTTCATTATTGGATTACCTCGCTCTTATCATAAGTTTGACTCCATCTGGGTGATAATTGATCGACTTACAAAATGTGCCCATTTTCTGCCAGTGAAGACAACTTACACGACTGAAGATTATGCAAAGTTGTATATCAAGGAGATTGTTAGGCTTCATGGTGTGTCCATATCTATTATATCAGACCGAGGAGCTCAATTTACGGCTAAATTTTGGAGGTCTTTCCAGAAGGGTTTAGGCACAAAGGTAAATCTCAGCACTGCATTTCATCAGCAGACTGACGGACAGGCTGAACGTACCATTCAGACACTGGAAGATATGCTATGAGCATGTGTTTTAGATTTTAAGGGGAATTGGGATGATCATCTTCCACTCATAGAATTTGCCTATAACAATAGCTACCATTCCAGTATTAAAATGGCCCCATATGAGGCACTATACGGGAGAAGATGTAGATCACCAGTTGGATGGTTCGAAGTCGGTGAAACAGAATTATATGGGCCAGATTTGATTCACCAAGCTATTGAGAAGGTGAAAGTGATACAGGAGCGATTGAGGACGGCACAAAGCAGGCAAAAATCTTATTCTAATGTCCGACGTCGTGATCTAGAGTTTGAGGTTGGTGATTGGGTTTCCTGAGGATCTCACCAATGAAGGATATTATGCGTTTTGGGAAGAAAGGTAAGCTGAGTCCAAGGTATATCGGGCCGTATAAAATTCTTCGACGGATTGGACAGGTTGCTTATGAGTTAGAATTGCCATCCGAATTGGAATTTGTCCACCCGGTATTCCATGTATCTATGTTGAGAAAATGTATTGGAGACCCTTCTCGAGTCATCCCTATCAAAGATGTACAAGTTACAGAGGACCTATCATATGAAGAAGTGCCAGTGGCGATATTAGATCGGCAAGTCCGCAAGCTGAGAATAAAAGATGTTGCTTCCGTCAAAGTATTATGGAGGAACAAAAATATGGAAGAAATGACATGGGAAGCAGAAGAGGAGATGAAGTCTAAATACCCTTACTTATTCCAGAATGAAGATAACAAGGATGCTGGTGGAAGACAGGATACATTGGAAGAAGAAACGGCTCTATGAGGTAAGCAATAATTTGAGAATACTCCTCCTTAATACAAAATGGTGATATGTAGATAATGTAAATACGCATAATGCTTTGTGTAGCCTTGTGAAGCCATATGTTGGGATTAATTACTTGCAAGTTTTGCTAGTGACCACTTTATAGGGGAAAATGATCGGAAATTTCTATTGGAATCCACGATGATTTAAACTCCCCATAAACCCTTACATTCGAGGACGAATGTTCCTAAGGGGGAGGGTGTTACAACCCATATCCACATGTGTTAGTTCATGCCATATATTAGTTAACATAAATCCAAGAAGGAATTATCTTTGAGATGATAAGAAGTCAATCCTATTGGTCTTAAGTGATACAAGAGTGTATAAGGGTGATTAACCAGTATTAGAAGTTAAACGAATCAAGGATGTTGTAACTCGTATTTTCAGGTAATCTAGCGGTGCTTAATACAATAAAGAGGTCATTTATTAAGGTATTTTAATCATATAATATCCGTATCATAAGTCTTGAAGTCAAACGAGTTATGAAACAAAAGTCGACAAAAGTTGTCGCAACTTAGGTTCATAATTTTACTTAAACATTGGGTCAAATGTTTCTAATCTTTTCTCATAATTTACAAGGAATTATGGGGTGATCTACCAACCAAATTAAAGATATAGGAGAGTCTAGTTTCCAACGCATTAAACCGTTCATCGATACGATCTCGGAGTAGAGAGATATTCACATTTTCGCGAGACTGCGCCAAGCACCTCTCTATGGGGCCCACTAAGTCGGTTTAAGATATTTGGACCTATATAGGATGACTCCAACCCGTTTTAAGTCATTTCTTTTCACTATTTTAAGACCTTAGAACCCTAGGAACATCCTCTCAAGGTTCTCTCAAGATTCAAGACCCAAAAAAAGGGCAAACAACACAAATCAAGTGTCGGGAATTCCGTGGCGCTAGTAAGTCTCTTGTCTTCTTGTTGTTGCTCATTTTTGTGTCGTTCCAGCTCGTGTGGGAGGTTGTTTTAAAGAGTTTATGTTATTTAAATACTCCCTAATGTTCTTAATATCAATCCTAGGTGATTTGAAGCCTTCTAAAGTGATTCTAGTGCCGAAAAACACTAATTGATCGCTAGTTTCATTTTTTTGTTGTAGTGGCAGCATTGGAGGGATGTTTCTTGGAAATTTAAGGTCAAATTGGAGTTTTTCTTTCTGTATAAAGGTAAGGAACCTCTTAATCTATATGTATTTAAGATTATCCAAGTTGCGGCTAAGCCATTGAAGCTAGAACTTGTGAGATATATATCGAAAGGCTTGGTAGTAATGTTATTGTTTTGTGGACTATTTTGCGTTGTTGTTGGGCTGCATATTTTACTACTATCTTGTGGATTTTTGGAGGAGGAAGGGTGTGGAGAAACACCATATACATGTAGGGTTATGGGCTGATAGTTATTCGTAACATTTCCAGGTTGTTTGACACGACTACAGTGGTCGTCGTATGTATGGAGTGATTAGGCTGTGTGTGGACTATTTTGGGAGGCTCAATATGTTTATTATTGATGTTGTTTGGGCTGTTTGGTGACTGTTTTGAATGGTGTGAGTTCATATATATAGGGGAGGTGCTGTCCGTTTCATCGTAAAATAGGTTGTGGTCGATACATAATAGTTATGACGCTTAAATGATAACGATAGTATCGTTTCTCTTATTGTAGACTAAGGAGTTTTGACAATTGCATAGCTTGAGATTGGGGCATTATATACAAGGTATGTGAGGCTATCCCTTTCCTTCTTTTGCACGACTCCGATTGTACATAATGTAATGAACGAGCTTCCAAGATACTCTACTCTTAGAAGCTAGCAGTACTTACATTGTTTTCCCTCTTATGGAACGATTGATGTTAATGTTACTTCTCTTATTCTTATGTTATCAATGTTGTTCGTACTTCCTAAATCTTATAAGGTTCATAGTGAAGAGTTAGTCCTAATAACGTGTATAGAGGATACCGACCTTACGTCACTCCGAAAGGTTTAGAATGTGATTCCATGAGTCGAGCATGCATTATATATATGTATCTATTTTACTCTACCGAGCCACGCTATAGTTGGCCGGGTACGACACCTATTGTGAAACCACTGATCAGTTGGGTTTTACCGAGCTCCACGTGGCCGGGTACGATTCTACCGAGCCTATTATGGCCGGGTACGATATGATGATGATGATGCCCACAGAGGCGAATGCTTTAAAGGTTTATGTATTTATACATATATATCATGCATTTCATGTAAGTAGCCCTCAGAGGTACTATGATGTTACAGATTGTATATTCTCTATCCTTGCTTACATTACTGATCGCATTTATGGTTCCTTGCCTTACATACTCAGTACTTTATTCGTACTGACGTCCTTTTATTTGTGGACGCTGCATGTCGTGCTGCAGGTCCTGATAGACAGGCAGGTGCAGCTCCCCCACCACAGTAGACTGTCCAGTTCAGCGGTGATTGGCGAGATCCCTTCTCCGGACTTGCCTTGGTCTTGGTATGCAATTTTTGTTATAGACATTATGGGTATGTCGGGGCCCTGTTCCGGCTATGTTGCAACACTTATGTTCTGTTAGAGGCTCATAGACAGGTGTCGTCTCATGTATAGTTTGGTATGCCTTGTCGGCTAGTTTTTGTTGTATAGTCTTTCATAGTAGCGAGGTAGCTCATACCTTATACGTAGTTTCTTGATTGTCTGGTCATCCCCTGCTATGTATGTTCATGCCGTCATATTTTATTGCTGGTTGTCCATGATCTAGGTCTACCATTTATATTGATCTCGTCAGCCTTAAAAGATAATAATGAAGGTTAGATGAAATGTACGTTGGTGCTCGGCAAGTGTGGTCGGGTGCTAGTCATGGCCCTTCAGTTTGGGTCGTGACATTGACCATGTGGGCACGGGGGTGATTTTTGACTTTTTGGGTAAAACTTTGGAAAACTTATTTTCATGCATTAGAATTGATTCATTTAGCATTTATTGACGTAATTAAGTAACTTGTGGCTAGATACGAGCGAATTGGTAGTGGAATCAAGAGGTAAAGCGATAATTGAGACTTGAATTGTATTTGTGGCATTGAGGTAAGTGTTTGGTCTAACCTTAGCTTGAGGGATTAAGAGTCGTATCTTATTTGCTATGTGGTAACTGTGGAGTACGACGTATAGGCATGGTGACGAGTATCTATACGTCGGTGTCAAGCATGTCCGTGAGTCTTGTATTGTAATTGTTATGACACATTGTGGTTTATTGCGTTTCATATGAGGATTATCATTATTGTTCCCTTGTCGGGATGTTATTATCATTATTGTTCCCTTGTTGGGATGTTATTGTCATATTATTGTTCCCTTGCCAAGATATTTGTTTTGATATTATTGTTCCCTTGTCAGGATATTGTTGAAATATTATTGTTCCCTTGCCGGAATTTTGTTATATTGCTCTTGTTCCCTTGCCGAGATTCTTTTGTGATTGCTGTTGATTTGTAAATGGGATCGGGTGGAACGCTGCCACGGAAATATATGAAATGGGAGCGGGTTACACGCCTGCAACAAGATATATGAAATGGGAGCGGGTTGCACACATGCAATAAGATATATGAAATGGGAGCGGGTTGCACGCCTGCAACAAGATATATGAAATGGGAGCGGGTTTCATGCTTGCAACGTGATATATGAAATGGGAGGGGGTTGCACGCCTTCAACAAGATATATGAAATGGGATCGGGTTGCACGCCTGCAACGAGATACATGAAATGGGATCGGGTTGCAAGCCTGCAACAAGATGTGAAATGAAAGTGAATTCTGCATTTGTTTTCCTTATCCTTGTTAGTAATTGGATTTTGGTTTCTTTATATTCTTCTTGATATTTTGTTGTTATCTGTTATTTCCCGAAGCATGTTTCCCCCTTCCCATCTTTAACTATAATTATCTGCTTTTATTTTTCTGCTATATATGATTTAACTGCACAAGTTTATTTGGTAGTCTGTTCCTAGCCTTGTCACTATTTCACCGAGGTTAGGCTAGGCACTTACCAGCACATGGGGTCGGTTATGCTGACACTACACTCTGTACTATGTGCAGATACTGGTACCGGAGTGTTTGGACCGCAGTGAGGTTACTGTCTTCAGTCTAACAGGCGACCCGAGAGTCCTGCAGGCGTCTGTAGACCTTGGCGTCTCCTCCTATCATTTCTTTTTTGTTTCTACTTATTCAGAGACAGATTCGTGTACTTTTATTCAGACTTTATTTGTAGTAATCTTAGATAGTCTGTGAACTTGTGACACCAATTTCTAGGTAGAGTTGCATTTAGACTTCCACCGTTTGTATTAAGATAAATTATTAGATTTTTGTCTTCTGCTTAATTATTTCCGCTATTTGTATGATATCTACTCATTCCTGATAATGGTTTAAAACTGGAAAAGATTAAGTAATTAGAATAATTTGGTTTGCCTAGCTTTCACCAGTATGCGCCATCACGACTCTCGAGGGTGGAAAATCCGGGTCGTAACAATAGGTCTACTTAGCTAGACTCATTCCTTTTATAACTATCATAGGCCCACTTGGCCACAACGCATAATGTATAACTATAGGTGGGAAACCCCGTATCACATAACCATTTTTCTTAAAACATGAATACATATGGGCCATTAAGGCCTCTGACATACTGTACAAAATGAACCTCTGTCTATAAAGCCTCTAAGATTATTTTACATCAAATGGGACAGGGTACCGGCCTACCCATAATTTGTAGCAAACTCTGACACGATGACTCATAGACTCGGCTGCACTCCGAATAAGGTAGAGTCTTACCGATCCTTCACTGAATGCTGATCTCGTCTACTATGAGGGCTCGTCAAACTAATAATTTATACCTGCATGCATGAATGTAGCGTCCCCAATAAAAGGACGTTAATACGAATAATATAATGAGTATGTAAGGCACATAAATAAGTACATAAAACACATGGAAGAAATATAGAGTAAATGACTCAACCTGTAAGTATGGATAACTCTATAAATTATGGAATACTTATAGTGTCATGCATATGCATATGAATTTCATGTCGTGCATAGGTACATTTGTTCATAATATCATCAAGCCTCTGAGGGCATCCCATTATATCATCTCGGTCACTGTAGGCATTATCATCAATGTATACCAGCTGATCAGGTGGTGGTGCGTATATAACGCCATAACCTTTCCATATCCCATATACATATATATACGCGTATATAACGTCATAACATCATCACGCCTCTGAGGGCATCCCATCATATCATCTTTGCCACTGTAGGTAAATCATTAACGTATACCAGCTGATCAAGTGGTGGTGCGTATATAACGACGTAACCTTTTCCATATTCCATATACATATATATACATATATATACGCGTATATAATGTCATCTGGTCATGGGTCAATGAGCATGTATAAATGCATGAAATGCATGTGAAATACGTTAATAAAATCTCTCGGTACATCGTAAGACCATTATGCCTCTGATTAAAATAATAAAATAAACTTTACCAACTTACGTATTTTTGAGACCCATGAATAGATGATAGGATAATATGACACATGGGGAACCAAAAACATAAGCATCTCTAATATTTTTATGAATAGAGTCATTTATGAAAGTTGCGTATTTTGCTCGTTTCATTTGTATTATTTGAATCATGCCAAAAAAAAAGGGCTAGCGTTAACATACCATTAAAGACAACTTTCTACTTGTATCCATGAACAATTTCCTCTACGCCTCAATCATATATGCCAAAACTAGTCTTCTTCCACCTTACTGTTGAATTTAAGTTTCTAATTATACCAGTTTTCTTGTTTGTTTATATGCTATTGGGAAAATGATTTATCTTTCATATTTCAGAAACTTAAGTAAGCTTCATCAAGCAACATGATCATTACTTAAAATTCAATAGCAGTACTTTGCATCACCCTCTTCATGAATATTCCATTGACTTGAGAATATTTTATGAAGCAAGAGTGCGAGCGTCGTCTATGCTTCATCTTCCAATACTTAAATTAGGAGTAGTATAAATCTCTGTCGCCATAATCTTAATGTCCTTGCTTTATTCTATAAGAAAATACTTTGATGATAAAAAGATGACAATGAATTCAAATCTTATCACCTTGAGTATGGTAGAATAATTGAGATCGATTCATTTTTAACACAAGAATCTTGGTCAGGGCTCTATTAAAAAAACTTTAAAGAGTGCTACTCTATCTACACCATGTCACACCTCCTTTTTCACCTACACCCGCAAGAGCGCAGGGGGAGTTTTTCCAATTAAGGGACAATCGAAATGGGATTTATTATTTAATACAGAGTCGCCACTTAGGAGATTTATGGTGTCCCAAGTCACCGGTTGAATCCCGAATCAAGAAAAAGATTGACTCTGTATTACAGTCCGCGAACCAGAAATCCAAGTAAGGAATTCTGTTAACCCGGGAGAAAGTGTTAGGCATTCCCGAGTTCCGTGGTTCTAGCACGGTCGCTCAACTGTCATATTCGGCTTATTTATCTGATTTTATACATGTTGAACCTATGTGCAAATTTTAACTGTGTACCGCTTTTATTATTATTATTTTTACCGAGAATTGCAACATCGTGAAAATACATCTCGAACCACATCACATCAATGCACCCGTGGTTATTGACACATTTCAACTCTGTTGAGATTTGGATTTGGGTCACATAAATGTGCACCCGAGTTTAAGAAGATAACATTATTAAATACGCGCCTAAAGCGACTAGCGTATCATTATTTTGGGTAGGGCCGTGAAATTTTGTTAAACGGCCCATCCCGAAGTCTAAGTAATTTTACCAACACGTATGAGGGCCCCGCAGCTTGTGTATTTTTGTTTGTCGAGGCTCGTCTCATTCATTATTTTTAAAAGGAATTTGCAACGTCGTGGAAATGCATCTCAAACTACGTCACAATCAATGTACCCGTGATTAGCGACACATTTCAACTTCGTTGAGATTTGGATTTGGGTCACATAAATGTGCACCCGAGTTTAAGAGAGTAAATTATTTAAAGCGCGCCAGAAGTGACTTGCGCGTTATTATCTTTTGGGGAAGGCCGTGAAATTGGCTAAACGGCCCATCTCTAAGTCTAAGTATTTTAAAACAAATATTTATTGCGGGCCCCGCAATTTTGTATTTTTTTTTCGGCGAGGCTCATCTCATTTTTTATTCAAGGATATCCTAAAGCGACTGATTTTCTATTTATTGGTCTCTAAGAATAAAGAAAAATCCTAATCAATTAGCATTAAAAGTTCGGGCTTCAAGTTCAAGTCCGGGTCCGAACAAAAGGAAACACCTTCTAGTTTGAACCCGCTACCTAACTAAGATCTGCCACCTGCCGTTGTAAATATTAACAAACCAGCTACCATTTCGATCTAGTTCAACTTTAGTTTTATTATATGAATTGGACTATTGGAATTAACTATGTGGAATACAAAGCCATTTTGAGCTCTTTTTACGATTTGTTGAAAAATGCATGAATGCTTAAAAACTGACATCAAGCTAACATTAATCATTAACATTAGTTACTAACATTATTTACATTGCTATTTAAAATGATGTTATTTACTCAAGTGAACTCGCAATTTCAGAATTAGACCTGTTAAACCAACATGCTGATTTCCATAAACTATTTGAACCTGTTTTGTGACATAAACTATTTGAAACTATTTCACGACTGCTGAAAAAAAATTAAATTAAGTATATTTCCTAACTAGTAATCACCAACTAAGATTAATTACAATTGATATTCCATGTTTGTAGAAATAGATTCAATCAGTCCAATTTATGCATTCCAAAGTCATTCCGATATATACTATGAAATATCAAGTGAACTACTGCTTATACATCAAATTAAACACAAAGAAACAGGGAAAATTCAGAAATCTATTCCAACAACTCTTTACTTCCTTTCCATTAAATTTGAGAGCTTTAGAACGTGTACCTGGATAATGGAAATACAAGAAGATGAAGGAGCAGTCAGCAACAGTAATAACACAGCAACGCAGTGACAGAACAACTCAGTAACGGATAATAAGGAAGGAACCAGTAGAGTTCTAGCAACACCCAATGAAAACAGTAGCCAATAACCAATAGCAAACTCAGGAAGAACCAATTGAAACCCCAGATATACCAAACAACAACACCAATGAAACAACAACAGTACTAGTTCTGATATTCAGCAGTAAAAGAAAAGACTCACTTTTCAGTTTCTTAGCTCTCAAACACTGAACCTTTTAGGATTAAAAACCAGCCTGTTCTTTTACTCTCAAATTACTGAACTTTTAAATATTAAAAATCCAGTCTAGACTCTCTGAAAAAAAACTGAAAGAGAACTCGATTTTCTAGCTCCCAAAAAAACAGCCCCGTTTCTGTCTTGAAATGACCCTATTTATAACCCAAAAATAGGTATGAGCAACATATTTTAATCAATCCTTTTTAAGTTTTTCATACCATTATGTTTTGTTCCCCATACTTGCATGCCTTGTTCCCCACACTTGCATGTCTTGTTCCCCACTAGCAAATGTCTTGTTCCCCACTAGCAAATATCTTGTCCCCCACTATGTATTAAACAATGCCTTATTTTAATATTATTAGTGCTTAGTGGACAGAGCACTCAAATTAATCATTTTTAAAACTTTAAATCCCAAAATACCCCTAAAACTATTGAAATTACCATTCTACCCCATCAGCTATATCCAATCCTCCTAATCAATTAACCAAACTATAGCAGCTATAACCAATCTTAATTGAGAAATCCTAACAATTGACTAATTAAACACATGAAACTAACTCCCAATCAACAACATTAGGACAATTCAACAAGGCCAGATTCATATTAGAACAAACTTAACGGAACAAACAAGTATATCCAAATCACTAAACACAATCATCAATTGAACTCAAAACAGTAGGATAGTCGTTAAAACGCATATACATATAATTTCAACGAATATGCAGTAGGAACAATGAAAACTTTATCAAAATGAACCCAGATTAAAACGAAACCACAAATATATCCGTGAATAGCATAGATTCGAGGTAAGAGATATGACCTTTTCTACTACACTTTCTTGCTCCGTTACGCACAGTGAAAACGAAACTCCAAAGAAAAAGCAAAAAATCCGTGAACGAGCTATGGATGACCTTTATGCTAACGATCCGACGTCGAACAATGCTGAACTTCCGATGAAACACAGCTTCGTTCACAACACTGTTTCGACGCTTGACTAACAAACACGGACTCGGATGGAACCTCGACGCACTGCCTCAACGTATGACTGAGCACGACCTCGGATGGTTGGTCTCGTTTTGGACTGGAGGGTGGCTAGTCTCGTTTTAGACTGGAGAGTGGCTATGTTGAAGGTGAGGCGGGCTATTTCAGGTGGTCGAACGAGCTGATGGAGAAGGCTGGCCAGTGGTCATTGGTAGTAAGGCTGGCGTGAAGGGAGGTGGTCGTGGTGGGCGTAAGGCGGGCTGTCGACGAATGATGGAGTCGCCGGTGGTCGTTGGACGTCGATGGAGAAGGATGGCCAGTGGCCAGCAGTGCAGCGACGGGTGGACTGGCTGGAGCTCGCGACTGGAGGGTCGTTGGGCTGTAGGTTGTCGACGGGAGCTTGGAGATGGCAGTGGGGTGGTCGTTGGTTCGAAGAAGAAGGAGGGCAGCCATGGATGTCGATGGAGCTTGGAGATGGCAGTAGGGTGGTCGTTGGTTCGAAGAAGAAGAAGAAGGAGGGCAACCATGGATGTCGAGGGAGCTTTGGAGACGGCAGTGGGGGGGGGGGGTCGTTGGTTCGAAGAAGAAGAAGGAGGGGGCGGGTGGTTTAGGGTTTTTGGATTGGAAATGAAAATGAAAATGGAGAAGGGGGGTGGTCGTTTGGGCTATGGGGCAGAACGGGTCGGGGATGGGGTATGGACTGGGTATCTGGGTTTCAATTTCAAAGGGGAAGAAAAATTGTTTGGGATGATGGACTTTAAATTGATTTGGCCCAAATATGACTTAACACTCTTTTATTTTGCCTTTCTTTTCTTAAACTAATAAAACTAAAAATTCCAAAAATCCTAAACTAACTTATAGGACTAGATTAATTTATAAAAGTACTAACTAACTTTTAATAACATTTAACACACACAATCAAATAAAATCTCATAACTTGAACATAAAATGTTAAAAATGCAAAAATACATTATTTTGTGATTTTCTTTCTCTTAAAAATAAAACATGGTTCAATTAATTCCTAAGTGCACAATTAAATCTTAAATGTGCATGCAACATATATTTTTTATATTTTTTTTTAATTAAAGTAGAAATAAACATGCACAGACAAAATACAAATAAATCACAAACAACACAACACCATTTTATTTTTTTGAATTTTTTCGGAGTAGTTCTCATATGGCAAAAATCACGTGCTCACAGCTGCCCCTCTTTGTCCGAAAACACAAAGAGTTTTTGTGCAAAGATAAAGTGAGCGGATACGAGCAATTTTGCCCGTTGGAATACTCCGTGTGAAGCATTTTTGAAAAGATTTAACCGAACCTTTGCTTCAAAGGTTTCCTACATATCCCTGGCTAGAAGAGAATCAGGTTAATGTAGTTCGGAAAGTTTTGGTAGTTGGGACTACCATGGGACTGCATTTTTGCTGTTACTGCTGTTACTACTACTTTTCGACCTCCTTATTACACCGTGCCAAAAGAAAACAAGAATCTAGACATAAACTAGGAATTACAAAATCTTATCTATCTCTGACTTGTTCTTGTAGTCTTCTTTCTGATTTCTGAAATGGGATTCATGCTGGCGGTATTTTTGTTGTAACCCTCCGCATTACTGACTTCTGACTTGATCTTGAAATGTATTCATCTGTTCTGCAGGCGGGCTCCTGACTTCAACTTGAATGTGTACTCCTTTGTTCTACAGGCGGGCTCCTGACTCCAATAGCGACTTTGCAAATAAATCAGCCTCTATTCTCCAGGCGGGCTCCTGACTTCAACCACAACTTTAAAATAAACACCTCCATTCTACAGGCGGGCTCCTGACTCCGTCGGCTTAAAATTATAACAACCTCTGTTCTACAGGCGGGCTCCTGACTTCTTTTGCAACTTGCAATGATAACAACCTCCATTCTTCAGGCGGGCTCCTGACTTCTTCGACTTAAAATTTTAACAACCTCCGTTCTACAGGCGGGCTCCTGACTTCAACTTGAAATAACCTCCATTTTACAGGCGGGCTCCTGACTCTAACTTGACTTTAAAAGATAATACAGCCTCCATTCTCCAGGCGGGCTCCTGACTTCAACTTAAAATTTAACAACCTCCATTCTACAGGAGGGCTCCTGACTTCGTCAACTTAAAATTTAACAAACTCCATTCTACAGACGGGCTCCTGACTTCGACTATTCCTTAAAAAAAATGCGTTTTATTGCTGTTGCTCCTTCCTGCCTTCTGAACCATTTTCCTTCTAACTTGAAATTATCTTTTTTAGAACTGCTTCCCTCTGAACTGGTGTTTCATTCCTCTGAAAACTGCTGGGGATAACACCGGTGTTTTATTCAAAAATATGTTATTTTCCTCCTTCAAAGACTACTTCCCTTAAAGCTGGTGCTTTCCTTCCACTGGAACTACTTCCCTTAAAGCTGGTGCTTTCCTTCCACTGGAACTACTTCCCTTAAGACTTGTGTTATCTTCCTTCCGAAATTGCTTCCTTTGAAACTTGTTTGGACTTCTTCCGAAAACTGCTGGGGATACCATCTTTCCCCAAACTTGTGTTATCTTGCTTCTTCCCCAAGTGGATACCGGACTTCCAGAAAATTTTCAAAATGAAAGAAAACTTTCTGCCCCAGTTTGACAATCATTCTTGTTATCATGATGTCTTTTCATCATCTATAACATTTCCTGTCCCTGCTTTAAATCAAAGAAAAATTTTGTTAGTTTAAAACGTGGCGAATGGTCGTGCCACTCCTGCTGGGGATGGTTTTCTCTTTCTCCTTTTCCAGCTTTGTGTTCCATTACAAAACTTGCTAGGGATGATATTATTTGCTGGGGATGATATTCCTGCTGGGGATGGTTTTTCTTTTCTCTTCCTTCTCCGCTCTGTGTCGTCCGACCATTGCGGAACTTGGTCGATAATCTGTCGGAGTTGTTCCTACATCCCACAAATCTGCTGGGGATCCTCTTGGAATTTGATCCATAACTTTTCAACTGTTGTTTTTTCTGTTTTTCTCCAACTTCCCCTGGAAATTCGGTCCTCTTGGAATCTAGACCCATTCATCATTTGGTCTTGCGACAAACTTCTTTTCGCTTGTCGCCTTATCTTTTGCCCGTCCTATCCACATTGTGTTTTTGCACCATCTTGGCAACTGGTAATAAGCTCTGAAAATCCTTTTCAAAAACAAACTGTTGGGGAGATAAAGTCTTTAGACCAAAAATGAAAAATGATGATTTCAAAAGATAGAAAAAGAAGAAGTCTTTCTGAACAAATGTTGGGGAAAAAGAAAGAAAAGAACTTATCTGAATGATATAACCGATCCCAACGATCATGTCGTGCATTTCAGATTAATCAACCCAGTCTATTTGTATCAATCAATCTTTCGGACGGCCTCATCCTGTCGGGGATAAGCAAGGATTCCACTTTTTGCCAAATGCGGATCCTTTCTGCCAATCTTGTCTTGTCGCCTCATAGTGCCCTCCGAGGGGCTTTCACTAATAAGACTCTCTCATTTCTCTCAACTCCCGTCGCCTTATGGTGCCTGTGAAGGTTTTCACCGATAAGACTCTCTCGTTTTATTTCTCTCAACTTACGTCGCCTTATGGTGCCTGTGGAGGTTTTCACCGATAAGACTCTCTCATTTTATTTTATCTTTCCCAGTTGGGGATTGGAGTGTTACCGATATGACTCTCTCTGCTGGGGATTCTTTCGGCTACCAATTCATTTCCAGCTTGTGATCCTCTTCTCTGCTGGGGATCAGAGTGTTATTCCCGACTTCCGTTTGCATGACTTGCCACTTCTCGGATACTGATTGGGAGGTCTTTTTTGGACATAAATATGGGTTTTTGTGTATGGCTAAAAGAAAAGGGGTAAAAGGTTCAAAATAATTTTGATGGGTAAAACATTACAACTCTTGGAATCAACTTTCTTTCCCAAAATTATAAACACAACTTCTGCCCCAGTTTTTCTTGCTTGGGGATTTTTTTGTTTTTTGTTACACTATGACCGAGCCATGAGGCGCCTACGTATCCTCTTTGAGGAATCAGGTCAAACGTAGTTCCCAATTCCTTTGTTTTTCTTGTGACTTTCTTTTGTCTTTATTATCATTATTTTTCTCTTCTCTTTTCCTTTCATTTTCATTACTGATTCCAAAAGAGGGGTATGAAAGAATAAATAAGGCTCAAAGGGGAAATCAACGGTTAAAGTGTTTGGATAGAAGAAAGAATTGCCTCCGTCATTTCATTCTCCGATAATTTCCAAGTACAAACAAACATCAATTACAATCAAAAGAAATCATATATAATATCTCTTAACTGCGTCCGAATTGATAGCCATGTCGACGCATTTCCCTTCGATATCTGTTAAACATAAAGAGCCATTGGACAACACTCTGGTTACAATGAATGGCCCTTGCCAATTCGGGGCGAACTTTCCTTTTGCTTCGGCCTGATGTGGCAGGATTCGTTTCAACACCTGCTGCCCCACTTCAAATATTCTGGGGCGCACCTTCTTGTTGTAGGCTCTTGCCATTCTCCTTTGATACAGTTGGCCATGGCATACTACTGCCAATCATTTTTCATCAATCAATCTCAACTGCTCCAATTGGGCTTTGACCCATTCATCGTCATCAATCCCAGCCTCAGCGACAATCCGAAGGGACGAGATTTCAACTTCTACCGGTATCACTGCTTCAGTTCCGTATACCAACAAATAAGGAGTTGCACCTACTGAAGTACGAACAGTAGTGCGATAACCCAAAAATGCAAATGGTAATTTCTCATGCCATTGTCTGGACCCTTCAACCATTTTCCTCAGTATCCTCTTTATGTTCTTGTTGGCTGCCTCAACTGCTCCATTCGCCTTGGGACGATATGGGATGGAATTGCGGTGTGTAATCTTGAACTGTTGACACACCTCTTTCATCAAACCGCTGTTAAGATTAGCACCATTGTCCGTAATGATCACTTTTGGGATCCCAAATCTACAGATGATATGGGAATGAACAAAATCTACCACTGCCATCTTGGTTACCGACTTGAAAGTTTTAGCTTCAACCCACTTAGTAAAATAATCGATGGTCACCAGAATGAACCTATGACCGTTGGTAGTTGCCGGCTCAATTGGCCCAATGACATCCATGCCCCAGGCAACAAATGGCCATGGTGCTGACATTATATGCAATTCTGTCGGCGGAGAATGAATCAGATCTCCGTGTATCTGACACTGATGACATTTCCGCATGAAACTGATAGAATCACACTCCATAGTGAGCCAATAGTACCCTACTCGAAGAATCTTCTTCGTCAATACATATCCGCTCATATGTGGCCCACAAACTCCAGCATGTACCTCTGTCATAACTGTCGTGGCTTGACTAGCATCTATACATCTCAACAATCCCAAATCTGGTGTTCTTTTGTACAACACTCCTCCACTGAGGAAAAATCCATTTGCCAGTCGCAGAATGGCTCTCTTTTGATATCTGGTGGCCTGCTCCGGGTATATCCCCATTCTGAGGTATTCCTTGACATCATAAAACCATGGCTCGCCATCCATTTCTTCCTCTATCATGTTGCAATAAGCATGCTGATCACGAACCTGGATATGCAATGGGTCAACATGAATTTTGTCTGGGTGGTGCAACATTGATGCTAAAGTGGCCAAAGCATCGACAATCGCATTGTGAACTATTGGGATGTGTCTGAACTCTACTGATCGAAATCGCTTGCTCAGATCGTGCAAACATTGTCGATATGGTATGAGCTTCAAATCCCTTGTTTCTCATTCACCCTGAATCTGATGCACCAGGAGGTCCGAGTCTCCCAAGACCAAAACGTCCTGGACATCCATGTCTGCAGCTAGCTGTAGACCCAAAATGCATGCCTCATACTCAGCCATGTTGTTGGTACAATAGAAACGCAGCTGAGCCGTAACAGGATAATGATGTCCTGTTTCAGAAATAAGTACCACTCCTATTCCAACTCCCTTCGCATTTGCGGCTCCATCAAAGAAAAGCTTCCATCCTGGTTCCTTGGTTATTTACAACTCATCTATATGCATCACTTCTTCATCAGGAAAATACGTTCTCAAGGGCTTGTATTCTTCATCAACAGGATTCTCAACCAAGTGATCAGCCAATGCTTGGGCCTTCATGGCCGTCCTCGTCACATAGACGATGTCGAATTCTGTGAGTAATATCTGCCATTTCGCCAATCTCCCTGTGGGCATAGGCTTCTGGAAAATATACTTCAGTGGATCCAAGCATGAAATGAGATAAGTAGTATATGATGACAGATAATGCTTCAATTTCTGGGCCACCCAAGTTAGGGCACAACATGTCTTCTCGAGTTGAGTGTACTTAACCTCATAGCCTGTAAACTTCTTGCTGAGATAATAGATGGCTTGCTCCTTCCTTCCTGCAATGTCGTGTTGCCCCAGTACGCAACCAAACGAATTCTCCAGGACCGTTAGATAAAGAATTAACGGTCTTCCCGGTTCAGGTGGAACCAACACAGGTGGATTTGATAAATATCCTTTGATTTGGTCAAATGCTTCCTGACATTCTGCCGTCCACTCTACTGCAACATCTTTCTTTAGTAGCCGAAAAATGGGTTCACAAGTTGCTGTGAGTTGAGCAATAAACCTGCTAATATAATTCAACCTTCCCAACAGACTCATTACTTCTGTCTTGTTCTTCGGCGGTGGCAAATCTTGGATGGACTTGATCTTTGACGGGTCCAACTCAATGCCTCGCCGACTGATGATGAATCCCAACAACTTTCCAGATGGAACACCAAATGCACATTTGGCTGGGTTGAGCTTAATATCGTACCTTCGAAGTCTTTGGAAAAACTTCCTTAGGTCTGCTACGTGGTCTTCCTGATGCTTGGATTTTATAATCACATCGTCCACGTATACCTCAATCTCTTTGTGTATCATGTCATGAAACACAGTAGTCATTGCTCTCATGTACGTTGCCCCAGCATTCTTCAAACCAAATGGCATTACCCGGTAGCAATAAATCCCCCACGGCGTAATGAAAGCCGTCTTTTCCGCATCTTCTTCATCCATCAGAATCTGATGATACCCAGCATAGCAATACACAAAAGATTCGATCTCACGTCCGGCACAATTATCGATCAAGATATGGATGTTGGGTAATGGAAAGTTATCCTTTGGGCTTGCCCTATTCAGATTAGGTAATTGACACACACCCTGATCTTCCCATCTTTCTTTGGTACTGGCACCACATTATCCAACCAATCAGGATATCCAGTGACCTGAATAACCTTCGCTTGCAGCTGCTTGGTTACTTCCTCTTTAATCTTCACACTCATGTCTGTTTTGAACTTCCTCAATTTCTCCTTGACGGGAGGGCATTCCGAGTTAATGGGCAATTTGTGAACCACTAAATCCGTGCTTAACCCCGACATGTCATCATACGACCATACAAAAATGTCTTTGAACTCAACAAGTGCTTTGATTAGTTCTTCCCTGATATTCGGTGCAATGTGGATGCTTATTTTAGTTTCCCTGATATCAACTACATCCCCTAAGTTGATGGCTTCTGTGTCATTTAAGTTAGGCTTGGATTTCTCTTCAAACTGGCTTAACTCTCTATTTATCTCTTCGAAGGCTTCATCCTTATCGTATTCCAATTCATCATCATAATCGACCTCTTGTACAATTAGTTCGGAATCAGATTAATTTTTTAGACTGGGTTGAAGATCCGTTGTGCATGCCATGTCATTCGAACCAATATAAAGAGAACTGTTCAAAAAGAAAAAAGAAAAAAACAAAATTAGAACAAAATAAGAAAAGAAAAGCTTTTGCTTTATTAAATACAGGATAACAGAGTTTCACCCTTTGCCGAATACAAAACAAAACTGGATTACAACCCTGGAATTATCCAAAAACAAGAGAGAAAAATCAGAGCCCACTACCAAGACTCCCTCCAGGTAGGAAGGGGAGTAGCCATCCAATTGTTGATATTCGCCCTAGGCCCCACAAATTGTACATCTAACCTACTGGACCCTTCTCCAGCTTCTATAATGTTGACATCGGCGAACAGCCTTTCAAAGCCCTGATTCAAATCTCCATCTGACCCAATCAGAGGTCCGAGAATTTTGGGGACTGATAACCTTTTGATACCTGCTCTGACAAAGGATCTGGAAAGACGTGGAACTGGCTTGGGAAGAATCCAAACTTTCTTCTTCAACTTTTGGGCCCGTCTTACATCCGCCGTTGTAGGCTTGAACCCCAACCCAAAGGTATCCAGATTTTTGGGCAAAGAAACCGGCTGAACAATACCCTGAAGATCAGCCCCTAAACCTTTGCCTGGCATAAACCCGTTCTTCAACATCTCTGAGGCTACCATGACAGTTGCAACAGCTATTTTGGGAAGTGGGATGCTTTCACCTTCGGGAACTTTGTCCACTGAAACCGTATCAAAAATCTGGTAAACCCACGGCCCCTTGTCATCGTCAGTCTCTATGAAGGGTACGATGGCATCACTTACGGCGCTTGTATTGTCTTCAACATGTACTACAATCTCTTGCCTATCCCACTCGAATTTGACCATCTGATGTAATGTAGAAGGCACTGCTTTGGCAGCGTGGATCCAGGGTCACCCCAACAGAAGATTATATGACACTGCCACGTCTAACACTTGAAACTCCATGGTGAACTCGACTGGACCAATTGTTAATTCAAGTATGATGTCACCCACTGTGTCTGTACCACCACCATCAAACCCTCAAACATAGATGTTGTTCTTGTGAATCCTGTCACCATCGACCTTCAGTTTGTTCAATGTGGCCAAAGGACAGATATTGGCACTGGACCCATTATCAATCAGTACTCGGGTGACTATCGAGTCTTCACACTTCACAGTCAAATAAAGGGCTCTATTATGTTCTGTACCCTTCATGGGCAACTCATCGTCTAAAAAAGTGACCCTGTTGACCTTGAAAATCTTGTCTGCTATTTTCTCCAGATGGTTCACAGAGATCTTATCCAGAACATGGGCTTCATTCAGAATTTTCATCAATACCGGGTAGTGCTCGTCTGAATGGATCAACAATGATAACAATGAGATCTGTGTCGGGGT